>NC_092542.1:8758079-9097759 GCF_037038585.1 Patagioenas fasciata
CTGGGACGTCACAATGGGCCCTGGAGACAAAGGGATTCCCCAGGATGTCACAATGGGCCCTGGGGACAAAGGGGGTCCCCACAGTGTCACAATGGTCCCTGGGGACAAAGGAGATCCCCACAGTGTCACAATGGGCCCAGGGGACAAAAGGGGGACCCCAGGATGTCACAATGGGCCCAGGGGACAAGGGGGGGTCCTGGGACGTTATAATGGGCCCTAGGGAAAAATGGGGTCCACATGGTGCCACAATGGGCCCTGGGGACAAGGGGGTCCCCAGGATGTCACAATGGGCCCTGGGGACACAGGTGGTCCCCAGGATGTCACAATGGGCCCTGGGGACAAAGTGGGGTCCTAAGATGTCACAATGGGCACTGGGGACAAAGGGGGTCCCCATGGTGCCACAATGGGCCTTGGGGACAATGGGGTCTCCCCAGGATGTCACAATGGGCCTTGGGGACAAAGGGGTGTCCCCTGAATGTGCATAATGGGCCCTGGGGACAAAGGGTGGTCGCCGGGATGTCTCAGTGGGCCCTGGGGACAATGGGGTGTCCTGGGATGTCACAATGGGCCCCAGTGACAAATGGGGTCTCCACGGTGTCACAATGGGCCCTGGGGATAAAGGGGGGTCTCCAGGATGTCACAATGGGCCCAAGTGATGAGTCCCCACAGTGCCACTATGGGCCCTGGAGACAAGGGGGGTCCCCAGGATGTCACGATGGGGCCTGGGGACAACGAGGGGTCCTGGGACGTCACAATGAGCCCTGGGGAAAAAGGGTGGTCCCCATGATGTCACAATGGGCACTGGAGACAGTGGGGGGTCCTGGGATGTCACAATGGGCCCTGGGGACAAAGTAAGGTCCTCGGCTGTCACAATGAGCCCTGAGGACAAGGGGGGTCCCCAGAATTTCACAATGAGCACTGGGGACAAAGTGGGGTCCTGGGATGTCAAAATGGGCCCTGGGGACAAAGGGGGTACCTTAATTGTCACAATGGGCCCTGGGGACAAAGTGGGGTCCTGGAATGTCACAATGGGCCCAGAGGACAAAGGGGGTCCCCATGGTGCCACAGTGGGCCCTGGGGACAAAGGGGGTCCTGAGACGTCACAATGGGCCCTGGGGAAAAGGCGGGGTCCCCACGGTGTCACAATGGGCCCTGGGGACAATGGGGGGTCCTGGGATGTCACAATGGGCCCCAGTGACAAAGGGGGTCCCCATGGTGCGACAACGAGCTCTGGGGATAAAGGGGGTCTCCAGGATGTCACAATGGGCCCTGGGGACAAAGGAAGTCCCCAGAATGCCACAATGGGTCCTGGAAAGAAGTGGGGTCCCCACGGTGTCACAATGGGCCTTGGGGACAAAGGGGGGTCCCCAGGATGTCACAATGGGCCCCGGGGACAAAGGGGTCCCCAGGATGTCACAATGGGTACTGGGGACAAAGGCGGGGTCCCCATGGTGTCACAATGGACCCAAGTGACAGGACGAGTCCCCACGGTACCACCATGGGCCCTGGAGACCAGGGGGTTCCCCGGATTTCACAATGGGCCCTGGGGACAAGGGGGGTCCCCAGGATGTCACAATGGGCACTGGGGACAACGAGGGGTCCTGGGACGTCACAATGAGCCCTGGGGAGAAAGGGGGGTCCCCACCCTGTCAGAAGGGACCCTGGGGAGAAGGTGGGGTCCTGGGATGTCACAATGGGCCCTGGGGACAAAGGGGGTGTCCATGGTGCCACAATGGGCCCTGGGGACTAGGGGGGGGGGGGGGTCCCCTCGGTGCCACGATGGGCCCTGGGGACAAGGGGGTCCCCAGGATGTCACAATGGGCCCTGAGGACAAATTGGGGTTCTGGGATGTCACAATGGGCCCTGGGGACAAAGGGGGGTCCCCAGGATGTCACAATGGGCCCCGGGGACAAAGGGGTCCCCAGGATGTCACAATGGGTACTGGGGACAAAGGCGGGGTCCCCATGGTGTCACAATGGACCCAAGTGACAGGACGAGTCCCCACGGTACCACTATGGGCCCTGGAGACCAGGGGGTTCCCCGGATTTCACAATGGGCCCTGGGGACAAGGGGGGTCCCCAGGATGTCACAATGGGCCCTGGGGACAAAGGGGGTCCCCACAGTGTCACAATGGTCCCTGGGGATAAAGGAGATCCCCACAGTGTCATAATGGTCCCTGGGGATAAAGGGTACTCCCCAGGATGTCACAATAGGCCCTGGGGACAAAGGGGGTCCCCAGGATGTCACAACGGGCCCTGGGGACATTTGGGGTCCCCAGAATGTCACAATGGGCCCTGGGAACAATAGGGGGTCCTGGGACGTCACAATGGGCCCT
Organism: Patagioenas fasciata; assembly: GCF_037038585.1. Taxonomy (NCBI): domain Eukaryota; kingdom Metazoa; phylum Chordata; class Aves; order Columbiformes; family Columbidae; genus Patagioenas; species Patagioenas fasciata. The sequence continues at coordinate 8,760,415 of NC_092542.1, forward strand.
GGAGTAAAGGGGGGTCCCCAGGATGTCACAATAGTCCCTGGGGACAAAGAGGAGTCCCCTGAATGTCATAATGGGCCCTGAGGACAAGGAGGGTCTCCACGGTGTCACAATGGGCCCTGGGGACAATGGGGGGTCCTGGGATGTCACAATAGGCCCTGGGGACAAAGGGGGTCCCCATGATTTCACAATGGGCCCAGGGGACAATGGGGCATCCTGGGACGTCACAATGGGCCCTGGAGACAAAGGGGGTCCCCATGGTGTCACAATGGCCCTGGGGATAAAGGGGGACCCCAGGATGTGTATAATGGGGCCTGGGGACAATGGGGGGTCCTGGGATGTCACAATGGGCTCTGGGGACAATAGGGGGTCCTGGGACGTCACAATGGGCCCTGGAGAAAAGGGGGGGTCCTGGGATGTCACAATAGGCCCTGGGGACAAAGGGGGTCTTCAGGATGTCACAATGGGCCCATGGGACAAAGGGGGTACCCATGGTGTCACAATGGGCCCAGGGGACAAAAGGGGTACCCCAGGATGTCACAATGGGCCCAGGGGACAATGGGGGGTCCTGGGACGTTATAATGGGCCCTCGGGTAAAAGGGGGTCCACATGGTGCCAGAATGGGCCCTGGGGACAACGGGGGTCCCAGGATGCCACTATGGACACTGGGGACAAGGGGGTCCCCAGGATGTCACAATGGGCCCTGGGGACAACGGTGGCTCCTGGGATGTCACAATGGGCCCTGGGGACACAGGTGGTCCCCAGGATGTCACAATGGGCCCTGGGGACAAAGTGGGGTCCTAAGATGTCACAATGGGCACTGGGGACAAAGGGGGTCCCCATGGTGCCACAATGGGCCTTGGGGACAATGGGGTCTCCCCAGGATGTCACAATGGGCCTTGGGGACAAAGGGGTGTCCCCTGAATGTGCATAATGGGCCCTGGGGACAAAGGGTGGTCGCCGGGATGTCTCAGTGGGCCCTGGGGACAATGGGGTGTCCTGGGATGTCACAATGGGCCCCAGTGACAAATGGGGTCTCCACGGTGTCACAATGGGCCCTGGAGTAAAGGGGGGTCCCCAGGATGTCACAATAGTCCCTGGGGACAAAGAGGAGTCCCCTGAATGTCATAATGGGCCCTGAGGACAAGGAGGGTCTCCACGGTGTCACAATGGGCCCTGGGGACAATGGGGGTCCTGGGATGTCACAATAGGCCCTGGGGACAAAGGGGGTCCCCATGATTTCACAATGGGCCCAGGGGACAATGGGGCATCCTGGGACGTCACAATGGGCCCTGGGGACAAAGGGGGTCCCCATGGTGTCACAATGACCCTGGGGATAAAGGGGGACCCCAGGATGTGTATAATGGGGCCTGGGGACAATGGGGGTCCTGGGATGTCACAATGGGCTCTGGGGACAATAGGGGGTCCTGGGACGTCACAATGGGCCCTGGAGAAAAGGGGGGGTCCTGGGATGTCACAATAGGCCCTGGGGACAAAGGGGGTCTTCAGGATGTCACAATGGGCCCGGGGGACAAAGGGGGTCCCCAGGATGTCACAATAGGCCCTGGGGAAAAAGAGGGCTCCCCAGGATATCACAATGGGCCCTGGGGACAAAGAGGGGTCCACAGGATGTGCACAATGGGTCCTGGGGACAAGGGGGGTCCCAAGGATGTCACAATGGGCACTGGAGACAAAGGGGGGGTCCCCACGGTGCCACGATGGGCCCTGGGGACAAGGGGGTCCCCAGGATGTAACAATGTGCCCTTGGGACAATGGGGGCTCCTGCGATGTCACAATGGGCCCTGGGGACAAAGGGAGGCCCCAGGATGTCACAATGGACCCTGGGGACAAAAGGGGTCCCCGGGATGTCACAATGGGCCCAGGGGACAACGAAGCATCCTGGGACGCCACAATGGGCCCGGGGAAAAAGGGGGGTCCCCAGGTTGTTCACAATGGGCCCTGGGGACAATGGGGGTCCTGGGATGTCACAATGAACCCTAGGGACAAAGGGGGTCCCCAGGATGTAACAATGGGCCCTGGGCACAAATGGGATCCCCATGATGTCACAATGGGCCTTGGAGACAAGGGGTGTCCCGCCCTGTCACAATGGTGCCTGGGGACAAAGGGGTCCCCAGGATGTCACAATGGGCCCTGGGGACAAAGTGGAGTCCTGGTATGCCACAATGGGCCCCAGTGACAAAGGGGGTCCCCACGGTGTCACAATGGGCCCTTGAGACAACAGGGTCCCCAGGATGTCACAATGGGCCTGGGGACAAAGGGTCTGCCCAGGATGTCACAATAGACTCTGGGGACAAGGGTGGGTCCTGGTATGTCACAATGGCCCCTGGGGACAAAGGGGGTCCCCAGGATGTCACAATGCGCCCTGGGGAAAATGGGGGGTCCTGGGATGTCACAATGGGCCCTGGGGACAACGGTGGCTCCTGATGTCACAATGGGCCCTGGGGACACAGGTGGTCCCCAGGATGTCACAATGGGCCCTGGGGACAAAGTGGGGTCCTAAGATGTCACAATGGGCACTGGGGACAAAGGGGGTCCCCATGGTGCCACAATGGGCCTTGGGGACAATGGGGTCTCCCCAGGATGTCACAATGGGCCTTGGGGACAAAGGGGTGTCCCCTGAATGTGCATAATGGGCCTGGGGACAAAGGGTGGTCGCCGGGATGTCTCAGTGGGCCCTGGGGACAATGGGGTGTCCTGGGATGTCACAATGGGCCCCAGTGACAAATGGGGTCTCCACGGTGTCACAATGGGCCCTGGGGATAAAGGGGGGTCTCCAGGATGTCACAATGGGCCCAAGTGATGAGTCCCCACAGTGCCACTATGGGCCCTGGAGACAAGGGGGGTCCCCAGGATGTCACGATGGGGCCTGGGGACAACGAGGGGTCCTGGGACGTCACAATGAGCCCTGGGGAAAAAGGGTGGTCCCCATGATGTCACAATGGGCACTGGAGACAGTGGGGGGTCCTGGGATGTCACAATGGGCCCTGGGGACAAAGTAAGGTCCTCGGCTGTCACAATGAGCCCTGAGGACAAGGGGGGTCCCCAGAATTTCACAATGAGCACTGGGGACAAAGTGGGGTCCTGGGATGTCAAAATGGGCCCTGGGGACAAAGGGGGTACCTTAATTGTCACAATGGGCCCTGGGGACAAAGTGGGGTCCTGGAATGTCACAATGGGCCCAGAGGACAAAGGGGGTCCCCATGGTGCCACAGTGGGCCCTGGGGACAAAGGGGGTCCTGAGACGTCACAATGGGCCCTGGGGAAAAGGCGGGGTCCCCACGGTGTCACAATGGGCCCTGGGGACAATGGGGGGTCCTGGGATGTCACAATGGGCCCCAGTGACAAAGGGGGTCCCCATGGTGCGACAACGAGCTCTGGGGATAAAGGGGGTCTCCAGGATGTCACAATGGGCCCTGGGGACAAAGGAAGTCCCCAGAATGCCACAATGGGTCCTGGAAAGAAGTGGGGTCCCCACGGTGTCACAATGGGCCTTGGGGACAAAGGGGGGTCCCCAGGATGTCACAATGGGCCCCGGGGACAAAGGGGTCCCCAGGATGTCACAATGGGTACTGGGGACAAAGGCGGGGTTCCCATGGTGTCACAATGGACCCAAGTGACAGGACGAGTCCCCACGGTACCACCATGGGCCCTGGAGACCAGGGGGTTCCCCGGATTTCACAATGGGCCCTGGGGACAAGGGGGGTCCCCAGGATGTCACAATGGGCACTGGGGACAACGAGGGGTCCTGGGACGTCACAATGAGCCCTGGGGAGAAAGGGGGGTCCCCACCCTGTCAGAAGGGACCCTGGGGAGAAGGTGGGGTCCTGGGATGTCACAATGGGCCCTGGGGACAAAGGGGGTGTCCATGGTGCCACAATGGGCCCTGGGGACTGGGGGGGGGGGGGGTCCCCTCGGTGCCACGATGGGCCCTGGGGACAAGGGGGTCCCCAGGATGTCACAATGGGCCCTGAGGACAAATTGGGGTTCTGGGATGTCACAATGGGCCCTGGGGACAAAGGGGGGTCCCCAGGATGTCACAATGGGCCCCGGGGACAAAGGGGTCCCCAGGATGTCACAATGGGTACTGGAGACAAAGGCGGGGTCCCCATGGTGTCACAATGGACCCAAGTGAGAGGACGAGTCCCCACGGTACCACTATGGGCCCTGGAGACCAGGGGGTTCCCCGGATTTCACAATGGGCCCTGGGGACAAGGGGGGTCCCCAGGATGTCACAATGGGCCCTGGGGACAAAGGGGGTCCCCACAGTGTCACAATGGTCCCTGGGGACAAAGGAGATCCCCACAGTGTCATAATGGTCCCTGGGGATAAAGGGTACTCCCCAGGATGTCACAATAGGCCCTGGGGACAAAGGGGGTCCCCAGGATGTCACAACGGGCCCTGGGGACATTTGGGGTCCCCAGAATGTCACAATGGGCCCTGGGAACAATAGGGGGTCCTGGGACGTCACAATGGGCCCTGGAGTAAAGGGGGGTCCCCAGGATGTCACAATAGTCCCTGGGGACAAAGAGGAGTCCCCTGAATGTCATAATGGGCCCTGAGGACAAGGAGGGTCTCCACGGTGTCACAATGGGCCCTGGGGACAATGGGGGGTCCTGGGATGTCACAATAGGCCCTGGGGACAAAGGGGGTCCCCATGATTTCACAATGGGCCCAGGGGACAATGGGGCATCCTGGGACGTCACAATGGGCCCTGGGGACAAAGGGGGTCCCCATGGTGTCACAATGGCCCTGGGGATAAAGGGGGACCCCAGGATGTGTATAATGGGGCCTGGGGACAATGGGGGGTCCTGGGATGTCACAATGGGCTCTGGGGACAATAGGGGGTCCTGGGACGTCACAATGGGCCCTGGAGAAAAGGGGGGGTCCTGGGATGTCACAATAGGCCCTGGGGACAAAGGGGGTCTTCAGGATGTCACAATGGGCCCATGGGACAAAGGGGGTACCCATGGTGTCACAATGGGCCCAGGGGACAAAAGGGGGACCCCAGGATGTCACAATGGGCCCAGGGGACAATGGGGGGTCCTGGGACGTTATAATGGGCCCTCGGGTAAAAGGGGGTCCACATGGTGCCAGAATGGGCCCTGGGGACAACGGGGGTCCCAGGATGCCACAATGGACACTGGGGACAAGGGGGTCCCCAGGATGTCACAATGGGCCCTGGGGACAACGGTGGCTCCTGGGATGTCACAATGGGCCCTGGGGACACAGGTGGTCCCCAGGATGTCACAATGGGCCCTGGGGACAAAGTGGGGTCCTAAGATGTCACAATGGGCACTGGGGACAAAGGGGGTCCCCATGGTGCCACAATGGGCCTTGGGGACAATGGGGTCTCCCCAGGATGTCACAATGGGCCTTGGGGACAAAGGGGTGTCCCCTGAATGTGCATAATGGGCCCTGGGGACAAAGGGTGGTCGCCGGGATGTCTCAGTGGGCCCTGGGGACAATGGGGTGTCCTGGGATGTCACAATGGGCCCCAGTGACAAATGGGGTCTCCACGGTGTCACAATGGGCCCTGGAGTAAAGGGGGGTCCCCAGGATGTCACAATAGTCCCTGGGGACAAAGAGGAGTCCCCTGAATGTCATAATGGGCCCTGAGGACAAGGAGGGTCTCCACGGTGTCACAATGGGCCCTGGGGACAATGGGGGGTCCTGGGATGTCACAATAGGCCCTGGGGACAAAGGGGGTCCCCATGATTTCACAATGGGCCCAGGGGACAATGGGGCATCCTGGGACGTCACAATGGGTCCTGGGGACAAAGGGGGTCCCCATGGTGTCACAATGGCCCTGGGGATAAAGGGGGACCCCAGGATGTGTATAATGGGGCCTGGGGACAATGGGGGTCCTGGGATGTCACAATGGGCTCTGGGGACAATAGGGGGTCCTGGGACGTCACAATGGGCCCTGGAGAAAAGGGGGGGTCCTGGGATGTCACAATAGGCCCTGGGGACAAAGGGGGTCTTCAGGATGTCACAATGGGCCCGGGGGACAAAGGGGGTCCCCAGGATGTCACAATAGGCCCTGGGGAAAAAGAGGGCTCCCCAGGATATCACAATGGGCCCTGGGGACAAAGAGGGGTCCACAGGATGTGCACAATGGGTCCTGGGGACAAGGGGGGTCCCAAGGATGTCACAATGGGCACTGGAGACAAAGGGGGGGTCCCCACGGTGCCACGATGGGCCCTGGGGACAAGGGGGTCCCCAGGATGTAACAATGTGCCCTTGGGACAATGGGGGCTCCTGCGATGTCACAATGGGCCCTGGGGACAAAGGGAGGCCCCAGGATGTCACAATGGACCCTGGGGACAAAAGGGGTCCCCGGGATGTCACAATGGGCCCAGGGGACAACGAAGCATCCTGGGACGCCACAATGGGCCCGGGGAAAAAGGGGGGTCCCCAGGTTGTTCACAATGGGCCCTGGGGACAATGGGGGTCCTGGGATGTCACAATGAACCCTAGGGACAAAGGGGGTCCCCAGGATGTAACAATGGGCCCTGGGCACAAATGGGATCCCCATGATGTCACAATGGGCCTTGGAGACAAGGGGTGTCCCGCCCTGTCACAATGGTGCCTGGGGACAAAGGGGTCCCCAGGATGTCACAATGGGCCCTGGGGACAAAGTGGAGTCCTGGTATGCCACAATGGGCCCCAGTGACAAAGGGGGTCCCCACGGTGTCACAATGGGCCCTTGAGACAACAGGGTCCCCAGGATGTCACAATGGGCCTGGGGACAAAGGGGGCTGCTCAGGATGTCACAATGGACTCTGGGGACAAGGGTGGGTCCTGGTATGTCACAATGGCCCCTGGGGACAAAGGGGGTCCCCAGGATGTCACAATGCGCCCTGGGGAAAATGGGGGGTCCTGGGATGTCACAATGGGCCCTGGGGACAACGGTGGCTCCTGATGTCACAATGGGCCCTGGGGACACAGGTGGTCCCCAGGATGTCACAATGGGCCCTGGGGACAAAGTGGGGTCCTAAGATGTCACAATGGGCACTGGGGATAAAGGGGGTCCCCATGGTGCCACAATGGGCCTTGGGGACAATGGGGTCTCCCCAGGATGTCACAATGGGCCTTGGGGACAAAGGGGTGTCCCCTGAATGTGCATAATGGGCCCTGGGGACAAAGGGTGGTCGCCGGGATGTCTCAGTGGGCCCTGGGGACAATGGGGTGTCCTGGGATGTCACAATGGGCCCCAGTGACAAATGGGGTCTCCACGGTGTCACAATGGGCCCTGGAGTAAAGGGGGGTCCCCAGGATGTCACAATAGTCCCTGGGGACAAAGAGGAGTCCCCTGAATGTCATAATGGGCCCTGAGGACAAGGAGGGTCTCCACGGTGTCACAATGGGCCCTGGGGACAATGGGGGGTCCTGGGATGTCACAATAGGCCCTGGGGACAAAGGGGGTCCCCATGATTTCACAATGGGCCCAGGGGACAATGGGGCATCCTGGGACGTCACAATGGGCCCTGGGGACAAAGGGGGTCCCCATGGTGTCACAATGGCCCTGGGGATAAAGGGGGACCCCAGGATGTGTATAATGGGGCCTGGGGACAATGGGGGTCCTGGGATGTCACAATGGGCTCTGGGGACAATAGGGGGTCCTGGGACGTCACAATGGGCCCTGGAGAAAAGGGGGGGTCCTGGGATGTCACAATAGGCCCTGGGGACAAAGGGGGTCTTCAGGATGTCACAATGGGCCCGGGGGACAAAGGGGGTCCCCAGGATGTCACAATAGGCCCTGGGGAAAAAGAGGGCTCCCCAGGATATCACAATGGGCCCTGGGGACAAAGAGGGGTCCACAGGATGTGCACAATGGGTCCTGGGGACAAGGGGGGTCCCAAGGATGTCACAATGGGCACTGGAGACAAAGGGGGGGTCCCCATGGTGCCACGATGGGCCCTGGGGACAAGGGGGTCCCCAGGATGTAACAATGTGCCCTTGGGACAATGGGGGCTCCTGCGATGTCACAATGGGCCCTGGGGACAAAGGGAGGCCCCAGGATGTCACAATGGACCCTGGGGACAAAAGGGGTCCCCGGGATGTCACAATGGGCCCAGGGGACAACGAAGCATCCTGGGACGCCACAATGGGCCCGGGGAAAAAGGGGGGTCCCCAGGTTGTTCACAATGGGCCCTGGGGACAATGGGGGTCCTGGGATGTCACAATGAACCCTAGGGACAAAGGGGGTCCCCAGGATGTCACAATGGGCCCTGGGGATAAAGGGGACTCCCCAGGATGTCACAATAGGCCCTGGGGACAAAGGGGGTCCCCAGGATGTCACAACGGGCCCTGGGTACAAGGGGGGTCCCACCCTGTCACAATGAGCACTGGGGACAAAGGGGGTCCCCAGGATGTCACAATGGGCACTGGAGACAAAGGGGGGGTCTCCACGGTGCCACAATGGGCCCTGGGGACAAGAGGGTCCCCACGGTTTCACAATGGGCCCTGGGGACAAGGGGGATCCCCGCCCTGTCACAATGGGCCCTGGGGCCAAAGGGATCCCCAGGATGTCACAATGGGCCCTGGGGACTGCGGGGGGTACTAGGATGTCACAATGGGTCTTGGGGACAAAGGGGGTACCCAGGATGTCACAATGGGCCCTGGGGACAATGGGGGGTCCCTTGAAGGTCACAATGGGCCCATGGGACAAAGAGGGTGCCCACGGTGTCACAGTGGGCCCTGGCGACAAAGGGGGATCCCCAGGATGTCACAATGGGCCCCGGGGACAAAGTAAAATCCTGGAATGTCACAATGGTCCCCAGTGACAAAGGCGCTCCCCATGGTGCCACAATGGGCCCTGGGGACAAAGTGGGTCCCCAGGATTTCACAATGAGCACTGGGGACAAAGGGGGGTCCCAGGATGTCACAATGGGCCCTGGGGACAAGGGGGGGTCCCCATAGTGTCACAATGGGTCCCCAGTGACAAGGGGGTCCCCACGGTGCCACGATGGGCCCTGGGGACAAGAGGGGGTCCCCATGGTGTCACAATGGACCCTGGGGTCAAAGGGGGTTCCCAGGACATCACAATGGGCTCTGGGGACAATGGGGATCCTGGGACATCACAATGAGCCCTGGGGACAAGGGGGGGTCCTGGGACGTCACAATGGGTCCTGGGGACAAAGCGGTTCCCCAGGATGTCACAATGGGCCCCAGGGACAAAGCAGGGTCCTGGGACGTCACAATGGGCCCTGGAGACAAAGGGATTCCCCAGGATGTCACAATGGGCCCTGGGGACAAAGGGGGTCCCCACAGTGTCACAATGGTCCCTGGGGACAATGGGGGGTCCTGGGACGTTATAATGGGCCCTCGGGAAAAAGGGGGTCCACATGGTGCCACAATGGGCCCTGGGGACAACGGGGGTCCCAGGATGCCACAATGGACACTGGGGACAACGGTGGCTCCTGGGATGTCACAATGGGCCCTGGGGACAAAGTGGGGTCCTAAGATGTCACAATGGGCACTGGGGACAAAGGGGGTCCCCATGGTGCCACAATGGGCCTTGGGGACAATGGGGTCTCCCCAGGATGTCACAATGGGCCTTGGGGACAAAGGGGTGTCCCCTGAATGTGCATAATGGGCCTGGGGACAAAGGGTGGTCGCCGGGATGTCTCAGTGGGCCCTGGGGACAATGGGGTGTCCTGGGATGTCACAATGGGCCCCAGTGACAAATGGGGTCTCCACGGTGTCACAATGGGCCCTGGGGATAAAGGGGGGTCTCCAGGATGTCACAATGGGCCCAAGTGATGAGTCCCCACAGTGCCACTATGGGCCCTGGAGACAAGGCGGGTCCCCAGGATGTCACGATGGGGCCTGGGGACAACGAGGGGTCCTGGGACGTCACAATGAGCCCTGGGGAAAAAGGGTGGTCCCCATGATGTCACAATGGGCACTGGAGACAGTGGGGGGTCCTGGGATGTCACAATGGGCCCTGGGAACAAAGTAAGGTCCTCGGCTGTCACAATGAGCCCTGAGGACAAGGGGGGTCCCCAGAATTTCACAATGAGCACTGGGGACAAAGTGGGGTCCTGGGATGTCAAAATGGGCCCTGGGGACAAAGGGGGTCCCTTAATTGTCACAATGGGCCCTGGGGACAAGGGGGGTCCCCACGGTGTCACAATGGGCCCTGGGGACAAAGTGGGGTCCTGGAATGTCACAATGGGCCCAGAGGACAAAGGGGGTCCCCATGGTGCCACAGTGGGCCCTGGGGACAAAGGGGGTCCTGAGACGTCACAATGGGCCCTGGGGAAAAGGCGGTGTCCCCACGGTGTCACAATGGGCCCTGGGGACAATGGGGGGTCCTGGGATGTCACAATGGGCCCCAGTGACAAAGGGGGTCCCCATGGTGCGACAACGAGCTCTGGGGATAAAGGGGGTCTCCAGGATGTCACAATGGGCCCTGAGGACAAATTGGGGTTCTGGGATGTCACAATGGGCCCTGGGGACAAAGGGGGTCCCCAGAATGTCACAATGGGCCCTGGGGACATTTGGGGTCCCCAGAATGTCATAATGGGCCCTGGGGACAATGGGGGATCCTGAGACGTCACAATGGGCCCTGGGGACAAAGTGGGTCCCCATGGTGTCACAATGGCCCTGGGGACAATGCAGGGTCCCCAGGATGTCACAATGGCCCCTGGGGACATTAGGGGTCCCCACAGTTTCACGATCTTAACCCTTGACACCCCCCAACTCCTGGGTCCTTAGGGTTACTCCCGGGTGTATTTGGGTGTTATTTGGGTGTAATTTGGGGGGTTCTGGGGCACGTAGCACCCTTGGTTCAGCCAGGGACACACACACGGGTGCTCTGGGAAGCGACTCCGGCACCGCCGGTTGCCGAATCATCGCACAACCATCCAAGTACTCCTCACCCACCTCGTTCCTTGTCACTGGAACCAACACCGGGATCACCAGGGGGGTTTTCGGACAGCGTCGGGGGTTCGGAGGCGCCGTTTCCATCTCCCAACGATGGTTTCGCGGTGTTTGCATCGCCCGCGTCGCGCACCTGAGCACAAACGGAACCGGGAGCGTCGGTGGCGCTGGAGGATATCAAAGCGCTTTGCAAACTGCTCTTCCCAATTATTTCTCCATTATATAACGAGGATAATAAAACCCGCTACGCTAAACACGACCCAAACCGGGCGGGAGCGCGCAACGCGAATCTTTACACCGCAGCGATTCCCTATTTCTCGTTTTCTCACCCCGTCGTCTCCACTCAATCGGCAGCGACTTTCACAAATCATCCAGTTACGCACAATTTGGTAACGACCCCCGCAAAGGGCTTCGACGGCACCGCCGTCCCCCTCGCCGCCTTCGCTCAGATCCCCGCTCAATGAGCAGCACCCATGGGTGCCCGTTACCTGCCCCCTCTCGGCGTCCACCGACCACCCGTGGTTCCGGCACATGGAGACGCCGCCATCCTCAACCGGAGTAGCCGCCAAGTGGCTAAAGTGACAAAAATCAGGATAAATAGGTAAAAAAATCAACATGATAAAGTCACGGCGCTTTTAGAACAGATGGCGTAGTCGGCACTGAAGCTCCAGGCAGGTGGAGCTTGCCCGGTGGAATCAATCGGCGTTCGGTCTCAAAGGTTTCAAGCCAAAAGGGTTAAATAACAAGGATTTAAGGCAAACGTGCCCTCAAGCTCCCACGGGTTCACTCACCGCCCGGCGCAGGCGTTTTCCTCCCAGCCGCGGTCGGCAGGCGGTAGATGTTCCCACCCTGCACGAGAGAAGCAACGGTGGCGGGCAGGGGTTGCTCTGCCGTTAATAAATGCTCATCATTAATAGATAGCGACCGTTAATCAATACCGATTGTTGATAAATACCAGCCACCGTTAATAAATACTGACCGTCATTAGTAAATACTGATCATCCTTAATAAATACTGATCGCCGTTAATAAATACCGACCATCATTAATAAATACTGATCATTATTAATAAATGCTGATCACCATTAATAAATATTGGTCTTTATTAATAATGCTGATTGTCATTAATAAATACTGATCATCATTAATGAATACTGATCATCATTAATACTGATCGTTATTAATAAATACTGATCGCCATTAATAAATACTGACCATCATTAATAAATACTGGTTATCATTAATACTGATCGTTATTAATACATACTGATCATTATTAATAAATGCTGATCACCATTAATAAATATTGATCCTTATTCATATTGCTGATCATCATTAATAAATACTGACCATCATTAATAAATACTGATCATCATTAATAAATACCAATCGTTATTAATAAATACTGACCGTCATTAATAAATACTGATTGTCATTAATAAATACTGATCGCTATTAATAAATACTGACCATCATTAATAAATACTGATCGCCATTAATAAATACTGACCATCACTAATAAATACTGATCGTTATTAATAAATGATCACCATTAATAAATATTGATCCTTATTAATAATGCCGATTGTCATTAATAAATACTGACCATCATTAATAAATACTGATCATCATTAATACTGATCCTTATTAATAAATACTGATCACCATTAATAAAAACTGACCATCATTAATAAATACTGATTGTCCTTAATAAATACTGACTATCATTAATAAATACTGATGTCCTTAATAAATACTGACCACCATTCATAAATACTGACTGTCCTTAATAAATGCTGACTGTCACTAATAAATACTGATTGTTATTAATAAATACTGATCATCATTAATAAATAATGATCATCATTAATAATACTGATCGTCATTAATAAATACTGACCATCATTAATAAATAGTGATCGTCATTAATAAATACTGACTGTTATTAATAATTACTGATCACCATTAATAAATACTGATCGTCCTTAATAAATACTGACCATCATTAATAAATACTGATCACCATTAATAAATACTGACCATCACTAATAAACACTGGTCGTTATTAATAAATACTGATCACCATTAATAAATATTGATCCTTATTAATAATGCTGATCGTCATTAATAAATACTGACCATCATTAATAAATGCTGATTGTCCCTAATAAATACTGACCATCATTAATAAATACTGATCGTCATTAATAAATACCGTTATTAATAATTACTGATCACCACTAATACTGATCGTCATTAATAAATACTGACCATCATTAATAAATACTGAGCGTCATTAATAAATACTAGCCGTTATTAATAATTACTGATCACCATTAATAAATACTGATCATCATTAATAAATACTGACCATCATTACTAAATACTGATCAGTAGTAAATACTGAGCTCAAGGCTCAGGTTGGGCTCCAGGCTCAGGTCGGGCTCCAGGCTCAGGTTGGGCTCCAGGCTCAGGTTGGGCTCCAGGTCGGGCTCCAGGCTCAGGTCGGGCTCCAGGCTCAGACTGGGCTCCAGGTCGGGCTCCAGCGCTTCCCCGCAGAGCAGCCCGGGGCTCTGGGCAAAGCCACGCAGCTCGTCGCCCAAGGGAAACAGGTCCATGGTCACCGGGCTCCAAACACCCCGGAGCAAAAACCAGAGCGGCCCCAGGACACCCGGGCTCCCAAAGAGCCTGGAAAAGGGACACAAAGAGTTAAATTGGGGGGAGTGAAGTGGCTGCTGATGCTGAGAAACCCCCGGGGGTTCGGGGCTGGGGGGAAAGGGGGGATCTGTATGAAAACTGCTCTGGGGAAAAGGGGGGAAGGGGTTGGGCTGCACGGGAATGGGAGGAGGGACGGGAAAACGGGAGAGGGAAACGGGGAAGAGGGAAAAGGGGGGAAAGGGGGAAAAAGGGGGGAAAGAGGGAAAAGGGGGAAAAAGGGAAAAGAGGGGAAAAGGGGGGAAAGAAGGAAAAGGGGGAAAAAGCAAGGAAAGAGGGAAAAGGGGGAAAAAGGGGGGAAAGAGGGAAAAAGGGGGGAAAGAGGGGAAAAAGAGGGAAAAAGCGAGGAAAGAGGGAAAAGAGGGAAAAAGGGGGGAAAGAGGGAAAAATAGGGAAAAAGCGAGGAAAGAGGGAAAGGGGGGGAAAAGGGAAGAAACAGGGATAAAGGGGGAAAAGAGGGATAAGATGGAAAGAGGGGGAAAGAGGGAAAGGGGGGAAAGAAGGGAAAAGGGGAGAAAAGGGGGGAAAGAGGAAAAAGGGGGAAAAGGGGGGAAAAGGGAAAAAGGGGGAAGAGGGAAAAGAGGGGGAAGAGGGGGGGAAGAGGAAAAAGAGGGAAAAAGGGGGCAAAGAGGGATAAAGGGGAAAGAGGGAAAAGAGGGAAAAAGGGGGGAAGAGGGAAAAGGGCGGAAAGAGGGAAAAGAGGGATAAAGGGGGAAAGAGGGAAAAGGCGGAAAAGGGGGGGAAGAAGGAAAAAGGGAGAAAAAGGGGGAAAAGAGGGGGAAGAGGGAAAAAGGGGGGAAAGGGAGAAAAAGGGGGGAAACAGGGATAAAGGGGGAAAGAGGGAAAAGAGGGAAAAAGGGGGGGAAAAGTGGGAAGAGGGAAAAGGGGGGAAAGAGGGAAAAGAGGGAAAAACGGCGGAAAGAGGGAAAAGAGGGAAAAAGGGGGGGAAGGGAAAAAGGGGGGAAAGAGGGATAAAGGGGGAAAGAGGGAAAAGAGGGAAAAGGGGGATGAAAGAGAGAAAAAGTCTGTGGGGGGATTGATGGCGGATCCGCCCCAGCCCCGGGGTCTCTCCTGGAGGGGAGGGACGGGCGGGCTCCAGCGGGGGTGCTGAGGAGATGAGGGGACACGAGGGGACCCGAGGGACCCGAGGGGACGCGATGGGACATGAAGAGACACGAGGGACCCGAGGGGACGCGATCTCCTCACCCGGTGCTTCCCGCCCCGGCGCTTCCCGCCCGCCGGCGCCGCGGCCACGCCCCCTCGCCGCCGGCCACGCCCCCTCGCCGGCGTCACGTGCCGGGAGTGTGTGGCGGGAAAAGGCGGGAGGGAGGAGGGGGAGGCGCCGCCGTTTTGGTGGAGGTTGTGAGGGGAACTGGGGGTCGGCGTGAGGGGCATTGGGGGTCGGTGTGGGGGGAGGAATTGGGGTCGGCGTGAGGGGGGGATTTGGGGTCGGTGTGAGGGGGGAATTGGGGGGCGGTGTGGGGGAGGAACTGGGGGTCGGTGTGAGCGGGACATTGGGGGTCGGTGTGGGGAGGAATTGGGGATCGGTGGGGGGGGCTTGGGGGGTCGGTGTGAGGGGGAATTGGGGGTCGGTGTGGGGGAAGTTGGGGGTTGGTCTGGGGAGGATTTGAGGGGTCAGTGTGGGGAGGATTTGGGGGTCGATGTGAGGGGCATTAGGGGTTGGTGTGGGGGGCAGGAACTGGGGGTCAGTGTGTGGGGGGGCATTGGGGGTCGGTGCGAGGGGGAATTAGGGTCCAGTGGGGGGGCACTGGGGGTCGGTGTTTGAGGGGGGAATTGGGGGGTCGGTGTGGGGGGGTCAGTGCAGGGGGGGCCTTGGGGGTCGGTGTGAGGGGGCATTGGGGGTCAGTCTGGGGAGGAATTGGGGGTCGGTGTGTGGGGGGGCATTGGGGATCAGTGTGGGGGGGAATTGGGGGTCGGTGTGTGGGGGAATTGGGGTCTGGTGTGGGGGGGGGGACATTGGGGGTCGGTGTGAGGGGGAATTGGGGGTCGGTGTGGGGGGGAAGTTGGGGGTTGGTCTGGGGAGGATTTGAGGGGTCAGTCTGGGGAGGATTTGGGGGTCGATGTGAGGGGCATTAGGGGTTGGTGTGGGGGGCGTTGGGGGTCAGTGCGAGGGGGAATTAGGGTCCGGGGGGGGATTGGGGGTCGGTGTTTGAGGGGGGAACTGGGGGGTTGGTGTGCGGGGGCGGCCTTGGGGGTCGGTGTGAGGGGGCATTGGGGGTCAGTCTGGGGAGGAACTGGGGGGCATTGGGGGGTCGGGGTGGGGGGAGCTGGGGGTCGGGTGGGGGGTGGATTGGGGGTCGGGGTGGGGGGGGGGAGCTGGGGGTCGGGGTGGGGGGTGGATTGGGGGTCGGGGTGGGGGGGGGAGCTGGGGGTCGGGTGGGGGGTGGATTGGGGGTCGGTGTGAAGGGAATGGGGGGGGCATGAGGGGAACGGAGGCGCAAAAACAACTTTACAGCCTCCGGAGCCATGAACCTCCACACCCCGCAGGGCTCCAGAGCAGCTGCGTTCGTTTCGCCGTCGGGCGCAAGGGGAGCGATGGTTCCACCCCTCGTGCGCCGCTCCGAGCGGCAGGAGCTGCGTTTAAATACAGCGAGGTGCTCGTGTCCCAACGACCCCAGAGCGCCCGCGCACATCCATAACCTTTCCCGCTCATCACTGCCGTAGTCTCCGCCTGGACGCCCCCTGTTCGCCTGCGCGGCGCCACCTGGTGCTCTGGAGGAGGGGTCTTTGGATGAAGGCTCCTTCAGCTTCCTCAGGTTTGGCTCCTTGTGTTGAATGGACTGGGACCCAAGCTCCAGGTCGGTTGAACCCAGCCTGGCACCCCCTTTTTGCTGTAAATCTCGGTTCTCTCGTCCCCTCGAGTTCACAGCTGGTGCCGTAAAACTCCTGATCCTGGCACTGCTGGGTTCTGGTTTCCTTACCATGAGTTCACCTAAAGCTCTGAACTAAGGGCTCGTGTGGCTCAGCCCTAAAGTGTTGGCTCGTTAGTGGGCACCCAATTATGTTTTGTTAACCCTTAAAATGTTCGTGCCCTCTATCAGACCCAGGAGTTCGGGCGGGGATTCAGTTCAGGAGGGACCCGGGAGTAACCCTAAGGACCCAGTAGTTGGGGGGTGTCAAGGGTTAAGATCGTGAAACTGTGGGGACCCCTAATGTCCCCAGGGGCCATTGTGACATCCTGGGGACCCTGCATTGTCCCCAGGGCCATTGTGACACCATGGGGACCCACTTTGTCCCCAGGGCCCATTGTGACGTCTCAGGATCCCCCATTGTCCCCAGGACCCATTGTGACATTCTGGGGACCCCAAATGTCCCCAGGGCCCATTGTGACATTCTGGGGACCCCCTTTGTCCCCAGGGCCCATTGTGACATCCCAGAACCCCAATTTGTCCTCAAGGCCCATTGTGACATCCTGGGGACCCCCTTGTCCCCAGGGCCCATCGTGGCACCGAGGGGACCCCCCCCCCCCTACTCCCCAGGGCCCATTGTGGCACCATGGACACCCCCTTTGTCCCCAGGGCCCATTGTGACATCCCAGGACCCCACCTTGTCCCCAGGGTCCCTTCTGACAGGGTGGGGACCCCCCTTTCTCCCCAGGGCTCATTGTGACGTCCCAGGACCCCTCGTTGTCCCCAGTGCCCATTGTGACATCCTGGGACCCCCCTTGTCCCCAGGGCCCATTGTGAAATCCGGGGAACCCCCTGGTCTCCAGGGCCCATAGTGGTACCGTGGGGACTCGTCCTTTCACTTGGGTCCATTGTGACACCATGGGGACCCCGCCTTTGTCCCCAGTACTCATTGTGACATCCTGGGGACCCCTTTGTCCCCGGGGCCCATTGTGACATCCTGGGGACCCCCCTTTGTCCCCAAGGCCCATTGTGACACGGTGGGGACCCCACTTCTTTCCAGGACCCATTGTGGCATTCTGGGGACTTCCTTTGTCCCCAGGGCCCATTGTGACATCCTGGAGACCCCCTTTATCCCCAGAGCTCGTTGTCGCACCATGGGGACCCCCTTTGTCACTGGGGCCCATTGTGACATCCCAGGACCCCCCATTGTCCCCAGGGCCCATTGTGACACCGTGGGGACCCTGCCTTTTCCCCAGGGCCCATTGTGACGTCTCAGGACCCCCTTTGTCCCCAGGGCCCACTGTGGCACCATGGGGACCCCCTTTGTCCTCTGGGCCCATTGTGACATTCCAGGACCCCACTTTGTCCCCAGGGCCCATTGTGACAATTAAGGGACCCCCCTTGTCCCCAGGGCCCATTGTGACCATTAAGGGACCCCCTTTGTCCCCAGGGCCCATTTTGACATCCCAGGACCCCACTTTGTCCCCAGTGCTCATTGTGAAATTCTGGGGACCCCCCTTGTCCTCAGGGCTCATTGTGACAGCCGAGGACCTTACTTTGTCCCCAGGGCCCATTGTGACATCCCAGGACCCCCCACTGTCTCCAGTGCCCATTGTGACATCATGGGGACCACCCTTTTTCCCCAGGGCTCATTGTGACGTCCCAGGACCCCTCGTTGTCCCCAGGCCCCATTGTGACATCCTGGGGACCCCCCTTGTCTCCAGGGCCCATAGTGGCACTGTGGGGACTCATCACTTGGGCCCATTGTGACATCCTGGAGACCCCCCTTTATCCCCAGGGCCCATTGTGACACCGTGGAGACCCCATTTGTCACTGGGGCCCATTGTGACATCCCAGGACACCCCATTGTCCCCAGGGCCCACTGAGACATCCCGGCGACCACCCTTTGTCCCCAGGGCCCATTATGCACATTCAGGGGACACCCCTTTCTCCCCAAGGCCCATTGTGACATCCTGGGGAGACCCCATTGTCCCCAAGGCCCATTGTGGCACCATGGGGACCCCCTTTGTCCCCAGTGCCCATTGTGACATCTTAGGACCCCACTTTGTCCCCAGGGACCATTGTGACACTGTGGGGACCCCCTTTGTCCCCAGGGCCCATTGTGACATCCTGGGGAATCCCTTTGTCTCCAGGGCCCATTGTGACGTCCCAGGACCCTGCTTTGTCCCCGGGGCCCATTGTGACATCCTGGGGAACCGCTTTGTCCCCAGGACCCATTGTGACGTCCCAGGACCCCCCCTTGTCCCCAGGGCTCATTGTGATGTCCCAGGATCCCCATTGTCCCCAGAGCCCATTGTGATGTCCTGGGAACCCCCTTTGACCCCAGGGTCCATTGTGACACCATGGGGACCCCCTCTTGTCCCCAGGGCCCATCGTGGCACCGTGGGGACCCCCTTGTCACTGGGGACCCATTGTGACACTATGGGGACCCCCCTTTGTGCCCAGGGCCCATTGTAACATCCTGGGGACCCCCTTGCCTCCAGGGCCCCTTGTGACATCAAAGGATCACCCTTTGTCCCCAGGACCCATTGTGACATCCCAGGACCCCACTTACTCCCCAGGGCCCATTGTGGCACCATGAGGACCCCCTTTGTCACTGGTGCCCATTGTGACATCCCAGGACCCCCCATTGTCTGCAGAGCCCATTGTGACACTATAGGGACCCCCCTTGTCACTGAGGACCCATTGTGACACCATGGGCACCTCCCCTTGTCGTCAGAGCCCATCGTGACATCCCAAAACCCCCAATTGTCTCCAGGGCCCATTGTGACATCCTGGGGACCTCCCTTTCTCCCCAGGGCCCATTGTGACGTTCCAGGAACCCCCATTGTCCTCAGGGCCCATTGTGACATTCAGGGGACCCCCTTTGTCTTCAGGGCCCATTGTGACACCATGGAGACCCCATTTGTCACTCGAGCCCATTGTGACATCCTAGGACCCCCCATTGTCCCCAAGGCCCATTGCGACATCCTGGGGACCCCCCTTTGTCCTCAGGGCCCATTGTGACATTCAGGGCACCCCTCTTTGTCCCCAGGGCCCATTCTGATACCATGGGGACCACTTTGTCCCCAGGGCCCACTGTGACATCCTGGGGACGCCCTTTGTCCCCAGGGCCCATTTTGACACCATGGGGATCGCCTTTGTCCCCGTGGCCCATTGTGACATCCCAGGACCCCGCATTGTCCCCAGGGCCCATTCTGACATCCTGGGGACCCTCCTTGTCCCCAGGGCTTATTGTGACATCCTGGGGACCCCTTTGTCCCAGGGGCACGTTGTGGCACCATGGGGACCCCCTTTATCCCCAGGGCCACTTGTGACATCCTGGGGACCCCCTTTGTCCCCAAGACCCATTGTGACATCCTAGTACCCCCCGCAGTCCCCAGGGCCCATTGTGACATCCTGGGGATCCCTTTGGCCCCAGGGCCCATTGTGACAGGGCAGGGATCCCCCTTGTCCCCAGGGCCCATTGTGAAACCGTGGGGACCCTCTTGTCCCCAGGGCCCATTGTGGCACCGTGGAGACCCCCCCTTTGTCTCCAGTGCCCATTGTGACATCCTGGGGACCCCCTTTGTCCCCAGTGCTCATTGTGACAGGGTGGGACCCCCCTTGTACCCAGGGCCCGTTGTGACATCCTGGGGACCCCCTTTGTCCCCAGGGCCTATTGTGACATCCTGGGGAGTCCCCTTTATCCCCAGGGCCCATTGTGACATCCTGGGGACCCCCTTTGTCCCTAGGGTTCATTGTGACATCCCAGGACCCCCATTGTCCCCAGGGCCCATTGTGAACAACCTGGGGACCCCCCTTTTTCCCCGGGCCCATTGTGGCGTCCCAGGATGCTTCGTTGTCCCCTGGGCCCATTGTGACATCCCGGGGACCCCTTTTGTCCCCAGGGTCCATTGTGACATCCTGGGGCCTCCCTTTGTCCCCAGGGCCCATTGTGACATCGCAGGAGCCCCCATTGTCCCAAGGGCACATTGTTACATCCTGGGGACCCCCTTGTCCCCAGGGCCCATCGTGGCACCATGGGGACCCCCCCTTTGTCTCCAGTGCCCATTGTGACATCCTTGGGACCCCCCTTGTCCCCAGGACCAGTTGTGACATCTTGGGGACCCCTATGTCACCAGAGCCCATTGTGATATCCTGGGGAGCCCCCTTTGTCCCCAGGGCCCATTGTGCACATCCTGTGGACCCCTCTTTGTCCCCAGGGCCCATTGTGATATCCTGGGGAGCCCTCTTTTTCCCCAGGGCCTATTGTGACATCCTGGGGACCCCCTTTGTCCCCCGGGCCCATTGTGACATCCTGAAGACCCCCTTTGTCCCCAGGGCCTATTGTGACATGCCAGGACCCCCCCTTTTCTCCAGGGCCCATTGTGACGTCCCAGGACCCCCTATTGTCCCCAGAGCCCATTGTGACATCCCAGGACCCCCCATTGTCCCCAGGCCCCATTATACACATCCTGGGGTCCCCCTTTATCCCCAGGGCCATTGTGACACCATGGGGACCCCCTTTGTCCCCAGGGCCCATTGTGACGTCCCAGGATGCCCCATTGTCCCCTGGGCCCATTGTGAAATCATGGGGACCCCCTTTGTCCCCAGGGCCTATTGTGACATCCCAGGACCCCCCATTGTCCCCAGGGCCCATTGTGACATCCTGGGGACCCCCCTTTGTCCCCAGGGCCCATTCTGACACCATGGGGACCTTCTTTGTCCCCAGGGCCCATTGTGATATCCTGGGGACTCCCTTTGTCCCCAGGGCCCATTGTGACACCGTGGAGACCCTCCTTGTCCTCAGGGCCCATTATGACATTCAGGGGACTCCTCTTTGTCCCCAGGGCCTATTGTGACATCCTGGGGACCCCCCTTTTCTCCAGGGCCCATTGTGACGTCCCAGGACCCCCTGTTGTTCCCCCGGCCCATTGTGAAATCCTGGAGATACCCTCTTTTTCCCCAAGGCCCATTGTGACATCCCACGACCCCCCATTGTCCCCAGGCCCCATTATGCACATCCTGCGGTCCCCCTTTATCCCCCGGCCCCATTCTGACACTGTGGGGACCCCCGTTGTCCCCAGGACCCATTGTGACATCCTGGGGACCCCCTTTGTCCCCAGGGCCTATTGTGACATCCCAGAATCCCCCGTTGTCCCCAGGGCTCATTGTGACACCGTGGGGACCCCCCCTTTTTCTCCAGTGCCCATTGTGACATCCTGGGGACCCCCCTTTGTCTCCAGGGCCCATTGTGACGTTCAGGTGAACCCCCTTTGTCCCCAGGGCCCATTGTGACATCCTGGGGACTCACTTTGTCCCCAGGGCCCATTGTGACATCCCAGGACCCCCCATTGTCCCCAGGGCCCATCGTGGCACCGTGGGGACCCTCCCCTTTTTCTCCAGTGCCAATTGTGACATCCTTGGGACCCCTCTTGTCCTCAGAGCCCATTGTGACATCCTGGGGAGCCCCCCTTGTCCCCAGTGCCCATTGTGACATCCCAGGACCCCCCATTTTCCCCAGGGCGCATTGTGACATCCTGGGGACCCCCTTTGTCCCCAGGGGCCATTGTGACATACCAGGACCCACCCTTGTCCCCAGAGTCCATTGTGACATCCTGGGCAGCCCCCTTTGTCCCCAGGCCCATTGTGACATCCTGGGGACCCTGTTGTCTCAAGGGCCCATTGTGACACCGTGGGACCCCCTTTGTCACTGGGGCTCATTGTGGCATACCAGGACTCCACTTTGTCCCCAGGGCCCATTGTGACAC
Source organism: Patagioenas fasciata (assembly GCF_037038585.1). NCBI lineage: Eukaryota > Metazoa > Chordata > Aves > Columbiformes > Columbidae > Patagioenas > Patagioenas fasciata. The sequence continues at coordinate 8,782,678 of NC_092542.1, forward strand.
CGTGGGGACCCCTTTGTCCCCAGGACCCATTGTGACATCCCATGACCCCCCTTGTCCCCAGGGCCCATTGTGACATCCTGGGGAGCCCTTTGTCCCCAGGCACCATTGTGACAGGGCGGGACACCCCTTGTCTCCAAGGCCCATTGTGACATCATGGGGATCCCGTTTGTGCCCAGGGCCCATTGTTACATCCTGGGGACCCCCTTTGTCCCTAGGGTTCATTGTGACATCCCAGGACCCCCATTGTCCCCAGGGCCCATTGTGAACAACCTGGGGACCCCCCTTTTTCCCCGGGCCCATTGTGGCGTCCCAGGATGCTTCGTTGTCCCCTGGGCCCATTGTGACATCCCGGGGACCCCTTTTGTCCCCAGGGTCCATTGTGACATCCTGGGGCCTCCCTTTGTCCCCAGGGCCCATTGTGACATCGCAGGAGCCCCCATTGTCCCAAGGGCACATTGTTACATCCTGGGGACCCCCTTGTCCCCAGGGCCCATCGTGGCACCGTGGGGACCCCCCCTTTGTCTCCAGTGCCCATTGTGACATCCTTGGGACCCCCCTTGTCCCCAGGACCCGTTGTGACATCTTGGGGACCCCTATGTCACCAGAGCCCATTGTGATATCCTGGGGAGCCCCCTTTGTCCCCAGGGCCCATTGTGCACATCCTGTGGACCCCTCTTTGTCCCCAGGGCCCATTGTGATATCCTGGGGAGCCCTCTTTTTCCCCAGGGCCTATTGTGACATCCTGGGGACCCCCTTTGTCCCCCGGGCCCATTGTGACATCCTGAAGACCCCCTTTGTCCCCAGGGCCTATTGTGACATGCCAGGACCCCCCCTTTTCTCCAGGGCCCATTGTGACGTCCCAGGACCCCCTATTGTCCCCAGAGCCCATTGTGACATCCCAGGACCCCCCATTGTCCCCAGGCCCCATTATACACATCCTGGGGTCCCCCTTTATCCCCAGGGCCATTGTGACACCATGGGGACCCCCTTTGTCCCCAGGGCCCATTGTGACGTCCCAGGATGCCCCATTGTCCCCTGGGCCCATTGTGAAATCATGGGGACCTCCTTTGTCCCCAGGGCCTATTGTGACATCCCAGGACCCCCCATTGTCCCCAGGGCCCATTGTGACACCGTGGAGACCCTCCTTGTCCTCAGGGCCCATTATGACATTCAGGGGACTCCTCTTTGTCCCCAGGGACTATTGTGACATCCTGGGGACCCCCCTTTACTCCAGGGCCCATTGTGACGTCCCAGGACCCCCTATTGTTCCCAGGGCCCATTGTGACATTCTGGGGACCCCAAATGTCCCCAGGGCCCGTTGTGACATCCTGGGGACCCCCCTTTGTCCCCAAGGCCCATTGTGACACCGTGGGGACCCCACTTCTTTCCAGGACCCATTGTGGCATTCTGGGGACTTCCTTTGTCCCCAGGGCCCATTGTGACATCCTGGAGACCCCCTTTATCCCCAGAGCTCGTTGTCGCACCATGGGGACCCCCTTTGTCACTGGGGCCCATTGTGACATCCCAGGACCCCCCATTGTCCCCAGGGCCCATTGTGACACCGTGGGGACCCCGCCTTTTCCCCAGGGCCCATTGTGACGTCTCAGGACCCCCTTTGTCCCCAGGGCCCACTGTGGCACCATGGGGACCCCCTTTGTCCTCTGGGCCCATTGTGACATTCCAGGACCCCACTTTGTCCCCAGGGCCCATTGTGACAATTAAGGGACCCCCCTTGTCCCCAGGGTCCATTGTGACAATTAAGGGACCCCCTTTGTCCCCAGGGCCCATTTTGACATCCCAGGACCCCACTTTGTCCCCAGTGCTCATTGTGAAATTCTGGGGACCCCCCTTGTCCTCAGGGCTCATTGTGACAGCCGAGGACCTTACTTTGTCCCCAGGGCCCATTGTGACATCCCAGGACCCCCCACTGTCTGCAGTGCCCATTGTGACATCATGGGGACCACCCTTTTTCCCCAGGGCTCATTGTGACGTCCCAGGACCCCTCGTTGTCCCCAGGCCCCATCGTGACATCCTGGGGACCCCCCTTGTCTCCAGGGCCCATAGTGGCACTGTGGGGACTCATCACTTGGGCCCATTGTGACATCCTGGAGACCCCCCTTTATCCCCAGGGCCCATTGTGACACCGTGGAGACCCCATTTGTCACTGGGGCCCATTGTGACATCCCAGGACACCCCATTGTCCCCAGGGCCCACTGAGACATCCCGGCGACCACCCTTTGTCCCCAGGGCCCATTATGCACATTCGGGGACACCCCTTTGTCCCCAAGGCCCATTGTGACATCCTGGGGAGACCCCATTGTCCCCAAGGCCCATTGTGGCACCATGGGGACCCCCTTTGTCCCCAGTGCCCATTGTGACATCTTAGGACCCCACTTTGTCCCCAGGGCCCATTGTGACATCCTGGGGACCACCTGTGTCCCCAGGGCCCATTGTGACATCCCAGGAGCCACCGTTGTCCCCAGGGCCCATTGTGACATCCTGGGGACCCCCTTGTCCCCAGTGTCCATTGTGGCATCCATGTGGACCCCCGTTGTCCCCAGGGCCCATTGTGGCACCATGTGGACCCCCTTTTTCCCGAGGGCCCATTATAACGTCCCAGGACCCCCCATTGTCCCCTGGGCCCATTGTGACATCCTGGGGTCCCCCTTTTGTCCCCTGGGCCCATTGTGACACTGTGGGGATCTCCTTTGTCCCCAGGGACCATTGTGACACTGTGGGGACCCCCTTTGTCCCCAGGGCCCATTGTGACATCCTGGGGAATCCCTTTGTCTCCAGGGCCCATTGTGACGTCCCAGGACCCTGCTTTGTCCCCGGGGCCCATTGTGACATCCTGGGGAACCGCTTTGTCCCCAGGACCCATTGTGACGTCCCAGGACCCCCCTTTGTCCCCAGGGCTCATTGTGATGTCCCAGGATCCCCATTGTCCCCAGAGCCCATTGTGATGTCCTGGGAACCCCCTTTGACCCCAGGGTCCATTGTGACACCATGGGGACCCCCTCTTGTCCCCAGGGCCCATCGTGGCACCGTGGGGACCCCCTTGTCACTGGGGACCCATTGTGACACTATGGGGACCCCCCTTTGTGCCCAGGGCCCATTGTAACATCCTGGGGACCCCCTTGCCTCCAGGGCCCCTTGTGACATCAAAGGATCACCCTTTGTCCCCAGGACCCATTGTGACATCCCAGGACCCCACTTACTCCCCAGGGCCCATTGTGGCACCATGAGGACCCCCTTTGTCACTGGTGCCCATTGTGACATCCCAGGACCCCCCATTGTCTGCAGAGCCCATTGTGACACTATAGGGACCCCCCTTGTCACTGAGGAGCCATTGTGACACCATGGGCACCTCCCCTTGTCGTCAGAGCCCATCGTGACATCCCAAAACCCCCAATTGTCTCCAGGGCCCATTGTGACATCCTGGGGACCTCCCTTTCTCCCCAGGGCCCATTGTGACGTTCCAGGAACCCCCATTGTCCTCAGGGCCCATTGTGACATTCAGGGGACCCCCTTTGTCTTCAGGGCCCATTGTGACACCATGGAGACCCCATTTGTCACTCGGGCCCATTGTGACATCCTAGGACCCCCCATTGTCCCCAAGGCCCATTGCGACATCCTGGGGACCCCCCTTTGTCCTCAGGGCCCATTGTGACATTCAGGGCACCCCTCTTTGTCCCCAGGGCCCATTCTGATACCATGGGGACCACTTTGTCCCCAGGGCCCACTGTGACATCCTGGGGACGCCCTTTGTCCCCAGGGCCCATTTTGACACCATGTGCACCCCCCTTTGTGCCCAGGGCCGATTGTGACATCCTGGGGACGCTCTTTGTCCCCAGGGCCCATTGTGACATCCTGGGGACACCCCATTGTCTCCAGGGCCCATTGTGAACATCCTGGGGACCCCCTTGTCCCCAGGGCCCATCGTGGCACCGTGGGGACCCCCCGTTGTCCCCAGGGCCTATAGTGACACCGTGGGTACCCCCTTTGTCCCCAGTGCCCATTGTGACATCCTGGGGACCCCCCTTGTCCCCAGGGCTTATTGTGACATCCTGGGGACCGCCTTTGTCCCCAGGGCCCATTGTGACATCCCAGGACCCCAAGTTGTCCCCAGGGACCATTGTGACACCGTGGGGGCCCCCTTTGTCCTCAGGGCCCGTTGTGAACATCCTGGGGACCCCCTTGTCCACACGACCCATCGTGGCACCGTGGGGACCCCCCGTTGTCCCCAGGGCCTATAGTGACACCGTGGGTACCCCCTTTATCCCATGAGCCCATTGTGACATCCTGGGGACCCCCTTGTCCCCAGGGCCCATTGTGACACCATGGGGATCGCCTTTGTCCCCGTGGCCCATTGTGACATCCCAGGACCCCGCGTTGTCCCCAGGGCCCATTCTGACATCCTGGGGACCCCCCTTGTCCCCATGGCTTATTGTGACACCCTGGGACCGCCTTTGTCCCCAGGACCCACTGTGATGTCCCAGGAACCCCCATTGTCCCCAGGGACCATTGTGACATCCTGGGGACCCCCTTTGTCCCAAGACCCCATTGTGACATCCTGGGGACCCCGCCTTGTCCCCAAAGCCCATTGTGACATCCTGGGGACCCTCTTTGTCCCCAGGGCCCATTGTGGCACCATGGGGACACCCTTTGTCACTGGGGCCAATTGTGACATCCCAGGACCCCACTTTGTCCCCAGGGCTTATTGTGATACCATGGGGACCCCCCTTGTCCCCAGGGCCCATTGTGACATTCAGGGGGACTCCTCTTTGTCCCCAGGGCCTATTGTGTCATCCTGGGGATCTCCCCTTGTCTCTAGGGCCCATTGTGAGACTGTGGAAGACCCCCTTTGTCCCCAAGTTTCATTGTGACGTCCCAGGACGCCTCGTTGTCCCCAGGACCCATTGTGACTCCATGGGAACCCCCCCTTGTCCCCAGGGCCCATTGTGACAACCTGGGACCCCCCTTTGTCCCCAGTGCTCATTGTGAAATCCTGGGGACCCACTTTGTCCCCAGGGCCCATTGTGGCACCATGGGGAGCGCCTTTGTCACTGGGGACCATTGTGACATTCCAGGATTTTACTTTGTCCCCGGGGCCCATTGTGACATCCTGGGGATCCCCCTTTGTCGCCAGGGCCCACTGTGACACCGTGGGCACCCTCTTTGTCCCATGGGCCCATTGTGACCTTCAAGGGACCCCCCATTGTCCCCAGGGCCCATTCTGACATCCTGGGTACCCCCTTTGTCCCCAAGACCCATTGTGACATCCTAGTACCCCCCGCAGTCCCCAGGGCCCATTGTGACACCATGGGGATCGCCTTTGTCCCCGTGGCCCATTGTGACATCCCAGGACCCCGCGTTGTCCCCAGGGCCCATTCTGACATCCTGGGGACCCCCCTTGTCCCCAGGGCTTATTGTGACATCCTGGGGTCCCCTTTGTCCCAGGGGCACATTGTGGCACCATGGGGACCCCCTTTATCCCCAGGGCCACTTGTGACATCCTGGGGACCCCCCTTGTCCCCAGTGCCCATTATGACATTCTGGGGACCCCCTTTGTCCCAGGGGCACATTGTGGCACCACGGGGACCCCCTTTGTCACCGGGGCCCATTGTGACATCCCAGGACCCCAAGTTGTCCCCAGGGCCCATTGTGACACCATGGGTACCCCCTTTGTCCCATGGGCCCATTGTGACATCCTGGGGACCCCCTTTTCCCCAGGGCCCATCATGGCACCGTGGGGACCCCCCTTTGTCCCCAGTGCCCATTGTGAAATCCTGGGGACCCCCCTTGTCCCCATGGCTTATTGTGACACCCTGGGACCGCCTTTGTCCCCAGGGCCCATTGTGATGTCCCAGGACCCCCCATTGTCCCCAGGGACCATTGTGACATCCTGGGGACCCCCTTTGTCCCAAGACCCCATTGTGACATCCTGGGGACCCCGCCTTGTCCCCAAAGCCCATTGTGACATCCTGGGGACCGTCTTTGTCCCCAGGGCCCATTGTGGCACCATGGGGACACCCTTTGTCACTGGGGCCAGTTGTGACATCCCAGGACCCCACTTTGCCCCCAGGGCTTATTGTGATACCATGGGGACCCCCCTTGTCCCCAGGGCCCATTGTGACATTCAGGGGGACTCCTCTTTGTCCCCAGGGCCTATTGTGTCATCCTGGGGATCTCCCCTTGTCTCTAGGGCCCATTGTGAGACTGTGGAAGACCCCCTTTGTCCCCAAGTCCCATTGTGACGTCCCAGGACACCTCGTTGTCCCCAGGACCCATTGTGACTCCATGGGAACCCCCCCTTGTCCCCAGGGCCCATTGTGACATCCTGGGACCCCCCTTTGTCCCCAGTGCTCATTGTGAAATCCTGGGGACCCACTTTGTCCCCAGGGCCCATTGTGGCACCATGGGGAGTGCCTTTGTCACTGGGGACCATTGTGACATTCCAGGATTTTACTTTGTCCCCGGGGCCCATTGTGACATCCTGGGGACCCCCCATTGTCCCCAGGGCCCATTGTGACATCCTGGGTACCCCCTTTGTCCCCAAGACCCATTGTGACATCCTAGTACCCCCCGCAGTCCCCAGGGCCCATTGTGACATCCTGGGGATCCCTTTGGCCCCAGGGCCCATTGTGACAGGGCGGGGATCCCCCTTGTCCCCAGGGCCCATTGTGACAGGGCGGGGATCCCCCTTGTCCCCAGGGCCCATTGTGAAACCGTGGGGACCCTCTTGTCCCCAGGGCCCATTGTGGCACCGTGGAGACCCCCCCTTTGTCTCCAGTGCCCATTGTGACATCCTGGGGACCCCCTTTGTCCCCAGTGCTCATTGTGACAGGGTGGGACCCCCCTTGTACCCAGGGCCCGTTGTGACATCCTGGGGACCCCCTTTGTCCCCAGGGCCTATTGTGACATCCTGGGGAGTCCCCTTTATCCCCAGGGCCCATTGTGACATCCTGGGGACCCCCTTTGTCCCTAGGGTTCATTGTGACATCCCAGGACCCCCATTGTCCCCAGGGCCCATTGTGAACAACCTGGGGACCCCCCTTTTTCTCCGGGCCCATTGTGGCGTCCCAGGATGCTTCGTTGTCCCCTGGGCCCATTGTGACATCCCGGGGACCCCTTTTGTCCCCAGGGTCCATTGTGACATCCTGGGGCCTCCCTTTGTCCCCAGGGCCCATTGTGACATCGCAGGAGCCCCCATTGTCCCAAGGGCACATTGTTACATCCTGGGGACCCCCTTGTCCCCAGGGCCCATCGTGGCACCATGGGGACCCCCCCTTTGTCTCCAGTGCCCATTGTGACATCCTTGGGACCCCCCTTGTCCCCAGGACCCGTTGTGACATCTTGGGGACCCCTATGTCACCAGAGCCCATTGTGATATCCTGGGGAGCCCCCTTTGTCCCCAGGGCCCATTGTGATATCCTGGGGAGCCCTCTTTTTCCCCAGGGCCTATTGTGACATCCTGGGGACCCCCTTTGTCCCATGGGCCCATTGTGACATCCTGAAGACCCCCTTTGTCCCCAGGGCCTATTGTGACATGCCAGGACCCCCCCTTTTCTCCAGGGCCCATTGTGACGTCCCAGGACCCCCTATTGTCCCCAGAGCCCATTGTGACATCCCAGGACCCCCCATTGTCCCCAGGCCCCATTATACACATCCTGGGGTCCCCCTTTATCCCCAGGGCCATTGTGACACCATGGGGACCCCCTTTGTCCCCAGGGCCTATTGTGACATCCCAGGACCCCCCATTGTCCCCAGGGCCCATTGTGACACCGTGGAGACCCTCCTTGTCCTCAGGGCCCATTATGACATTCAGGGGACTCCTCTTTGTCCCCAGGGCCTATTGTGACATCCTGGGGACCCCCCTTTACTCCAGGGCCCATTGTGACGTCCCAGGACCCCCTATTGTTCCCAGGGCCCATTGTGACATTCTGGGGACCCCAAATGTCCCCAGGGCCCGTTGTGACATCCTGGGGACCCCCTTTGTCCCCAGGGCCTATTGTGACATCCTGGGGAGTACCCTTTATCCCCAGGGCCCATTGTGACATCCTGGGGACCCCCTTTGTCCCTAGGGTTCATTGTGACATCCCAGGACCCCTCGTTGTCCTTAGTGCCCATTGTGACATCCTGGGGACCCCCCTTGTCCCCAGGGCCCATTGTGAAATCCGGGGAACCCCCTGGTCTCCAGGGCCCATAGTGGTACCGTGGGGACTCGTCCTGTCACTTGGGTCCATTGTGACACCATGGGGACCCCGCCTTTGTCCCCAGTACCCATTGTGACATCCTGGGGACCCCTTTGACCCCGGGGCCCATTGTGACATCCTGGGGACCCCCCTTTGTCCCCAAGGCCCATTGTGACACCGTGGAGACCCCATTTGTCACTGGGGCCCATTGTGACATCCCAGGACACCCCATTGTCCCCAGGGCCCACTGAGACATCCCGGCGACCACCCTTTGTCCCCAGGGCCCATTATGCACATTCAGGGGACACCCCTTTGTCCCCAAGGCCCATTGTGACATCCTGGGGAGACCCCATTGTCCCCAAGGCCCATTGTGGCACCATGGGGACCCCCTTTGTCCCCAGTGCCCATTGTGACATCTTAGGACCCCACTTTGTCCCCAGGGCCCATTGTGACATCCTGGGGACCACCTGTGTCCCCAGGGCCCATTGTGACATCAGGAGCCACCGTTGTCCCCAGGGCCCATTGTGACATCCTGGGGACCCCCTTGTCCCCAGTGTCCATTGTGGCATCCATGTGGACCCCCGTTGTCCCCAGGGCCCATTGTGGCACCATGTGGACCCCTTTTTTCCCGAGGGCCCATTATAACGTCCCAGGACCCCCCATTGTCCCCTGACCCCATTGTGACATCCTGGGGTCCCCCTTTTGTCCCCTGGGCCCATTGTGACACTGTGGGGATCTCCTTTGTCCCCAGGGACCATTGTGACACTGTGGGGACCCCCTTTGTCCCCAGGGCCCATTGTGACATCCTGGGGAATCCCTTTGTCTCCAGGGCCCATTGTGACGTCCCAGGACCCTGCTTTGTCCCCGGGGCCCATTGTGACATCCTGGGGAACCGCTTTGTCCCCAGGACCCATTGTGACGTCCCAGGACCCCCCCTTGTCCCCAGGGCTCATTGTGATGTCCCAGGATCCCCATTGTCCCCAGAGCCCATTGTGATGTCCTGGGAACCCCCTTTGACCCCAGGGTCCATTGTGACACCATGGGGACCCCCTCTTGTCCCCAGGGCCCATCGTGGCACCGTGGGGACCCCCTTGTCACTGGGGACCCATTGTGACACTATGGGGACCCCCCTTTGTGCCCAGGGCCCATTGTAACATCCTGGGGACCCCCTTGCCTCCAGGGCCCCTTGTGACATCAAAGGATCACCCTTTGTCCCCAGGACCCATTGTGACATCCCAGGACCCCACTTACTCCCCAGGGCCCATTGTGGCACCATGAGGACCCCCTTTGTCACTGGTGCCCATTGTGACATCCCAGGACCCCCCATTGTCTGCAGAGCCCATTGTGACACTATAGGGACCCCCCTTGTCACTGAGGACCCATTGTGACACCATGGGCACCTCCCCTTGTCGTCAGAGCCCATCGTGACATCCCAAAACCCCCAATTGTCTCCAGGGCCCATTGTGACATCCTGGGGACCTCCCTTTCTCCCCAGGGCCCATTGTGACGTTCCAGGAACCCCCATTGTCCTCAGGGCCCATTGTGACATTCAGGGGACCCCCTTTGTCTTCAGGGCCCATTGTGACACCATGGAGACCCCATTTGTCACTCGGGCCCATTGTGACATCCTAGGACCCCCCATTGTCCCCAAGGCCCATTGCGACATCCTGGGGACCCCCCTTTGTCCTCAGGGCCCATTGTGACATTCAGGGCACCCCTCTTTGTCCCCAGGGCCCATTCTGATACCATGGGGACCACTTTGTCCCCAGGGCCCACTGTGACATCCTGGGGACGCCCTTTGTCCCCAGGGCCCATTTTGACACCATGTGCACCCCCCTTTGTGCCCAGGGCCGATTGTGACATCCTGGGGACGCTCTTTGTCCCCAGGGCCCATTGTGACATCCTGGGGACACCCCATTGTCTCCAGGGCCCATTGTGAACATCCTGGGGACCCCCTTGTCCCCAGGGCCCATCGTGGCACCGTGGGGACCCCCCGTTGTCCCCAGGGCCTATAGTGACACCGTGGGTACCCCCTTTGTCCCCAGTGCCCATTGTGACATCCTGGGGACCCCCCTTGTCCCCAGGGCTTATTGTGACATCCTGGGGACCGCCTTTGTCCCCAGGGCCCATTGTGACATCCCAGGACCCCAAGTTGTCCCCAGGGACCATTGTGACACCGTGGGGACCCCCTTTGTCCTCAGGGCCCGTTGTGAACATCCTGGGGACCCCCTTGTCCACACGACCCATCGTGGCACCGTGGGGACCCCCCGTTGTCCCCAGGGCCTATAGTGACACCGTGGGTACCCCCTTTATCCCATGAGCCCATTGTGACATCCTGGGGACCCCCTTGTCCCCAGGGCCCATTGTGACACCATGGGGATCGCCTTTGTCCCCGTGGCCCATTGTGACATCCCAGGACCCCGCGTTGTCCCCAGGGCCCATTCTGACATCCTGGGGACCCCCCTTGTCCCCATGGCTTATTGTGACACCCTGGGACCGCCTTTGTCCCCAGGGCCCACTGTGATGTCCCAGGAACCCCCATTGTCCCCAGGGACCATTGTGACATCCTGGGGACCCCCTTTGTCCCAAGACCCCATTGTGACATCCTGGGGACCCCCCTTTGTCCTCAGGGCCCATTGTGACATTCAGGGCACCCCTCTTTGTCCCCAGGGCCCATTCTGATACCATGGGGACCACTTTGTCCCCAGGGCCCACTGTGACATCCTGGGGACGCCCTTTGTCCCCAGGGCCCATTTTGACACCATGTGCACCCCCCTTTGTGCCCAGGGCCAATTGTGACATCCCAGGACCCCACTTTGTCCCCAGGGCTTATTGTGATACCATGGGGACCCCCCTTGTCCCCAGGGCCCATTGTGACATTCAGGGGGACTCCTCTTTGTCCCCAGGGCCTATTGTGTCATCCTGGGGATCTCCCCTTGTCTCTAGGGCCCATTGTGAGACTGTGGAAGACCCCCTTTGTCCCCAAGTCCCATTGTGACGTCCCAGGACGCCTCGTTGTCCCCAGGACCCATTGTGACTCCATGGGAACCCCCCCTTGTCCCCAGGGCCCATTGTGACATCCTGGGACCCCCCTTTGTCCCCAGTGCTCATTGTGAAATCCTGGGGACCCACTTTGTCCCCAGGGCCCATTGTGGCACCATGGGGAGCGCCTTTGTCACTGGGGACCATTGTGACATTCCAGGATTTTACTTTGTCCCCGGGGCCCATTGTGACATCCTGGGGATCCCCCTTTGTCGCCAGGGCCCACTGTGACACCGTGGGCACCCTCTTTGTCCCATGGGCCCATTGTGACCTTCAAGGGACCCCCCATTGTCCCCAGGGCCCATTGTGACATCCTGGGTACCCCCTTTGTCCCCAAGACCCATTGTGACATCCTAGTACCCCCCGCAGTCCCCAGGGCCCATTGTGACATCCTGGGGATCCCTTTGGCCCCAGGGCCCATTGTGACAGGGCGGGGATCCCCCTTGTCCCCAGGGCCCATTGTGAAACCGTGGGGACCCTCTTGTCCCCAGGGCCCATTGTGGCACCGTGGAGACCCCCCCTTTGTCTCCAGTGCCCATTGTGACATCCTGGGGACCCCCTTTGTCCCCAGTGCTCATTGTGACAGGGTGGGACCCCCCTTGTACCCAGGGCCCGTTGTGACATCCTGGGGACCCCCTTTGTCCCCAGGGCCTATTGTGACATCCTGGGGAGTCCCCTTTATCCCCAGGGCCCATTGTGACATCCTGGGGACCCCCTTTGTCCCTAGGGTTCATTGTGACATCCCAGGACCCCCATTGTCCCCAGGGCCCATTGTGAACAACCTGGGGACCCCCCTTTTTCCCCGGGCCCATTGTGGCGTCCCAGGATGCTTCGTTGTCCCCTGGGCCCATTGTGACATCCCGGGGACCCCTTTTGTCCCCAGGGTCCATTGTGACATCCTGGGGCCTCCCTTTGTCCCCAGGGCCCATTGTGACATCGCAGGAGCCCCCATTGTCCCAAGGGCACATTGTTACATCCTGGGGACCCCCTTGTCCCCAGGGCCCATCGTGGCACCGTGGGGACCCCCCCTTTGTCTCCAGTGCCCATTGTGACATCCTTGGGACCCCCCTTGTCCCCAGGACCCGTTGTGACATCTTGGGGACCCCTATGTCACCAGAGCCCATTGTGATATCCTGGGGAGCCCTCTTTTTCCCCAGGGCCTATTGTGACATCCTGGGGACCCCCTTTGTCCCATGGGCCCATTGTGACATCCTGAAGACCCCCTTTGTCCCCAGGGCCTATTGTGACATGCCAGGACCCTCCCTTTTCTCCAGGGCCCATTGTGACGTCCCAGGACCCCCTATTGTCCCCAGAGCCCATTGTGACATCCCAGGACCCCCCATTGTCCCCAGGCCCCATTATACACATCCTGGGGTCCCCCTTTATCCCCAGGGCCATTGTGACACCATGGGGACCCCCTTTGTCCCCAGGGCCTATTGTGACATCCCAGGACCCCCCATTGTCCCCAGGGCCCATTGTGACACCGTGGAGACCCTCCTTGTCCTCAGGGCCCATTATGACATTCAGGGGACTCCTCTTTGTCCCCAGGGCCTATTGTGACATCCTGGGGACCCCCCTTTACTCCAGGGCCCATTGTGACGTCCCAGGACCCCCTATTGTTCCCAGGGCCCATTGTGACATTCTGGGGACCCCAAATGTCCCCAGGGCCCGTTGTGACATCCTGGGGACCCCCTTTGTCCCCAGGGCCTATTGTGACATCCTGGGGAGTACCCTTTATCCCCAGGGCCCATTGTGACATCCTGGGGACCCCCTTTGTCCCTAGGGTTCATTGTGACATCCCAGGACCCCTCGTTGTCCTTAGTGCCCATTGTGACATCCTGGGGACCCCCCTTGTCCCCAGGGCCCATTGTGAAATCCGGGGAACCCCCTGGTCTCCAGGGCCCATAGTGGTACCGTGGGGACTCGTCCTGTCACTTGGGTCCATTGTGACACCATGGGGACCCCGCCTTTGTCCCCAGTACCCATTGTGACATCCTGGGGACCCCTTTGACCCCGGGGCCCATTGTGACATCCTGGGGACCCCCCTTTGTCCCCAAGGCCCATTGTGACACCGTGGAGACCCCATTTGTCACTGGGGCCCATTGTGACATCCCAGGACACCCCATTGTCCCCAGGGCCCACTGAGACATCCCGGCGACCACCCTTTGTCCCCAGGGCCCATTATGCACATTCAGGGGACACCCCTTTGTCCCCAAGGCCCATTGTGACATCCTGGGGAGACCCCATTGTCCCCAAGGCCCATTGTGGCACCATGGGGACCCCCTTTGTCCCCAGTGCCCATTGTGACATCTTAGGACCCCACTTTGTCCCCAGGGCCCATTGTGACATCCTGGGGACCACCTGTGTCCCCAGGGCCCATTGTGACATCAGGAGCCACCGTTGTCCCCAGGGCCCATTGTGACATCCTGGGGACCCCCTTGTCCCCAGTGTCCATTGTGGCATCCATGTGGACCCCCGTTGTCCCCAGGGCCCATTGTGGCACCATGTGGACCCCTTTTTTCCCGAGGGCCCATTATAACGTCCCAGGACCCCCCATTGTCCCCTGACCCCATTGTGACATCCTGGGGTCCCCCTTTTGTCCCCTGGGCCCATTGTGACACTGTGGGGATCTCCTTTGTCCCCAGGGACCATTGTGACACTGTGGGGACCCCCTTTGTCCCCAGGGCCCATTGTGACATCCTGGGGAATCCCTTTGTCTCCAGGGCCCATTGTGACATCCCAGGACCCTGCTTTGTCCCCGGGGCCCATTGTGACATCCTGGGGAACCGCTTTGTCCCCAGGACCCATTGTGACGTCCCAGGACCCCCCCTTGTCCCCAGGGCTCATTGTGATGTCCCAGGATCCCCATTGTCCCCAGAGCCCATTGTGATGTCCTGGGAACCCCCTTTGACCCCAGGGTCCATTGTGACACCATGGGGACCCCCTCTTGTCCCCAGGGCCCATCGTGGCACCGTGGGGACCCCCTTGTCACTGGGGACCCATTGTGACACTATGGGGACCCCCCTTTGTGCCCAGGGCCCATTGTAACATCCTGGGGACCCCCTTGCCTCCAGGGCCCCTTGTGACATCAAAGGATCACCCTTTGTCCCCAGGACCCATTGTGACATCCCAGGACCCCACTTACTCCCCAGGGCCCATTGTGGCACCATGAGGACCCCCTTTGTCACTGGTGCCCATTGTGACATCCCAGGACCCCCCATTGTCTGCAGAGCCCATTGTGACACTATAGGGACCCCCCTTGTCACTGAGGACCCATTGTGACACCATGGGCACCTCCCCTTGTCGTCAGAGCCCATCGTGACATCCCAAAACCCCCAATTGTCTCCAGGGCCCATTGTGACATCCTGGGGACCTCCCTTTCTCCCCAGGGCCCATTGTGACGTTCCAGGAACCCCCATTGTCCTCAGGGCCCATTGTGACATTCAGGGGACCCCCTTTGTCTTCAGGGCCCATTGTGACACCATGGAGACCCCATTTGTCACTCGGGCCCATTGTGACATCCTAGGACCCCCCATTGTCCCCAAGGCCCATTGCGACATCCTGGGGACCCCCCTTTGTCCTCAGGGCCCATTGTGACATTCAGGGCACCCCTCTTTGTCCCCAGGGCCCATTCTGATACCATGGGGACCACTTTGTCCCCAGGGCCCACTGTGACATCCTGGGGACGCCCTTTGTCCCCAGGGCCCATTTTGACACCATGTGCACCCCCCTTTGTGCCCAGGGCCGATTGTGACATCCTGGGGACGCTCTTTGTCCCCAGGGCCCATTGTGACATCCTGGGGACACCCCATTGTCTCCAGGGCCCATTGTGAACATCCTGGGGACCCCCTTGTCCCCAGGGCCCATCGTGGCACCGTGGGGACCCCCCGTTGTCCCCAGGGCCTATAGTGACACCGTGGGTACCCCCTTTGTCCCCAGTGCCCATTGTGACATCCTGGGGACCCCCCTTGTCCCCAGGGCTTATTGTGACATCCTGGGGACCGCCTTTGTCCCCAGGGCCCATTGTGACATCCCAGGACCCCAAGTTGTCCCCAGGGACCATTGTGACACCGTGGGGACCCCCTTTGTCCTCAGGGCCCGTTGTGAACATCCTGGGGACCCCCTTGTCCACACGACCCATCGTGGCACCGTGGGGACCCCCCGTTGTCCCCAGGGCCTATAGTGACACCGTGGGTACCCCCTTTATCCCATGAGCCCATTGTGACATCCTGGGGACCCCCTTGTCCCCAGGGCCCATTGTGACACCATGGGGATCGCCTTTGTCCCCGTGGCCCATTGTGACATCCCAGGACCCCGCGTTGTCCCCAGGGCCCATTCTGACATCCTGGGGACCCCCCTTGTCCCCATGGCTTATTGTGACACCCTGGGACCGCCTTTGTCCCCAGGGCCCACTGTGATGTCCCAGGAACCCCCATTGTCCCCAGGGACCATTGTGACATCCTGGGGACCCCCTTTGTCCCAAGACCCCATTGTGACATCCTGGGGACCCCCCTTTGTCCTCAGGGCCCATTGTGACATTCAGGGCACCCCTCTTTGTCCCCAGGGCCCATTCTGATACCATGGGGACCACTTTGTCCCCAGGGCCCACTGTGACATCCTGGGGACGCCCTTTGTCCCCAGGGCCCATTTTGACACCATGTGCACCCCCCTTTGTGCCCAGGGCCAATTGTGACATCCCAGGACCCCACTTTGTCCCCAGGGCTTATTGTGATACCATGGGGACCCCCCTTGTCCCCAGGGCCCATTGTGACATTCAGGGGGACTCCTCTTTGTCCCCAGGGCCTATTGTGTCATCCTGGGGATCTCCCCTTGTCTCTAGGGCCCATTGTGAGACTGTGGAAGACCCCCTTTGTCCCCAAGTCCCATTGTGACGTCCCAGGACGCCTCGTTGTCCCCAGGACCCATTGTGACTCCATGGGAACCCCCCCTTGTCCCCAGGGCCCATTGTGACATCCTGGGACCCCCCTTTGTCCCCAGTGCTCATTGTGAAATCCTGGGGACCCACTTTGTCCCCAGGGCCCATTGTGGCACCATGGGGAGCGCCTTTGTCACTGGGGACCATTGTGACATTCCAGGATTTTACTTTGTCCCCGGGGCCCATTGTGACATCCTGGGGATCCCCCTTTGTCGCCAGGGCCCACTGTGACACCGTGGGCACCCTCTTTGTCCCATGGGCCCATTGTGACCTTCAAGGGACCCCCCATTGTCCCCAGGGCCCATTGTGACATCCTGGGTACCCCCTTTGTCCCCAAGACCCATTGTGACATCCTAGTACCCCCCGCAGTCCCCAGGGCCCATTGTGACATCCTGGGGATCCCTTTGGCCCCAGGGCCCATTGTGACAGGGCGGGGATCCCCCTTGTCCCCAGGGCCCATTGTGAAACCGTGGGGACCCTCTTGTCCCCAGGGCCCATTGTGGCACCGTGGAGACCCCCCCTTTGTCTCCAGTGCCCATTGTGACATCCTGGGGACCCCCTTTGTCCCCAGTGCTCATTGTGACAGGGTGGGACCCCCCTTGTACCCAGGGCCCGTTGTGACATCCTGGGGACCCCCTTTGTCCCCAGGGCCTATTGTGACATCCTGGGGAGTCCCCTTTATCCCCAGGGCCCATTGTGACATCCTGGGGACCCCCTTTGTCCCTAGGGTTCATTGTGACATCCCAGGACCCCCATTGTCCCCAGGGCCCATTGTGAACAACCTGGGGACCCCCCTTTTTCCCCGGGCCCATTGTGGCGTCCCAGGATGCTTCGTTGTCCCCTGGGCCCATTGTGACATCCCGGGGACCCCTTTTGTCCCCAGGGTCCATTGTGACATCCTGGGGCCTCCCTTTGTCCCCAGGGCCCATTGTGACATCGCAGGAGCCCCCATTGTCCCAAGGGCACATTGTTACATCCTGGGGACCCCCTTGTCCCCAGGGCCCATCGTGGCACCGTGGGGACCCCCCCTTTGTCTCCAGTGCCCATTGTGACATCCTTGGGACCCCCCTTGTCCCCAGGACCCGTTGTGACATCTTGGGGACCCCTATGTCACCAGAGCCCATTGTGATATCCTGGGGAGCCCTCTTTTTCCCCAGGGCCTATTGTGACATCCTGGGGACCCCCTTTGTCCCATGGGCCCATTGTGACATCCTGAAGACCCCCTTTGTCCCCAGGGCCTATTGTGACATGCCAGGACCCTCCCTTTTCTCCAGGGCCCATTGTGACGTCCCAGGACCCCCTATTGTCCCCAGAGCCCATTGTGACATCCCAGGACCCCCCATTGTCCCCAGGCCCCATTATACACATCCTGGGGTCCCCCTTTATCCCCAGGGCCATTGTGACACCATGGGGACCCCCTTTGTCCCCAGGGCCTATTGTGACATCCCAGGACCCCCCATTGTCCCCAGGGCCCATTGTGACACCGTGGAGACCCTCCTTGTCCTCAGGGCCCATTATGACATTCAGGGGACTCCTCTTTGTCCCCAGGGCCTATTGTGACATCCTGGGGACCCCCCTTTACTCCAGGGCCCATTGTGACGTCCCAGGACCCCCTATTGTTCCCAGGGCCCATTGTGACATTCTGGGGACCCCAAATGTCCCCAGGGCCCGTTGTGACATCCTGGGGACCCCCTTTGTCCCCAGGGCCTATTGTGACATCCTGGGGAGTACCCTTTATCCCCAGGGCCCATTGTGACATCCTGGGGACCCCCTTTGTCCCTAGGGTTCATTGTGACATCCCAGGACCCCTCGTTGTCCTTAGTGCCCATTGTGACATCCTGGGGACCCCCCTTGTCCCCAGGGCCCATTGTGAAATCCGGGGAACCCCCTGGTCTCCAGGGCCCATAGTGGTACCGTGGGGACTCGTCCTGTCACTTGGGTCCATTGTGACACCATGGGGACCCCGCCTTTGTCCCCAGTACCCATTGTGACATCCTGGGGACCCCTTTGACCCCGGGGCCCATTGTGACATCCTGGGGACCCCCCTTTGTCCCCAAGGCCCATTGTGACACCGTGGAGACCCCATTTGTCACTGGGGCCCATTGTGACATCCCAGGACACCCCATTGTCCCCAGGGCCCACTGAGACATCCCGGCGACCACCCTTTGTCCCCAGGGCCCATTATGCACATTCAGGGGACACCCCTTTGTCCCCAAGGCCCATTGTGACATCCTGGGGAGACCCCATTGTCCCCAAGGCCCATTGTGGCACCATGGGGACCCCCTTTGTCCCCAGTGCCCATTGTGACATCTTAGGACCCCACTTTGTCCCCAGGGCCCATTGTGACATCCTGGGGACCACCTGTGTCCCCAGGGCCCATTGTGACATCAGGAGCCACCGTTGTCCCCAGGGCCCATTGTGACATCCTGGGGACCCCCTTGTCCCCAGTGTCCATTGTGGCATCCATGTGGACCCCCGTTGTCCCCAGGGCCCATTGTGGCACCATGTGGACCCCTTTTTTCCCGAGGGCCCATTATAACGTCCCAGGACCCCCCATTGTCCCCTGACCCCATTGTGACATCCTGGGGTCCCCCTTTTGTCCCCTGGGCCCATTGTGACACTGTGGGGATCTCCTTTGTCCCCAGGGACCATTGTGACACTGTGGGGACCCCCTTTGTCCCCAGGGCCCATTGTGACATCCTGGGGAATCCCTTTGTCTCCAGGGCCCATTGTGACATCCCAGGACCCTGCTTTGTCCCCGGGGCCCATTGTGACATCCTGGGGAACCGCTTTGTCCCCAGGACCCATTGTGACGTCCCAGGACCCCCCCTTGTCCCCAGGGCTCATTGTGATGTCCCAGGATCCCCATTGTCCCCAGAGCCCATTGTGATGTCCTGGGAACCCCCTTTGACCCCAGGGTCCATTGTGACACCATGGGGACCCCCTCTTGTCCCCAGGGCCCATCGTGGCACCGTGGGGACCCCCTTGTCACTGGGGACCCATTGTGACACTATGGGGACCCCCCTTTGTGCCCAGGGCCCATTGTAACATCCTGGGGACCCCCTTGCCTCCAGGGCCCCTTGTGACATCAAAGGATCACCCTTTGTCCCCAGGACCCATTGTGACATCCCAGGACCCCACTTACTCCCCAGGGCCCATTGTGGCACCATGAGGACCCCCTTTGTCACTGGTGCCCATTGTGACATCCCAGGACCCCCCATTGTCTGCAGAGCCCATTGTGACACTATAGGGACCCCCCTTGTCACTGAGGAGCCATTGTGACACCATGGGCACCTCCCCTTGTCGTCAGAGCCCATCGTGACATCCCAAAACCCCCAATTGTCTCCAGGGCCCATTGTGACATCCTGGGGACCTCCCTTTCTCCCCAGGGCCCATTGTGACGTTCCAGGAACCCCCATTGTCCTCAGGGCCCATTGTGACATTCAGGGGACCCCCTTTGTCTTCAGGGCCCATTGTGACACCATGGAGACCCCATTTGTCACTCGGGCCCATTGTGACATCCTAGGACCCCCCATTGTCCCCAAGGCCCATTGCGACATCCTGGGGACCCCCCTTTGTCCTCAGGGCCCATTGTGACATTCAGTGCACCCCTCTTTGTCCCCAGGGCCCATTCTGATACCATGGGGACCACTTTGTCCCCAGGGCCCACTGTGACATCCTGGGGACGCCCTTTGTCCCCAGGGCCCATTTTGACACCATGTGCACCCCCCTTTGTGCCCAGGGCCGATTGTGACATCCTGGGGACGCTCTTTGTCCCCAGGGCCCATTGTGACATCCTGGGGACACCCCATTGTCTCCAGGGCCCATTGTGAACATCCTGGGGATCCCCTTGTCCCCAGGGCCCATCGTGGCACCGTGGGGACCCCCCGTTGTCCCCAGGGCCTATAGTGACACCGTGGGTACCCCCTTTGTCCCCAGTGCCCATTGTGACATCCTGGGGACCCCCCTTGTCCCCAGGGCTTATTGTGACATCCTGGGGACCGCCTTTGTCCCCAGGGCCCATTGTGACATCCCAGGACCCCAAGTTGTCCCCAGGGACCATTGTGACACCGTGGGGACCCCCTTTGTCCTCAGGGCCCGTTGTGAACATCCTGGGGACCCCCTTGTCCACACGACCCATCGTGGCACCGTGGGGACCCCCCGTTGTCCCCAGGGCCTATAGTGACACCGTGGGTACCCCCTTTATCCCATGAGCCCATTGTGACATCCTGGGGACCCCCTTGTCCCCAGGGCCCATTGTGACACCATGGGGATCGCCTTTGTCCCCGTGGCCCATTGTGACATCCCAGGACCCCGCGTTGTCCCCAGGGCCCATTCTGACATCCTGGGGACCCCCCTTGTCCCCATGGCTTATTGTGACACCCTGGGACCGCCTTTGTCCCCAGGGCCCACTGTGATGTCCCAGGAAC
This sequence comes from Patagioenas fasciata, assembly GCF_037038585.1. Classification (NCBI taxonomy): domain Eukaryota; kingdom Metazoa; phylum Chordata; class Aves; order Columbiformes; family Columbidae; genus Patagioenas; species Patagioenas fasciata. Next base: position 8,803,281 of record NC_092542.1, read on the forward strand.
CCCCATTGTCCCCAGGGACCATTGTGACATCCTGGGGACCCCCTTTGTCCCAAGACCCCATTGTGACATCCTGGGGACCCCCCTTTGTCCTCAGGGCCCATTGTGACATTCAGGGCACCCCTCTTTGTCCCCAGGGCCCATTCTGATACCATGGGGACCACTTTGTCCCCAGGGCCCACTGTGACATCCTGGGGACGCCCTTTGTCCCCAGGGCCCATTTTGACACCATGTGCACCCCCCTTTGTGCCCAGGGCCAATTGTGACATCCCAGGACCCCACTTTGTCCCCAGGGCTTATTGTGATACCATGGGGACCCCCCTTGTCCCCAGGGCCCATTGTGACATTCAGGGGGACTCCTCTTTGTCCCCAGGGCCTATTGTGTCATCCTGGGGATCTCCCCTTGTCTCTAGGGCCCATTGTGAGACTGTGGAAGACCCCCTTTGTCCCCAAGTCCCATTGTGACGTCCCAGGACGCCTCGTTGTCCCCAGGACCCATTGTGACTCCATGGGAACCCCCCCTTGTCCCCAGGGCCCATTGTGACATCCTGGGACCCCCCTTTGTCCCCAGTGCTCATTGTGAAATCCTGGGGACCCACTTTGTCCCCAGGGCCCATTGTGGCACCATGGGGAGCGCCTTTGTCACTGGGGACCATTGTGACATTCCAGGATTTTACTTTGTCCCCGGGGCCCATTGTGACATCCTGGGGATCCCCCTTTGTCGCCAGGGCCCACTGTGACACCGTGGGCACCCTCTTTGTCCCATGGGCCCATTGTGACCTTCAAGGGACCCCCCATTGTCCCCAGGGCCCATTGTGACATCCTGGGTACCCCCTTTGTCCCCAAGACCCATTGTGACATCCTAGTACCCCCCGCAGTCCCCAGGGCCCATTGTGACATCCTGGGGATCCCTTTGGCCCCAGGGCCCATTGTGACAGGGCGGGGATCCCCCTTGTCCCCAGGGCCCATTGTGAAACCGTGGGGACCCTCTTGTCCCCAGGGCCCATTGTGGCACCGTGGAGACCCCCCCTTTGTCTCCAGTGCCCATTGTGACATCCTGGGGACCCCCTTTGTCCCCAGTGCTCATTGTGACAGGGTGGGACCCCCCTTGTACCCAGGGCCCGTTGTGACATCCTGGGGACCCCCTTTGTCCCCAGGGCCTATTGTGACATCCTGGGGAGTCCCCTTTATCCCCAGGGCCCATTGTGACATCCTGGGGACCCCCTTTGTCCCTAGGGTTCATTGTGACATCCCAGGACCCCCATTGTCCCCAGGGCCCATTGTGAACAACCTGGGGACCCCCCTTTTTCCCCGGGCCCATTGTGGCGTCCCAGGATGCTTCGTTGTCCCCTGGGCCCATTGTGACATCCCGGGGACCCCTTTTGTCCCCAGGGTCCATTGTGACATCCTGGGGCCTCCCTTTGTCCCCAGGGCCCATTGTGACATCGCAGGAGCCCCCATTGTCCCAAGGGCACATTGTTACATCCTGGGGACCCCCTTGTCCCCAGGGCCCATCGTGGCACCGTGGGGACCCCCCCTTTGTCTCCAGTGCCCATTGTGACATCCTTGGGACCCCCCTTGTCCCCAGGACCCGTTGTGACATCTTGGGGACCCCTATGTCACCAGAGCCCATTGTGATATCCTGGGGAGCCCTCTTTTTCCCCAGGGCCTATTGTGACATCCTGGGGACCCCCTTTGTCCCCCGGGCCCATTGTGACATCCTGAAGACCCCCTTTGTCCCCAGGGCCTATTGTGACATGCCAGGACCCCCCCTTTTCTCCAGGGCCCATTGTGACGTCCCAGGACCCCCTATTGTCCCCAGAGCCCATTGTGACATCCCAGGACCCCCCATTGTCCCCAGGCCCCATTATACACATCCTGGGGTCCCCCTTTATCCCCAGGGCCATTGTGACACCATGGGGACCCCCTTTGTCCCCAGGGCCCATTGTGACGTCCCAGGATGCCCCATTGTCCCCTGGGCCCATTGTGAAATCATGGGGACCCCCTTTGTCCCCAGGGCCTATTGTGACATCCCAGGACCCCCCATTGTCCCCAGGGCCCATTGTGACACCGTGGAGACCCTCCTTGTCCTCAGGGCCCATTATGACATTCAGGGGACTCCTCTTTGTCCCCAGGGCCTATTGTGACATCCTGGGGACCCCCCTTTACTCCAGGGCCCATTGTGACGTCCCAGGACCCCCTATTGTTCCCAGGGCCCATTGTGACATTCTGGGGACCCCAAATGTCCCCAGGGCCCATTGTGACATTCTGGGGACCCCTCTTTGTCCCCAGGGCCCATTGTGACATCCCAGAACCCCAATTTGTCCTCAGGGCCCATTGTGACATCCTGGGGACCCCCTTGTCCCCAGGGCCCATCGTGGCACCGAGGGGACCCCCCCCCCCTAGTCCCCAGGGCCCATTGTGAAATCCGGGGAACCCCCTGGTCTCCAGGCCCCATAGTGGTAATGCATTCACGAGGTGTTGATGTCGACGTCTCATTATCCGCGTTCTCTCCGAGAAAGCAAAAGTAACTCCAGACACTGATACCGTCCCAGCTCTGGCGCAAGGGGAAGCTGTGGAAACCACCTTCATGCGCCTGATGTCCCTCGTCCCTTCCCGGCCGTTTTGCTGCAGGGCACCAGACGATCGACACCTCTGGGTTGGTCACGGCCGTGATGGGAGCCGAGGGAAAACGGAAAGGGAAGGCTGGATCCCGTGGGAAATGGGGCCAAGAGTCAAGGACCGTGCTGCTGCTGATCCTCTTCGTCACTCGCTGGGAGGAAGGCGCCCGAGGGAAGGGAGAGAACGGCCACTGATGTCCCCCAGCGCGAGGTGGACGACGGTTCCTGGGGCAAAGAGGTGATCGAGGGCACGTGGGAAGGAAAAGATCCCGAAAACACGATGACAGCCCCGAGATGCCACATCCGGCTTCCCCCGAGCTCCCTCCCGGCTGTGCTCCGCACCTTCTCCTTCATCACCAGCACCTCCCGCCCCGCTGATCGCCCAGCTCGTGTCAGGCGGCTGGAGAACGTGGTTCAGGAACACTGGGCAGGACGGAGCCAGCGGGCAGGACGCGGCCAGCAGGCGCTCGCTGCTCTCCTGGACAGGCCGGCACGGAGCCCTGAGGAGCCCCTGGGTCCTGGTGCCGTGCTGGTCACAGCCTCGTGATGCTGCTGGGCGAGCGTCTCATCCTCCCCTGCTGCTCCTCCCATACAGGTATCTTTTTTCTCATTTCCTCCCCTCTTCCTTTCCTTCATCATTTCCCCTTTTTCTGCCTTATACCCCTCTCAAGTCTCTTTCCCTGCTGTCATCTCTTCTTTCTTCCTCTCTCCTTTCTGTTTTTTGATCCCATCTTCCCTCCTGTCTTCATCATCCTCTCTCCATCTCCCTCTCCCTTTCCATCTCCTCCTCTCCTCCATATGTAATTAATATATATCCATATTCACATATTCTATATATTCATATAGAATTCTGTATATTCATAAAATGAATCTATTTCTTGGCTGAGCTGATGGAGTTAGTTCTGTCCTGTCAACCGCAAATCTGAATTCTCAGGACAGGACCAAGTGGGCTGAAAATGCGTTGCCGTGGCGGTCCTGGAGATGTGCCCAACATGGGACACAATGGGGTCTCCCCGGAGGCTTCTCTTCTCTCCCCTTCCTTCCCTCCCCTTCCTTCCCTCCCCTTCCTTCCCTCCCCTTCCTTCCCTCCCCTTCCTTCCCTCCCCTTCCTTCCCTCCCCTTCCCTCAGAACCCCATTCTGGTTTGGGATGAAGGGACCTCTGGAGATCATCCAGTCCAACCCCCCTGCTCCCGCGGGGTCCCAGAGCAGATCACACAGGATCCCAGGGGTCTGAATGTCTCACAGAAGGAGACTCCACACCCGCTCTGGGCAGCCTGGGCCGGGCTCTGGCACCTCCCAGCAAGCAAGTTTCTCCTTACGTTCAGATGGAGCCTCCTGGGTTTCAGTCTGTGCCCGATGCCCCTCACCCCGGCGCTGGGCACCACTGAACAGAGTCTGCTCCATCCTGACACCCACCTGAGATATTGATCCCATTGATCACATCCCTCTCAGCTTCTCTTCTCCAGCTCAACAGCCCCATCTCTCTCAGTCTCTCCTGATCAGAATGATGCTCCAGACCCCTCAGCATCTCTGTGTCCCTCCACTGGACTCCCTCCAGTAACTCCTTGTCCTTCTTCAACTGGGGAGCCCAGAACTGGACCCAGAACTGCAGATGCAGCTTCCCCAGGGTGGAGCAGAGGGGGAGGATTCACCTCTCTCACCTGCTGCTCACACTCTTCTTAATAAATATCCCCCAGGTACCCTCGGCCTCGTGACCACAAGGACACATTGGTGACTTGTGGCCAACCTGATGTCACCCAGAACTCCCAAGTCCTTCTTGCAGAGCTGCTTTCCAGCGGGTCCACCCCCAAACCGTGCTGGTACTGGACCCCTGCTGCCCCAGGAGGGGCCGGTATCGCCCCGCTATCGCGATGGGTGGCACCAACAGCCCCGCTATCGCGATGGGTGGCACCAACAGCCCCGCTATCGCGATGGGTGGCACCGACGGCCCCGCTATCGCGATGGGTGGCACCGACGGCCCCGGTATCGCGATGGGTGGCACCGACGGCCCCGGTATCGCGATGGGTGGCACCGACGGCCCCGGTATCGCGATGGGTGGCACCGACGGCCCCGGTATTGCGATGGGTGGCACCGACAGCCCCGGTATCGTGATGGGTGGCACCGACAGCCCCGGTATCGCGAAGGGTGGCACCGACGGCCCCAGTATCGCAATAGGGAGCACTGATGGTCCTGGTATCGCGACAGGTGGCAACAACAGCGCTGGTATCGTCACAACAGCAGTGACGACGGCCCCAGTATCGTGATGGGCAGCGACGATGGTCCTGGTAGCGCGATGGGTGGCACCGACGGCCCTGGTATCGCAATGGGTGGCACCGACGGCCCTGGTATCGCGATGGGTGGCACCGACAGCCCCGGTATCGCAATGGGTGGCACCGACGGCCCTGGTATCGCAATGGGTGGCACCGACGGCCCTGGTATCGCAATGGGTGGCACCGACAGCCCCGGTATCGCAATGGGTGGCACCGACGGCCCTGGTATCGCAATGGGTGGCACCGACAGCCCCGGTATCGCAATGGGTGGCACCGACGGCCCCGGTATCGTGACAGCAATAAATCTCAAGACCTCCCAAAATAAATCCCCCTTCCATCCCTCCTGGTGTGACAAGACCCTTAATTAACATTTCATTAATCAAACAACTCAACCCCCCCGTTGTCACAAATCGCTGCATTAACGAACTTCAACTCATTCCAGAACCCAGTTTATTAAGCAAAGCAGAAAGCGCGTTAAATAGAAAGAAAAACACCAAAACCCCTGTTTCTCGGCTCAGATCGGGGCGCTTTACGGCACCATTTTGCCACCATTTCCCTTTCCGGTTCTTCCCACCGCGAGCAGCCGCTGCCCGTTGATCTCACAGCGGCGTTTTTTCCCAATCTCGCAGGATTTCAGCCCAATTCCGGCCCCGTTCCGTGCGCCCCCTGGTGCCGGAGATGACGATCGGGCGCCAGCTCTTCCCATCAAACCCGATGCCGAGAAACCAAACCCCCCGCGGTCGCTTCTTCAAACACACGCGCAGATTCACCCCTTTTCTCCCCAAAAACCCCCTCTGGATGCGCCGTCCGGTGGGAAAGCCGACGGTGGTTTCGGCGCGGGGGTTTCCTGAGGGCGCAAACCTACCCCGGGCGCTGCTCCGGCGCCGCGATCCCCATTTCGGCTGGTTCCTCCATTTTAAGGCGCTTCGGGGGCGGCTCGGTCCCGGCTTGCGGCTCCGGCATCGCCATTTCGGATGGTTTGTCCTCAATTCTCCAGCGTTTTGGGGGCTGCTTGGTCCCGGCCTGCGGCTCCAGCACCAGCGCTGCAATCACCATTTCAGCTGCTTTCTCCTCAATTTTAACGCATTTTGGGGGCGGCTCGGTCCCGGCCGGTGGCTCTGGTGCTGGCACCACAATCTCCATTTTAGCTGGTTTCTCCTCAATATTCAGGCACTTTGGTGGTGGCTCAGTCCCGGCCTGCGGCTCTGGCTCCGGCATCTCCATTTCAGCTGCTTTCTCCTCAATCTTCACACACACTCCCGAGCATGGCACTGGAGCTTCCGGGGACGGCACTGGAGCTCCCGGGGACGGCACTGGAGCTCCCGGGGACGGCACTGGAGCTCCCGAGGATGGCACTGGAGCTCCCGAGGATGGCACTGGAGCTCCCGGGGACGGCACTGGAGCTCCCGGGGACGGCACTGGAGCTCCCGGGGACAGCACTGGAGCTCCCAGGGATGGCACTGGAGCTCCCGGGGATGGCGCTCGAGTTTCCAGGGATGGCACTGGAGCTCCCAGGGATGGCACTGGAGCTCCCGGGGATGGCACTGGAGCTCCTGGGGATGGCGCTGGAGTTTCCAGGGATGGCACTGGAGCTCCCGAGGATGGCACTGGAGCTCCCAGGGATGGCAGTGGAGCTCCTGGGGATGGCACTGGAGCTCCTGGGGATGGCACTGGAGCTCCCAGGGATGGCACTGGAGCTCCCGGGGACGGCACTGGAGCTCCCGGGAACAGCACTGGAGCTCCCGAGGTTGGCACTGGAGCTCCCAGGGATGGCGCTCGTGTTTCCAGGGATGGCACTGGAGCTCCCAGGGATGGCACTGGAGCTCCCGGGGATGGCACTGGAGCTCCTGGGGATGGCGCTGGAGTTTCCAGGGATGGCACTGGAGCTCCCGAGGATGGCACTGGAGCTCCCAGGGACGGCACTGGAGCTCCTGAGGATGGCGTTGGAGCTCCTGGGGATGGCGCTGGAGCTCCCGGGGACGGTGCTGGAGCTCCCGGGGATGGTGCTGGAGCTCCCGGGGATGGTGCTGGAGCTTGCCATGGACAGCAGGGTCAACACTGCAACCGACACGGGGTGGGGGAAACGGGGTGATGGGACATGGGGATGTTGGGGTTCGGGGGGGAAATGGGGTGATATGAGGTGGGGATGTTGGGGTTTGGGGGGGAAAGGGGGATGTGACATGGGGGTGTTGGGGGGAAAGGGGGATGTGACATGGGGGTGTTGGGGTTTGGGGAAAGGGGGATGTGACATGGGGGTGTTGGGGGAAAGGGGGATGTGACATGGGGGTGTTGGGGTTTGGGGAAAGGGGGATGTGACATGGGGGTGTTGGGGTTTGGGGAAAGGGGGATGTGACATGGGGGTGTTGGGGGAAAGGGGGATGTGACATGGGGGTGTTGGGGTTTGGGGAAAGGGGGATGTGACATGGGGGTGTTGGGGTTTGGGGGTGGAAATATGGGATCCAACAAGGAAAAGCTGGGGTTTTTCAAGGAAAAGCGTGATACGACAATGGGTACGATTCAAGGAAAAGTTGGAGTTGGTCAAGAAAAGATGCGATATGATAAAGGAAATGTTGGGGTTTGTCAAGAAAAGGTGCAATAGGACAAGGAAAAGTTGGGTTTTGTTGAGAAAAGACGTGATAGGACAATGGAAACGTTGGGTTTTGTCAAGAAAAGACACGATAGGACAAGCAAAAGTTGGGTTTATGTCAAGAAAAGACAATAGGACAAGGAAAAGTTGGCTTTTGTCAAGAAAAGGTGCAATAGGACAAGGAAAAGTTGGCTTTTGTCAAGAAAAGACACGATAGGTCAAGGAAGAGTTGGAGTTGGTCAAAATAAGAACCAATAGGACAAGGAAAAGTTGGGTGTATGTCAAGAAAAGACGCGATAGGACAACAGAAACGTTGGGTTCTGTCAAGAAAAGACGTGATAAGACAAGGAAAAGTTGGGTTTTGTTGAGAAAAGATGCGATAGGACAAGGAAAAGTTGGGTTTTGTTGAGAAAAGATGCGATAGGACAATGGAAACGTCAGGTTTCGTCAAGAAAAGGTGCGATACAACAATGGGTACGATACGAGAAGGAAAAGTTGGGTTTATGTCAAGAAAAGACGCGCTACAACAAGGAAAAGTTGGGTTTTGTCAAGAAAAGGTGCGATAGGACAATGGAAACGTTGGGGTTGGTCAAGAAAAGGTGCGACATGATAATGGGTACGATACGAGAAGGAAAAGTTGGGTTTTGGGGACAAAAGGCGCGATACGGGACAGCGGAAAACGAGCCAACCAGGTGGAGCGGAGAGCAAGAAAGACACGGAGAAACGTCACTATTTCTACCCAAAAGGCAGCGTTGGGAGCCCCAAGAGCAGCGACGACCCCCCCGGGGCCCAGGTGGGGTGGGCCAGGCACCCAATGCGTGCGATACCTGGGTCGGGCGCCTGCGGGTCGGTGTCCATGTCCCCTCCGATCGGCACCGAAACCGCGCGGTTCGGCCGAAAACCACAGGGATTCGCTCCGAGACGCGGCAGAGTGGGAGAGACGCCCTGCGAGGGCTCGGAACAACAAAGCGTTGCTGGGGTTCCGCCGCGACATCAGCGCCGCCGGTGACATCAGCGCCTCGTGTTCCGTTCGGAATGGACGTCAATGGGTCCTGGTGGGCCAAACGAGGGGCAGGAAAAGCGCGACGCACCCGTTTTGCGCCCGTTTTTGGTGGTTTGGGGACTCACGGCCGGACGCTGATTTTGGGGGCGTCCTTCACCAGGCACAATCCCAAGTCGCCGTCCATTCTGCCTGCGGGATATTGAGAAATAGAGGGGAAAAGCAACGCTCAGGATCAAAATCATCGTGCCGAGACCGTTCCTCGGCGTCACAACCACAAATTGTCCCAATTCCCATCGTTTTGGTGAAATCGGTCGCTGATGGATCATCCCAATGGGGTTTTGCAGTCGATCGCAGCACTCGGGTGGTTTTTACACCCGATATCACAGCGAAACCCTGGGGGGGTTGTTTCCATCCCATATTCCACAAAATCACCCATTTTGGGGGTTTTTGGGGAGCACAAGCTCTGCGTTTGTCACCACAAACCAGCGAGGGGACGCCGAACCCAAACCGGGTTCACCGGGCGGTTTTACACCGGGATCGCTCGGCCCGGGTTGAGATAAACCCCCCGTAAACCACAACCATAAAGCGGGGTGTTCCCCCCAAAGCGCTACGTGGGGACATCCGCATCGCACCGAATTAACCCCGCGGGGCGGCCGAAAGCGCTTCAATCCCGGTGTCGGGATCACGAGGGGTTTCGGCCTCCGTCGCCTTTTTGCTGCGAGATCTTCCCATCCGGAGACGCATTTTCGGTGATCTGGGCAACATCGAACGAGAAAAGGGTTAAAGGTGGAAAACGCACAAAATCACACGGGCGTTTATCTGCTTTTCCTCCTTTTTTGGCTCAAAAGCAAGCGGCGAACCCCAAAATGAGGGGTCTGGGGACCCTCCGGTCCTGCTGATGCTTCCTCCCTTCCACCCAACTCGAGGCGATCGCCGGGTTCCATATTTCGGATCAATAACCCAGCGGGAGCCTGGAGCCTCCCAGAGCCCGTCCCTGGGGTAGCGGCCGCCGAGCGCGTCCCCATAGCGTTATTTGGGTGTAATATGGGGGGTTTGGGGGCACGTAGCACCCTTGGTTCAGCCAGGGACACACACACGGGTGCTCCGGGAAGCGACTCCGGCACCGCCGGTTGCCGAATCATCGCACAACCATCCAAGTACTCCTCACCCACCTTGTTTCTTGTCACCGGAACCAACACCGGGATCACCAGGGGGGTTTTCGGACAGCGTCGGGGGTTCGGAGGCGCCGTTTCCATCTCCCAACGATGGTTTCGCGGTGTTTGCATCGCCCGCGTCGCGCACCTGAGCACAAACGGAACCGGGAGCGTCGGTGGCGCTGGAGGATATCAAAGCGCTTTGCAAACTGCTCTTCCCAATTATTTCTCCATTATATAACGAGGATAATAAAACCCGCTACGCTAAACACGACCCAAACCGGGCGGGAGCGCGCAACGCGAATCTTTACACCGCAGCGATTCCCTGTTTCTCGTTTTCTCACCCCGTCGTCTCCACTCAATCGGCAGCGACTTTCACAAATCATCCAGTTACGCACAATTTGGTAACGACCCCCGCAAAGGGCTTCGACGGCACCGCCGTCCCCCCCGCCGCCTTCGCTCAGATCCCCGCTCAATGAGCAGCACCCATGGGTGCCCGTTACCTGCCCCCTCTCGGCGTCCACCGACCACCCGTGGTTCCGGCACATGGAGACGCCGCCATCCTCAACCGGAGCAGCCGCCAAGTGGCTGAAGTGACAAAAATCAGGATAAATAGGTAAAAAAATCAACATGATAAAGCCGCGGCGCTTTTAGAACAGATGGCGTAGTCGGCACTGAAGCTCCAGGCAGGTGGAGCTTGCCCGGTGGAATCAATCGGCGTTCGGTCTCAAAGGTTTCAACCCAAAAGGGTTAAATAGCAAGGATTAATAAATACTGACCCTCATTAATAATTACTGATTGTCATTAATAAATAGTGACCGTCACTAATAAATACTGATCGTTATTAATAAATACTGACCATCATTAATAAATACTGATCATCATTAATAAATACTCACAATCATTAATCAATACTGATTGTCATTAATAAATACTGACTGTTATTAATAAATACTGATCATCATTAATAAATACTCGCCATCATTAATCAATACTGATCATCATTAATAGTGACGGTCATTAATAAATACTGATCGTCATTAATAAATACTAACCATTATTAATAAATGCCGATCACCATTAACAAATACTGATCATCATTAATAAATAATAATCATCCTTAATAAATACCATCATTAATCAATACTGATTGTCATTAAGAAATACTGACCGCCATTAATAAATACTGGCCGTTATTAATAAATACTGGTGGTTATTAATAAATACTAATTGTCATTAATAAATACTAACCATCATTAATAAATACTGGTTGTTATTAATAAATACTGATCACTATTAATAAATTATGACCATCATTGGTAAATACTGATCATTAGTAACCAGGCTCAGGTTGGGCTCCAGGTTGGGCTCAAGGCTCAGATTGGGCTCCAGGCTCAGGTTGGGCTCCAGGTTGGGCTCCAGGCTCAGGTCAGGCTCCAGGCTCAGGTTGGGCTCCAGGTCGGGCTCCAGGCTCAGACTGGGCTCCAGGCTCAGGTCCAGCGCTTCCCCGCAGAGCAGCCCGGGGCTCTGGGCAAAGCCACGCAGCTCGTCGCCCAAGGGAAACAGGTCCATGGTCACCGGGCTCCAAACACCCCGGAGCAAAAACCAGAGCGGCCCCAGGACACCCGGGCTCCCAAAGAGCCTGGAAAAGGGACACAAAGAGTTAAATTGGGGGGAGTGAAGTGGCTGCTGATGCTGAGAAACCCCCGGGGGTTCGGGGCTGGGGGGAAAGGGGGGATCTGTATGAAAACTGCTCTGGGGAAAAGGGGGGAAGGGGTTGGGCTGCACGGGAATGGGAGGAGGGACGGGAAAACGGGAGAGGGAAACGGGGGAAGAGGGAAAAGGGGGGATAGGGGGAAAAAGGGGGGAAAGAGGGAAAAAGGGGGAAAAGGGGGAAAAAGGGAAAAGGGGGGAAAAGGGGGGAAAGAGGGAAAAGGGGGAAAAAGCAAGGAAAGAGGGAAAAGGGGGAAAAAGGGGGGAAAGAGGGAAAAAGGGGGGAAAGAGGGAAAAAGAGGGAAAAAGCGAGGAAAGAGGGAAAAGAGGGAAAAAGGGGGGAAAGAGGGAAAAATAGGGAAAAAGCGAGGAAAGAGGGAAAGGGGGGGAAAAGGGAAGAAACAGGGATAAAGGGGGAAAAGAGGGATAAGATGGAAAGAGGGGGGAAGAGGGAAAGGGGGGAAAGAAGGGAAAAGAGGGAAGAGGGAAAAGGGGAGAAAAGGGGGGAAAGAGGAAAAAGGGGGAAAAGGGGGGAAAAGGGAAAAAGGGGGAAGAGGGGGAAGAGGGGGTGAAGAGGAAAAAGGGGGCAAAGAGGGATAAAGGGGAAAGAGGGAAAAGAGGGAAAAAGGGGGGAAGAGGGAAAAGGGCGGAAAGAGGGAAAAGAGGGATAAAGGGGGAAAGAGGGAAAAGGCGGAAAAGGGGGGGAAGAAGGAAAAAGGGAGAAAAAGGGGGAAAAGAGGGGGAAGAGGGAAAAAGGGGGGAAAGGGAGAAAAAGGGGGGAAACAGGGATAAAGGGGGAAAGAGGGAAAAGAGGGAAAAAGGGGGGGAAAAGGGGGAAGAGGGAAAAGGGGGGAAAGAGGGAAAAGAGGGAAAAACGGTGGAAAGAGGGAAAAGAGGGAAAAAGGGGGGGAAGGGAAAAAGGGGGGAAAGAGGGATAAAGGGGGAAAGAGGGAAAAGAGGGAAAAGGGGGATGAAAGAGAGAAAAAGTCTGTGGGGGGATTGATGGCGGATCCGCCCCAGCCCCGGGGTCTCTCCTGGAGGGGAGGGACGGGCGGGCTCCAGTGGGGGTGCTGAGGAGATGAGGGGACACGAGGGGCCCCGAGGGACACGAGGGGACGATGAGGGGACCCGAGGGACACGAGGGGACACGAGGGGACATGAAGGGACATGAAGGGACACGAGGGACCCGAGGGGACGCGATCTCCCCACCCGGTGTTTCCCGCCCCGGCGCTTCCCGCCCGCCGGCGCCGCGGCCACGCCCCCTCGCCGCCGGCCACGCCCCCTCGCCGGCGTCACGTCCGGGAGTGTGTGGCGGGAAAAGGCGGGAGGGAGGAGAGGGAGGCGCTGCCGTTTTGGTGGAGGTTGTGAGGGGAACTGGGGGTCGGCGTGAGGGGCATTGGGGGTCGGTGTGGGGGGAGGAATTGGGGTCGGCGTGAGGGGCATTGGGGGTCGGTGTGAGGGGGGGATTTGGGGGGCAGTGTGGTGGTGGGGATTTGGGGTCGGTGTGAGGGGGGAATTGGGGGTCGGTGTGGGGGAGGAACTGAGGGTCGGTGTGAGCGGGACATTGGGGGTCGGTGTGGGGAGGAATTGAGGATCGGTGGGGGGGGCTTGGGGGGTCGGTGTGAGGGGGAATTGGGGGTCGGTGTGGGGGAAGTTGGGGGTTGGTCTGGGGAGGATTTGAGGGGTCAGTGTGGGGAGGATTTGGGGGTCGATGTGAGGGGCATTAGGGGTTGGTGTGGGGGGCAGGAACTGGGGGTCAGTGTGTGGGGGGGCATTGGGGGTCGGTGCGAGGGGGAATTAGGGTCCAGTGGGGGGGCACTGGGGGTCGGTGTTTGAGGGGGGAATTGGGGCGTCGGTGTGGGGGGTCAGTGCAGGGGGGGCCTTGGGGGTCGGTGTGAGGGGGCATTGGGGGTCAGTCTGGGGAGGAATTGGGGGTCGGTGTGTGGGGGGGCATTGGGGATCAGTGTGGGGGGGAATTGGGGGTCGGTGTGTGGGGGAATTGGGGTCTGGTGTGGGGGGGGGGACATTGGGGGTCGGTGTGAGGGGGAATTGGGGGTCGGTGTGGGGGGGAAGTTGGGGGTTGGTCTGGGGAGGATTTGAGGGGTCAGTCTGGGGAGGATTTGGGGGTCGATGTGAGGGGCATTAGGGGTTGGTGTGGGGGGCGTTGGGGGTCAGTGCGAGGGGGAATTAGGGTCCGGGGGGGGATTGGGGGTCGGTGTTTGAGGGGGGAACTGGGGGGTTGGTGTGCGGGGGCGGCCTTGGGGGTCGGTGTGAGGGGGCATTGGGGGTCAGTCTGGGGAGGAATTGGGGGTCGGGGGGGCATTTGGGGGTCGGTGGGGGGGAGCTGGGGGTCGGGGTTTGGGGGGAGCTGGGGGTCGGGGTTTGGGGGGAGCTGGGGGTCGGGTGGGGGGTGGATTGAGGGTCGGTGTGAAGGGAATGGGGGGGCATGAGGGGAACGGAGGCGCAGAAACAACTTTACAGCCTCCGGAGCCATGAACCTTCACACCCCGCAGGGTTCCAGAGCAGCTGCGTTCGTTTCGCCGTCGGGCGCAAGGGGAGCGATGGTTCCACCCCTCGTGCGCCGCTCCGAGCGGCAGGAGCTGCGTTTAAATACAGCGAGGTGCTCGTGTCCCAACGACCCCAGAGCGCCCGCACACATCCAGAACCTTTCCCGCTCATCACTGCCGTAGTCTCCGCCTGGACGCCCCCTGTTCGCCTGCGCGGCGCCACCTGGTGCTCTGGAGGAGGGGTCTTTGGATGAAGGCTCCTTCAGCTTCCTCAGGTTTGGCTCCTTGTGTTGAATGGACTGGGACCCAAGCTCCAGGTCGGTTGAACCCAGCCTGGCGCCCCCTTTTTGCTGTAAATCTCGGTTCTCTCGTCCCCTCGCGTTCACAGCTGGTGCCGTAAAACTCCTGATCCTGGCACTGCTGGGTTCTGGTTTCCTTACCATGAGTTCACCTAAAGCTCTGAACTAAGGGCTCGTGTGGCTCAGCCCTAAAGTGTTGGCTCGTTAGTGGGCACCCAATTATGTTTTGTTAACCCTTAAAATGTTCGTGCCCTCTATCAGACCCAGGAGTTCGGGCGGGGATTCAGTTCAGGAGGGACCCGGGAGTAACCCTAAGGACCCAGTAGTTGGGGGGTGTCAAGGGTTAAGATCGTGAAACCGTGGGGACCCCTAATGTCCCCAGGGGCCATTGTGACATCCTGGGGACCCTGCATTGTCCCCAGGGTGTTGTGACACCATGGGGACCCACTTTGTCCCCAGGGCCCATTGTGACGTCTCAGGATCCCCCATTGTCCCCAGGGCCCATTGTGACATTCTGGGGACCCCAAATGTCCCCAGGGCCCATTGTGACATTCTGGGGACCCCCTTTGTCCCCAGGGCCCATCGTGGCACCGAGGGGACCCCCCCCCCAGTCCCCAGGGCCCATTGTGGCACCATGGACACCCCCTTTGTCCCCAGGGCCCATTGTGACATCCCAGGACCCCACCTTGTCCCCAGGGTCCCTTCTGACAGGGTGGGGACCCCCCTTTCTCCCCAGGGCTCATTGTGACGTCCCAGGACCCCTCTTTGTCCCCAGTGCCCATTGTGACATCCTGGGGACCCCCCTTGTCCCCAGGGCCCATTGTGAAATCCGGGGAACCCCCTGGTCTCCAGGGCCCATAGTGGTACCGTGGGGACTCGTCCTGTCACTTGGGTCCATTGTGACACCATGGGGACCCCGCCTTTGTCCCCAGTACCCATTGTGACATCCTGGGGACCCCTTTGTCCCCGGGGCCCATTGTGACATCCTGGGGACCCCCCTTTGTCCCCAAGGCCCATTGTGACACCGTGGGGACCCCACTTCTTTCCAGGACCCATTGTGGCATTCTGGGGACTTCCTTTGTCCCCAGGGCCCATTGTGACATCCTGGAGACCCCCTTTATCCCCAGAGCTCGTTGTCGCACCATGGGGACCCCCTTTGTCACTGGGGCCCATTGTGACATCCCAGGACCCCCCATTGTCCCCAGGGCCCATTGTGACACCGTGGGGACCCCGCCTTTTTCCCAGGGCCCATTGTGACGTCTCAGGACCCCCTTTGTCCCCAGGGCCCACTGCGGCACCATGGGGACCCCCTTTGTCCTCTGGGCCCATTGTGACATTCCAGGACCCCACTTTGTCCCCAGGGCCCATTGTGACACCGTGGGGACCCCCCTTGTCCCCAGGGCCCATTGTGACAATTAAGGGACCCCCTTTGTCCCCAGGGCCCATTTTGACATCCCAGGACCCCACTTTGTCCCCAGTGCTCATTGTGAAATTCTGGGGACCCCCCTTGTCCTCAGGGCTCATTGTGACAGCCGAGGACCTTACTTTGTCCCCAGGGCCCATTGTGACATCCCAGGACCCCCCACTGTCTCCAGTGCCCATTGTGACATCATGGGGACCACCCTTTTTCCCCAGGGCTCATTGTGACGTCCCAGGACCCCTCGTTGTCCCCAGGCCCCATCGTGACATCCTGGGGACCCCCCTTGTCTCCAGGGCCCATAGTGGCACTGTGGGGACTCATCACTTGGGCCCATTGTGACATCCTGGAGACCCCCCTTTATCCCCAGGGCCCATTGTGACACCGTGGAGACCCCATTTGTCACTGGGGCCCATTGTGACATCCCAGGACACCCCATTGTCCCCAGGGCCCACTGAGACATCCCGGCGACCACCCTTTGTCCCCAGGGCCCATTATGCACATTCAGGGGACACCCCTTTGTCCCCAAGGCCCATTGTGACATCCTGGGGAGACCCCATTGTCCCCAAGGCCCATTGTGGCACCATGGGGACCCCCTTTGTCCCCAGTGCCCATTGTGACATCTTAGGACCCCACTTTGTCCCCAGGGCCCATTGTGACATCCTGGGGACCACCTGTGTCCCCAGGGCCCATTGTGACATCCCAGGAGCCACCGTTGTCCCCAGTGTCCATTGTGGCATCCTGGGACCCCCGTTGTCCCCAGGGCCCATTGTGGCACCATGTGGACCCCCTTTTTCCCGAGGGCCCATTATAACGTCCCAGGACCCCCCATTGTCCCCTGGGCCCATTGTGACATCCTGGGGTCCCCCTTTTGTCCCCTGGGCCCATTGTGACACTGTGGGGATCTCCTTTGTCCCCAGGGACCATTGTGACACTGTGGGGACCCCCTTTGTCCCCAGGGCCCATTGTGACATCCTGGGGAATCTCTTTGTCTCCAGGGCCCATTGTGACGTCCCAGGACCCTGCTTTGTCCCCGGGGCCCATTGTGACATCCTGGGGAACCGCTTTGTCCCCAGGACCCATTGAACATCCCAGGACCCCCCCTTGTCCCCAGGGCTCATTGTGATGTCCCAGGATCCCCATTGTCCCCAGAGCCCATTGTGATGTCCTGGGAACCCCCTTTGACCCCAGGGTCCATTGTGACACCATGGGGACCCCCTCTTGTCCCCAGGGCCCATCGTGGCACCGTGGGGACCCCCTTGTCACTGGGGACCCATTGTGACACTATGGGGACCCCCCTTTGTGCCCAGGGCCCATTGTAACATCCTGGGGACCCCCTTGCCTCCAGGGCCCCTTGTGACATCAAAGGATCACCCTTTGTCCCCAGGACCCATTGTGACATCCCAGGACCCCACTTACTCCCCAGGGCCCATTGTGGCACCATGAGGACCCCCTTTGTCACTGGTGCCCATTGTGACATCCCAGGACCCCCCATTGTCTGCAGAGCCCATTGTGACACTATAGGGACCCCCCTTGTCACTGAGGAGCCATTGTGACACCATGGGCACCTCCCCTTGTCGTCAGAGCCCATCGTGACATCCCAAAACCCCCAATTGTCTCCAGGGCCCATTGTGACATCCTGGGGACCTCCCTTTCTCCCCAGGGCCCATTGTGACGTTCCAGGAACCCCCATTGTCCTCAGGGCCCATTGTGACATTCAGGGGACCCCCTTTGTCTTCAGGTCCCATTGTGACACCATGGAGACCCCATTTGTCACTCGGGCGCATTGTGACATCCTAGGACCCCCCATTGTCCCCAAGGCCCATTGCGACATCCTGGGGACCCCCCTTTGTCCTCAGGGCCCATTGTGACATTCAGGGCACTCCTCTTTGTCCCCAGGGCCCATTCTGATACCATGGGGACCACTTTGTCCCCAGGGCCCACTGTGACATCCTGGGGACGCCCTTTGTCCCCAGGGCCCATTTTGACACCATGTGCACCCCGCTTTGTGCCCAGGGCCGATTGTGACATCCTGGGGACCCCCTTGTCCCCAGGGCCCATCGTGGCACCGTGGGGACCCCCCGTTGTCCCCAGGGCCTATAGTGACACCGTGGGTACCCCCTTTGTCCCCAGTGCCCATTGTGACATCCTGGGGACCCCCCTTGTCCCCAGGGCTTATTGTGACATCCTGGGGACCGCCTTTGTCCCCAGGGCCCATTGTGACATCCCAGGACCCCAAGTTGTCCCCAGGGACCATTGTGACACCGTGGGGACCCCCTTTGTCCTCAGGGCCCGTTGTGAACATCCTGGGGACCCCCTTGTCCACACGACCCATCGTGGCACCGTGGGGACCCCCCGTTGTCCCCAGGGCCTATAGTGACACCGTGGGTACCCCCTTTATCCCATGAGCCCATTGTGACATCCTGGGGACCCCCTTGTCCCCAGGGCCCATTGTGACACCATGGGGATCGCCTTTGTCCCTGTGGCCCATTGTGACATCCCAGGACCCCGCGTTGTCCCCAGGGCCCATTCTGACATCCTGGGGACCCCCCTTGTCCCCAGGGCTTATTGTGACATCCTGGGGACCCCTTTGTCCCAGGGGCACATTGTGGCACCATGGGGACCCCCTTTATCCCCAGGGCCACTTGTGACATCCTGGGGACCCCCCTTGTCCCCAGTGCCCATTATGAAATTCTGGGGACCCCCTTTGTCCCAGGGGCACATTGTGGCACCACGGGGACCCCCTTTGTCACCGGGGCCCATTGTGACATCCCAGGACCCCAAGTTGTCCCCAGGGCCCATTGTGACACCATGGGTACCCCCTTTGTCCCATGGGCCCATTGTGACATCCTGGGGACCCCCTTGTCGCCAGGGCCCATCATGGCCCCGTGGGGACCCCCCTTTGTCCCCAGTGCCCATTGTGACATCCTGGGGACCCCCCTTGTCCCCATGGCTTATTGTGACACCCTGGGACCGCCTTTGTCCCCAGGGCCCATTGTGATGTCCCAGGACCCCCCATTGTCCCCAGGGACCATTGTGACATCCTGGGGACCCCCTTTGTCCCAAGACCCCATTGTGACATCCTGGGGACCCCGCCTTGTCCCCAAAGCCCATTGTGACATCCTGGGGACCCTCTTTGTCCCCAGGGCCCATTGTGGCACCATGGGGACACCCTTTGTCACTGGGGCCAGTTGTGACATCCCAGGACCCCACTTTGTCCCCAGGGCTTATTGTGATACCATGGGGACCCCCCTTGACCCATGGCCCATTGTGACATTCAGGGGGACTCCTCTTTGTCCCCAGGGCCTATTGTGTCATCCTGGTGATCTCCCCTTGTCTCTAGGGCCCATTGTGAGACTGTGGAAGACCCCCTTTGTCCCCAAGTCCCATTGTGACGTCCCAGGACGCCTCGTTGTCCCCAGGACCCATTGTGACTCCATGGGAACCCCCCCTTGTCCCCAGGGCCCATTGTGACATCCTGGGGATCCCCCTTTGTCGCCAGGGCCCACTGTGACACCGTGGGCACCCTCTTTGTCCCATGGGCCCATTGTGACCTTCAAGGGACCCCCCATTGTCCCCAGGGCCCATTGTGACATCCTGGGTACCCCCTTTGTCCCCAAGACCCATTGTGACATCCTAGTACCCCCCGCAGTCCCCAGGGCCCATTGGGACATCCTGGGGATCCCTTTGGCCCCAGGGCCCATTGTGACAGGGCGGGGATCCCCCTTGTCCCCAGGGCCCATTGTGAAACCGTGGGGACCCCCCATTGTCCCCAGGGCCCATTGTGGCACCGTGGAGACCCCCCCTTTGTCTCCAGTGCCCATTGTGACATCCTGGGGACCCCCTTTGTCCCCAGTGCTCATTGTGACAGGGTGGGACCCCCCTTGTACCCAGGGCCCGTTGTGACATCCTGGGGACCCCCTTTGTCCCCAGGGCCTATTGTGACATCCTGGGGAGTACCCTTTATCCCCAGGGCCCATTGTGACATCCTGGGGACCCCCTTTGTCCCTAGGGTTCATTGTGACATCCCAGGACCCCCATTGTCCCCAGGGCCCATTGTGAACAACCTGGGGACCCCCCTTTTTCCCCGGGCCCATTGTGGCGTCCCAGGATGCTTCGTTGTCCCCTGGGCCCATTGTGACATCCCGGGGACCCCTTTTGTCCCCAGGGTCCATTGTGACATCCTGGGGCCTCCCTTTGTCCCCAGGGCCCATTGTGACATCGCAGGAGCCCCCGTTGTCCCAAGGGCACATTGTTACATCCTGGGGACCCCCTTGTCCCCAGGGCCCATCGTGGCACCGTGGGGACCCCCCCTTTGTCTCCAGTGCCCATTGTGACATCCTTGGGACCCCCCTTGTCCCCAGGACCCGTTGTGACATCTTGGGGACCCCTATGTCACCAGAGCCCATTGTGATATCCTGGGGAGCCCCCTTTGTCCCCAGGGCCCATTGTGCACATCCTGTGGACCCCTCTTTGTCCCCAGGGCCCATTGTGATATCCTGGGGAGCCCTCTTTTTCCCCAGGGCCTATTGTGACATCCTGGGGACCCCCTTTGTCCCCCAGGCCCATTGTGACATCCTGAAGACCCCCTTTGTCCCCAGGGCCTATTGTGACATGCCAGGACCCCCCCTTTTCTCCAGGGCCCATTGTGACGTCCCAGGACCCCCTATTGTCCCCAGAGCCCATTGTGACATCCCAGGACCCCCCATTGTCCCCAGGCCCCATTATACACATCCTGGGGTCCCCCTGTATCCCCAGGGCCATTGTGACACCATGGGGACCCACTTTGTCCCCAGGACCCATTGTGATGTCCCAGGATGCCCCATTGTCCCCTGGGCCCATTGTGAAATCATGGGGACCCCCTTTGTCCCCACGGCCTATTGTGACATCCCAGGACCCCCCATTGTCCCCAGGGCCCATTGTGACACCGTGGAGACCCTCCTTGTCCTCAGGGCCCATTATGACATTCAGGGGACTCCTCTTTGTCCCCAGGGCCTATTGTGACATCCTGGGGACCCCCCTTTACTCCAGGGCCCATTGTGACGTCCCAGGACCCCCTATTGTTCCCAGGGCCCATTGTGACATTCTGGGGACCCCAAATGTCCCCAGGGCCCATTGTGACATTCTGGGGACCCCTCTTTGTCCCCAGGGCCCATTGTGGCACCATGGGGACCCCCTTGTCCCCAGGGCCCATCGTGGCACCGAGGGGACCCCCCCCCCTAGTCCCCAGGGCCCATTGTGGCACCATGGACACCCCCTTTGTGCCCAGGGCCCATTGTGACATCCCAGGACCCCACCTTCTCCCCAGGGTCCCTTCTGACAGGGTGGTGACCCCCCTTTCTCCCCAGGGCTCATTGTGACGTCCCAGGACCCCTCGTTGTCCCCAGTGCCCATTGTGACATCCTGGGGACCCCACTTCTTTCCAGGACCCATTGTGGCATTCTGGGGACTTCCTTTGTCCCCAGGGCCCATTGTGACATCCTCGAGACCCCCTTCATCCCCAGAGCTCGTTGTCGCACCATGGGGACCCCCTTTGTCACTGGGGCCCATTGTGACATCCCAGGACCCCCCATTGTCCCCAGGGCCCATTGTGACACCGTGGGGACCCCGCCTTTTACCCAGGGCCCATTGTGACGTCTCAGGACCCCCTTTGTCCCCAGGGCCCACTGTGGCACCATGGGGACCCCCTTTGTCCTCTGGGCCCATTGTGACATTCCAGGACCCCACTTTGTCCCCAGGGCCCATTGTGACACCGTGGGGACCCCCCTTGTCCCCAGGGCCCATTGTGACAATTAAGGGACCCCCATTGTCCCCAGGGCCCATTTTGACATCCCAGGACACCCCACTGTCTCCAGTGCCCATTGTGACATCATGGGGACCACCCTTTTTCCCCAGGGCTCATTGTGACGTCCCAGGACCCCTCGTTGTCCCCAGGCCCCATCGTGACATCCTGGGGACCCCCCTTGTCTCCAGGGCCCATAGTGGCACTGTGGGGACTCATCACTTGGGCCCATTGTGACATCCTGGAGACCCTCTTTATCCCCAGAGCTCGTTGTCGCACCATGGGGACCCCCTTTGTCACTGGGGCCCATTGTGACATCCCAGGACCCCCCATTGTCCCCAGGGCCCACTGAGACATCCCGGCGACCACCCTTTGTCCCCAGGGCCCATTATGCACATTCAGGGGACACCCCTTTGTCCCCAAGGCCCATTGTGACATCCTGGGGAGACCCCATTGTCCCCAAGGCCCATTGTGGCACCATGGGGACCCCCTTTGTCCCCAGTGCCCATTGTGACATCTTAGGACCCCACTTTGTCCCCAGGGCCCATTGTGACATCCTGGGGACCACCTGTGTCCCCAGGGCCCATTGTGACATCCTGGGGACCCCCAGTGTCCCCAGTGTCCATTGTGGCATCCTGGGACCCCCGTTGTCCCCAGGGCCCATTGTGGCACCATGTGGACCCCCTTTTTCCCGAGGGCCCATTATAACGTCCCAGGACCCCCCATTGTCCCCTGGGCCCATTGTGACATCCTGGGGTCCCCCTTTTGTCCCCTGGGCCCATTGTGACACTGTGGGGATCTCCTTTGTCCCCAGGGACCATTGTGACACTGTGGGGACCCCCTTTGTCCCCAGGGCCCATTGTGACATCCTAGGGAATCCCTTTGTCTCCAGGGCCCATTGTGACGTCCCAGGACCCTGCTTTGTCCCCGGGGCCCATTGTGACATCCTGGGGAACCGCTTTGTCCCCAGGACCCATTGTGACGTCCCAGGACCCCCCCTTGTCCCCAGGGCTCATTGTGATGTCCCAGGATCCCCATTGTCCCCAGAGCCCATTGTGATGTCCTGGGAACCCCCTTTGACCCCAGGGTCCATTGTGACACCATGGGGACCCCCTCTTGTCCCCAGGGCCCATCGTGGCACCGTGGGGACCCCCTTGTCACTGGGGACCCATTGTGACACTATGGGGAGCCCCCCTTTGTGCCCAGGGCCCATTGTAACATCCTGGGGACCCCCTTGCCTCCAGGGCCCCTTGTGACATCAAAGGATCACCCTTTGTCCCCAGGACCCATTGTGACATCCCAGGACCCCACTTACTCCCCAGGGCCCATTGTGGCACCATGAGGACCCCCTTTGTCACTGGTGCCCATTGTGACATCCCAGGACCCCCCATTGTCTGCAGAGCCCATTGTGACACTATAGGGACCCCCCTTGTCACTGAGGACCCATTGTGACACCATGGGCACCTCCCCTTGTCGTCAGAGCCCATCGTGACATCCCAAAACCCCCAATTGTCTCCAGGGCCCATTGTGACATCCTGGGGACCTCCCTTTCTCCCCAGGGCCCATTGTGACGTTCCAGGAACCCCCATTGTCCTCAGGGCCCATTGTGACATTCAGGGGACCCCCTTTGTCTTCAGGGCCCATTGTGACACCATGGAGACCCCATTTGTCACTCGGGCCCATTGTGACATCCTAGGACCCCCCATTGTCCCCAAGGCCCATTGCGACATCCTGGGGACCCCCCTTTGTCCTCAGGGCCCATTGTGACATTCAGGGCACCCCTCTTTGTCCCCAGAGCCCATTCTGATACCATGGGGACCACTTTGTCCCCAGGGCCCACTGTGACATCCTGGGGACGCCCTTTGTCCCCAGGGCCCATTTTGACACCATGTGCACCCCCCTTTGTGCCCAGGGCCGATTGTGACATCCTGGGGACCCTCTTTGTCCCCAGGGCCCATTGTGACATCCTGGGGACACCCCATTGTCTCCAGGGCCCATTGTGAACATCCTGGGGACCCCCTTGTCCCCAGGGCCCATCGTGGCACCGTGGGGACCCCCCGTTGTCCCCAGGGCCTATAGTGACACCGTGGGTACCCCCTTTGTCCCCAGTGCCCATTGTGACATCCTGGGGACCCCCCTTGTCCCCAGGGCTTATTGTGACATCCTGGGGACCGCCTTTGTCCCCAGGGCCCATTGTGACATCCCAGGACCCCAAGTTGTCCCCAGGGACCATTGTGACACCGTGGGGACCCCCTTTGTCCTCAGGGCCCGTTGTGAACATCCTGGGGACCCCCTTGTCCACACGACCCATCGTGGCACCGTGGGGACCCCCCGTTGTCCCCAGGGCCTATAGTGGCACCGTGAGTACCCCCTTTATCCCATGAGCCCATTGTGACATCCTGGGGACCCCCTTGTCCCCAGGGCCCATTGTGACACCATGGGGATCGCCTTTGTCCCCGTGGCCCATTGTGACATCCCAGGACCCCGCGTTGTCCCCAGGGCCCATTCTGACATCCTGGGGACCCCCCTTGTCCCCAGGGCTTATTGTGACATCCTGGGGACCCCTTTGTCCTAGGGGCACATTGTGGCACCATGGGGACCCCCTTTATCCCCAGGGCCACTTGTGACATCCTGGGGACCCCCCTTGTCCCCAGTGCCCATTATGACATTCTGGGGACCCCCTTTGTCCCAGGGGCACATTGTGGCACCACGGGGACCCCCTTTGTCACCGGGGCCCATTGTGACATCCCAGGACCCCAAGTTGTCCCCAGGGCCCATTGTGACACCATGGGGATCGCCTTTGTCCCCGTGGCCCATTGTGACATCCCAGGACCCTGCGTTGTCCCCAGTGCCCATTCTGACATCCTGGGGACCCCCCTTGTCCCCATGGCTTATTGTGACACCCTGGGACCGCCTTTGTCCCCAGGGCCCATTGTGATGTCCCAGGACCCCCCATTGTCCCCAGGGACCATTGTGACATCCTGGGGACCCCCTTTGTCCCAAGACCCCATTGTGACATCCTGGGGACCCCGCCTTGTCCCCAAAGCCCATTGTGACATCCTGGGGACCCTCTTTGTCCCCAGGGCCCATTGTGGCACCATGGGGACACCCTTTGTCACTGGGGCCAGTTGTGACATCCCAGGACCCCACTTTGTCCCCAGGGCTTATTGTGATACCATGGGGACCCCCCTTGTCCCCAGGGCCCATTGTGACATTCAGGGGGACTCCTCTTTGTCCCCAGGGCCTATTGTGTCATCCTGGGGATCTCCCCTTGTCTCTAGGGCCCATTGTGAGACTGTGGAAGACCCCCTTTGTCCCCAAGTCCCATTGTGACGTCCCAGGACGCCTCGTTGTCCCCAGGACCCATTGTGACTCCATGGGAACCCCCCCTTGTCCCCAGGGCCCATTGTGACATCCTGGGACCCCCCTTTGTCCCCAGTGCTCATTGTGAAATCCTGGGGACCCACTTTGTCCCCAGGGCCCATTGTGGCACCATGGGGAGCGCCTTTGTCACTGGGGACCATTGTGACATTCCAGGATTTTACTTTGTACCCGGGGCCCATTGTGACATCCTGGGGATCCCCCTTTGTCGCCAGGGCCCACTGTGACACCGTGGGCACCCTCTTTGTCCCATGGGCCCATTGTGACCTTCAAGGGACCCCCCATTGTCCCCAGGGCCCATTGTGACATCCTGGGTACCCCCTTTGTCCCCAAGACCCATTGTGACATCCTAGTACCCCCCGCAGTCCCCAGGGCCCATTGGGACATCCTGGGGATCCCTTTGGCCCCAGGGCCCATTGTGACAGGGCGGGGATCCCCCTTGTCCCCAGGGCCCATTGTGAAACCGTGGGGACCCTCTTGTCCCCAGGGCCCATTGTGTCACCGTGGAGACCCCCGCTTTGTCTCCAGTGCCCATTGTGACATCCTGGGGACCCCCTTTGTCCCCAGTGCTCATTGTGACAGGGTGGGACCCCCCTTGTACCCAGGGCCCGTTGTGACATCCTGGGGACCCCCTTTGTTTTCAGGGCCTATTGTGACATCCTGGGGAGTCCCCTTTATCCCCAGGGCCCATTGTGACATCCTGGGGACCCCCTTTGTCCCTAGGGTTCATTGTGACATCCCAGGACCCCCATTGTCCCCAGGGCCCATTGTGAACAACCTGGGGACCCCCCTTTTTCCCCGGGCCCATTGTGGCGTCCCAAGATGCTTCGTTGTCCCCTGGGCCCATTGTGACATCCCGGGGACCCCTTTTGTCCCCAGGGTCCATTGTGACATCCTGGGGCCTCCCTTTGTCCCCAGGGCCCATTGTGACATCGCAGGAGCCCCCATTGTCCCAAGGGCACATTGTTACATCCTGGGGACCCCCTTGTCCCCAGGGCCCATCGTGGCACCGTGGGGACCCCCCCTTTGTCTCCAGTGCCCATTGTGACATCCTTGGGACCCCTCTTGTCCCCAGGACCCGTTGTGACATCTTGGGGACCCCTATGTCACCAGAGCCCATTGTGATATCCTGGGGAGCCCCCTTTGTCCCCAGGGCCCATTGTGCACATCCTGTGGACCCCTCTTTGTCCCCAGGGCCCATTGTGATATCCTGGGGAGCCCTCTTTTTCCCCAGGGCCTATTGTGACATCCTGGGGACCCCCTTTGTCCCCCGGGCCCATTGTGACATCCTGAAGACCCCCTTTGTCCCCAGGGCCTATTGTGACATCCCAGGACCCCCCATTGTCCCCAGGGCCCATTGTGACTCCGTGGAGACCCTCCTTGTCCTCAGGCCCATTATGACATTCAGGGGACTCCTCTTTGTCCCCAGGGCCTATTGTGACATCCTGGGGACCCCCCTTTACTCCAGGGCCCATTGTGACGTCCCAGGACCCCCTATTGTTCCCAGGGCCCATTGTGACATTCTGGGGACCCCAAATGTCCCCAGGGCCCATTGTGACATTCTGGGGACCCCTCTTTGTCCCCAGGGCCCATTGTGGCACCATGGGGAACCCCTTTGTCCCCAGGGCCCATTGTGACATCCCAGAACCCAATTTGTCCTCAGGGCCCATTGTGACATCCTGGGGACCCCCTTGTCCCCAGGGCCCATTGTGATATCCTGGGGACCCCCTTGTCCCCAGGGCCCATCGTGGCACCATGGACACCCCCTTTGTCCCCAGGGCCCATTGTGACATCCCAGGACCCCACCTTGTCCCCAGGGTCCCTTCTGACAGGGTGGGGACCCCCCTTTCTCCCCAGGGCTCATTGTGACGTCCCAGGACCCCTCGTCCCCAGTGCCCATTGTGACATCCTGGGGACCCCCCTTGTCCCCAGGGCCATTGTGAAATCCGGGGAACCCCCTTGTCTCCAGGGCCCATAGTGGTACCGTGGGGACTCGTCCTGTCACTTGGGTCCATTGTGACACCATGGGGACCCCGCCTTTGTCCCCAGTACCCATTGTGACATCCTGGGGACCCCTTTGTCCCCGGGGCCCATTGTGACATCCTGGGGGCCCCCCTTTGTCCCCAAGGCCCATTGTGACACGGTGGGGACCCCACTTCTTTCCAGGACCCATTGTGGCATTCTGGGGACTTCCTTTGTCCCCAGGGCCCATTGTGACATCCTGGAGACCCCCTTTATCCCCAGAGCTCGTTGTCGCACCATGGGGACCCCCTTTGTCACTGGGGCCCATTGTGACATCCCAGGACCCCCCATTGTCCCCAGGGCCCATTGTGACACCGTGGGGACCCCCTTTGTCCTCTGGGCCCATTGTGACATTCCAGGACCCCACTTTGTCCCCAGGGCCCATTGTGACACCGTAGGGACCCCGCCTTTTCCCCAGGGCTCATTGTGACGTCTCAGGACCCCCTTTGTCCCCAGGGCCCACTGTGGCACCATGGGGACTCCCTTTGTCCTCTGGGCCCATTGTGACATTCCAGGACCCCACTTTGTCCCCAGGGCCCATTGTGACACCGTGGGGACCCCCCTTGTCCCCAGGGCCCATTGTGACAATTAAGGGACCCCCTTTGTCCCCAGGGCCCATTTTGACATCCCAGGACCCCACTTTGTCCCCAGTGCTCATTGTGAAATTCTGGGGACCCCCCCTTGTCCTCCCGGCTCATTGTGACAGCCGAGGACCTTACTTTGTCCCCAGGGCCCATTGTGACATCCCATGACCCCCCACTGTCTCCAGTGCCCATTGTGACATCATGGGGACCACCCTTTTTCCCCAGGGCTCATTGTGACGTCCCAGGACCCCTCGTTGTCCCCAGGCCCCATCGTGACATCCTGGGGACCCCCCTTGTCTCCAGGGCCCATAGTGGCACTGTGGGGACTCATCACTTGGGCCCATTGTGACATCCTGGAGAACCCCCTTTATCCCCAGGGCCCATTGTGACACCGTGGAGACCCCATTTGTCACTGGGGCCCATTGTGACATCCCAGGACACCCCATTGTCCCCAGGGCCCACTGAGACATCCCGGCGACCACCCTTTGTCCCCAGGGCCCATTATGCACATTCAGGGGACACCCCTTTGTCCCCAAGGCCCATTGTGACATCCTGGGGACCCCCTTTGTCCCTAGGGTTCATTGTGACATCCCAGGACCCCCATTGTCCCCAGGGCCCATTGTGAACAACCTGGGGACCCCCCTTTTTCCCCGGGCCCATTGTGGCGTCCCAGGATGCTTCGTTGTCCCCTGGGCCCATTGTGACATCCCGGGGACCCCTTTTGTCCCCAGGGTCCATTGTGACATCCTGGGGCCTCCCTTTGTCCCCAGGGCCCATTGTGACATCGCAGGAGCCCCCATTGTCCCAAGGGCACATTGTTACATCCTGGGGACCCCCTTGTCCCCAGGGCCCATCGTGGCACCGTGGGGACTCCCCCTTTGTCTCCAGTTCCCATTGTGACACTCTTGGGACCCCCCTTGTCCCCAGGACCCGTTGTGACATCTTGGGGACCCCTATGTCACCAGAGCCCATTGTGATATCCTGGGGAGCCCCCTTTGTCCCCAGGGCCCATTGTGCACATCCTGTGGACCCCTCTTTGTCCCCAGGGCCCATTGTGATATCCTGGGGAGCCCTCTTTTTCCCCAGGGCCTATTGTGACATCCTGGGGACCCCCTTTGTCCCCCGGGCCCATTGTGACATCCTGAAGACCCCCTTTGTCCCCAGGGCCTATTGTGACATGCCAGGACCCCCCCTTTTCTCCAGGGCCCATTGTGACGTCCCAGGACCCCCTATTGTCCCCAGAGCCCATTGTGACATCCCAGGACCCCCCATTGTCCCCAGGCCCCATTATACACATCCTGGGGTCCCCCTTTATCCCCAGGGCCATTGTGACACCATGGAGACCCCCTTTGTCCCCAGGGCCCATTGTGACGTCCCAGGATGCCCCATTGTCCCCTGGGCCCATTGTGAAATCATGGGGACCCCCTTTGTCCCCAGGGCCTATTGTGACATCCCAGGACCCCCCATTGTCCCCAGGTCCCATTGTGACACCGTGGAGACCCTCCTTGTCCTCAGGGCCCATTATGACATTCAGGGGACTCCTCTTTGTCCCCAGGGACTATTGTGACATCCTGGGGACGCCCCTTTACTCCAGGGCCCATTGTGACACCGTGGAGACCCCATTTGTCACTGGGGCCCATTGTGACATCCCAGGACACCCCATTGTCCCCAGGGCCCACTGAGACATCCCGGCGACCACCCTTTGTCTTCAGGGCCCATTATGCACATTCAGGGGACACCCCTTTGTCCCCAAGGCCCATTGTGACATCCTGGGGAGACCCCATTGTCCCCAAGGCCCATTGTGGCACCATGGGGACCCCCTTTGTCCCCAGTGCCCATTGTGACATCTTAGGACCACACTTTGTCCCCAGGGCCCATTGTGACATCCTGGGGACCACCTGTGTCCCCAGGGCCCATTGTGACATCCCAGGAGCCACCGTTGTCCCCAGGGCCCATTGTGACATCCTGGGGACCCCCTTGTCCCCAGTGTCCATTGTGGCATCCTGGGACCCCCGTTGTCCCCAGGGCCCATTGTGGCACCATGTGGACCCCCTTTTTCCCGAGGGCCCATTATAACGTCCCAGGACCCCCCATTGTCCCCTGGGCCCATTGTGACATCCTGGGGTCCCCCTTTTGTCCCCTGGGCCCATTGTGACACTGTGGGGATCTCCTTTGTCCCCAGGGACCATTGTGACACTGTGGGGACCCCCTTTGTCCCCAGGGCCCATTGTGACATCCTGGGGAATCCCTTTGTCTCCAGGGCCCATTGTGACGTCCCAGGACCCTGCTTTGTCCCCGGGGCCCATTGTGACATCCTGGGGAACCGCTTTGTCCCCAGGACCCATTGTGACGTCCCAGGACCCCCCCTTGTCCCCAGGGCTCATTGTGATGTCCCAGGATCCCCATTGTCCCCAGAGCCCATTGTGATGTCCTGGGAACCCCCTTTGACCCCAGGGTCCATTGTGACACCATGGGGACCCCCTCTTGTCCCCAGGGCCCATCGTGGCACCGTGGGGACCCCCTTGTCACTGGGGACCCATTGTGACACTATGGGGACCCCCCTTTGTGCCCAGGGCCCATTGTAACATCCTGGGGACCCCCTTGCCTCCAGGGCCCCTTGTGACATCAAAGGATCACCCTTTGTCCCCAGGACCCATTGTGACATCCCAGGACCCCACTTACTCCCCAGGGCCCATTGTGGCACCATGAGGACCCCCTTTGTCACTGGTGCCCATTGTGACATCCCAGGACCCCCCATTGTCTGCAGAGCCCATTGTGACACTATAGGGACCCCCCTTGTCACTGAGGAGCCATTGTGACACCATGGGCACCTCCCCTTGTCGTCAGAGCCCATCGTGACATCCCAAAACCCCCAATTGTCTCCAGGGCCCATTGTGACATCCTGGGGACCTCCCTTTCTCCCCAGGGCCCATTGTGACGTTCCAGGAACCCCCATTGTCCTCAGGGCCCATTGTGACATTCAGGGGACCCCCTTTGTCTTCAGGTCCCATTGTGACACCATGGAGACCCCATTTGTCACTCGGGCGCATTGTGACATCCTAGGACCCCCCATTGTCCCCAAGGCCCATTGCGACATCCTGGGGACCCCCCTTTGTCCTCAGGGCCCATTGTGACATTCAGGGCACCCCTCTTTGTCCCCAGGGCCCATTCTGATACCATGGGGACCACTTTGTCCCCAGGGCCCACTGTGACATCCTGGGGACGCCCTTTGTCCCCAGGGCCCATTTTGACACCATGTGCACCCCCCTTTGTGCCCAGGGCCGATTGTGACATCCTGGGGACCCTCTTTGTCCCCAGGGCCCATTGTGACATCCTGGGGACACCCCATTGTCTCCAGGGCCCATTGTGAACATCCTGGGGATCCCCTTGTCCCCAGGGCCCATCGTGGCACCGTGGGGACCCCCCGTTGTCCCCAGGGCCTATAGTGACACTGTGGGTACCCCCTTTGTCCCCAGTGCCCATTGTGACATCCTGGGGACCCCCTTTCTCCCCAGGGCTTATTGTGACATCCTGGGGACCCCTTTGTCCCAGGGGCACATTGTGGCACCATGGGGACCCCCTTTATCCCCAGGGCCACTTGTGACATCCTGGGGACCCCCCTTGTCCCCAGTGCCCATTGTGACACCATGGGTACCCCCTTTGTCCCATGGCCCATTGTGACATCTTGGGGACCCCCTTGTCGCCAGGGCCCATCATGGCACCGTGGGGACCCCCCTTTGTCCCCAGTGCCCATTGTGACATCCTGGGGACCCCCCTTGTCCCCATGGCTTATTGTGACACCCTGGGACCGCCTTTGTCCCCAGGGCCCATTGTGACGTCCCAGGACCCCCCATTGTCCCCAGGGACCATTGTGACATCCTGGGGACCCCCTTTGTCCCAAGACCCCATTGTGACATCCTGGGGACCCCGCCTTGTCCCCAAAGCCCATTGTGACATCCTGGGGACCCTCTTTGTCCCCAGGGCCCATTGTGGCACCATGGGGACACCCTTTGTCACTGGGGCCAGTTGTGACATCCCAGGACCCCACTTTGTCCCCAGGGCTTATTGTGATACCATGGGGACCCCCCTTGTCCCCAGGGCCCATTGTGACATTCAGGGGGACTCCTCTTTGTCCCCAGGGCCTATTGTGTCATCCTGGGGATCTCCCCTTGTCTCTAGGGCCCATTGTGAGACTGTGGAAGACCCCCTTTGTCCCCAAGTCCCATTGTGACGTCCCAGGACGCCTCGTTGTCCCCAGGACCCATTGTGACTCCATGGGAACCCCCCCTTGTCCCCAGGGCCCATTGTGACATCCTGGGACCCCCCTTTGTCCCCAGTGCTCATTGTGAAATCCTGGGGACCCACTTTGTCCCCAGGGCCCATTGTGGCACCATGGGGAGCGCCTTTGTCACTGGGGACCATTGTGACATTCCAGGATTTTACTTTGTCCCCGGGGCCCATTGTGACATCCTGGGGATCCCCCTTTGTCGCCAGGGCCCACTGTGACACCGTGGGCACCCTCTTTGTCCCATGGGCCCATTGTGACCTTCAAGGGACCCCCCATTGTCCCCAGGGCCCATTGTGACATCCTGGGTACCCCCTTTGTCCCCAAGACCCATTGTGACATCCTAGTACCCCCCGCAGTCCCCAGGGCCCTTTGTGACATCCTGGGGATCCCTTTGGCCCCAGGGCCCATTGTGACAGGGCGGGGATCCCCCTTGTCCCCAGGGCCCATTGTGAAACCGTGGGGACCCTCTTGTCCCCAGGGCCCATTGTGGCGCCGTGGAGACCCCCCCTTTGTCTCCAGTGCCCATTGTGACATCCTGGGGACCCCCTTTGTCCCCAGTGCTCATTGTGACAGGGTGGGACCCCCCTTGTACCCAGGGCCTGTTGTGACATCCTGGGGACCCCCTTTGTCCCCAGGGCCTATTGTGACATCCTGGGGAGTCCCCTTTATCCCCAGGGCCCATTGTGACATCCTGGGGACCCCCTTTGTCCCTAGGGTTCATTGTGACATCCCAGGACCCCCATTGTCCCCAGGGCCCATTGTGAACAACCTGGGGACCCCCCTTTTTCCCCGGGCCCATTGTGGCGTCCCAGGATGCTTCGTTGTCCCCTGGGCCCATTGTGACATCCCGGGGACCCCTTTTGTCCCCAGGGTCCATTGTGACATCCTGGGGCCTCCCTTTGTCCCCAGGGCCCATTGTGACATCGCAGGAGCCCCCATTGTCCCAAGGGCACATTGTTACATCCTGGGGACCCCCTTGTCCCCAGGGCCCATCGTGGCACCGTGGGGACTCCCCCTTTGTCTCCAGTTCCCATTGTGACATCCTTGGGACCCCCCTTGTCCCCAGGACCCGTTGTGACATCTTGGGGACCCCTATGTCACCAGAGCCCATTGTGATATCCTGGGGAGCCCCCTTTGTCCCCAGGGCCCATTGTGCACATCCTGTGGACCCCTCTTTGTCCCCAGGGCCCATTGTGATATCCTGGGGAGCCCTCTTTTTCCCCAGGGCCTATTGTGACATCCTGGGGACCCCCTTTGTCCCCCGGGCCCATTGTGACATCCTGAAGACCCCCTTTGTCCCCAGGGCCTATTGTGACATGCCAGGACCCCCCCTTTTCTCCAGGGCCCATTGTGACGTCCCAGGACCCCCTATTGTCCCCAGAGCCCATTGTGACATCCCAGGACCCCCCATTGTCCCCAGGCCCCATTATACACATCCTGGGGTCCCCCTTTATCCCCAGGGCCATTGTGACACCATGGAGACCCCCTTTGTCCCCAGGGCCCATTGTGACGTCCCAGGATGCCCCATTGTCCCCTGGGCCCATTGTGAAATCATGGGGACCCCCTTTGTCCCCAGGGCCTATTGTGACATCCCAGGACCCCCCATTGTCCCCAGGGCCCATTGTGACACCGTGGAGACCCTCCTTGTCCTCAGGGCCCATTATGACATTCAGGGGACTCCTCTTTGTCCCCAGGGACTATTGTGACATCCTGGGGACGCCCCTTTACTCCAGGGCCCATTGTAACACCGTGGAGACCCCATTTGTCACTGGGGCCCATTGTGACATCCCAGGACACCCCATTGTCCCCAGGGCCCACTGAGACATCCCGGCGACCACCCTTTGTCTTCAGGGCCCATTATGCACATTCAGGGGACACCCCTTTGTCCCCAAGGCCCATTGTGACATCCTGGGGAGACCCCATTGTCCCCAAGGCCCATTGTGGCACCATGGGGACCCCCTTTGTCCCCAGTGCCCATTGTGACATCTTAGGACCCCACTTTGTCCCCAGGGCCCATTGTGACATCCTGGGGACCACCTGTGTCCCCAGGGCCCATTGTGACATCCCAGGAGCCACCGTTGTCCCCAGGGCCCATTGTGACATCCTGGGGACCCCCTTGTCCCCAGTGTCCATTGTGGCATCCTGGGACCCCCGTTGTCCCCAGGGCCCATTGTGGCACCATGTGGACCCCCTTTTTCCCGAGGGCCCATTATAACGTCCCAGGACCCCCCATTGTCCCCTGGGCCCATTGTGACATCCTGGGGTCCCCCTTTTGTCCCCTGGGCCCATTGTGACACTGTGGGGATCTCCTTTGTCCCCAG
Organism: Patagioenas fasciata; assembly: GCF_037038585.1. Classification (NCBI taxonomy): domain Eukaryota; kingdom Metazoa; phylum Chordata; class Aves; order Columbiformes; family Columbidae; genus Patagioenas; species Patagioenas fasciata. The sequence goes on from NC_092542.1 coordinate 8,837,228, forward strand.
GGACCATTGTGACACTGTGGGGACCCCCTTTGTCCCCAGGGCCCATTGTGACATCCTGGGGAATCCCTTTGTCTCCAGGGCCCATTGTGACGTCCCAGGACCCTGCTTTGTCCCCGGGGCCCATTGTGACATCCTGGGGAACCGCTTTGTCCCCAGGACCCATTGTGACGTCCCAGGACCCCCCCTTGTCCCCAGGGCTCATTGTGATGTCCCAGGATCCCCATTGTCCCCAGAGCCCATTGTGATGTCCTGGGAACCCCCTTTGACCCCAGGGTCCATTGTGACACCATGGGGACCCCCTCTTGTCCCCAGGGCCCATCGTGGCACCGTGGGGACCCCCTTGTCACTGGGGACCCATTGTGACACTATGGGGACCCCCCTTTGTGCCCAGGGCCCATTGTAACATCCTGGGGACCCCCTTGCCTCCAGGGCCCCTTGTGACATCAAAGGATCACCCTTTGTCCCCAGGACCCATTGTGACATCCCAGGACCCCACTTACTCCCCAGGGCCCATTGTGGCACCATGAGGACCCCCTTTGTCACTGGTGCCCATTGTGACATCCCAGGACCCCCCATTGTCTGCAGAGCCCATTGTGACACTATAGGGACCCCCCTTGTCACTGAGGACCCATTGTGACACCATGGGCACCTCCCCTTGTCGTCAGAGCCCATCGTGACATCCCAAAACCCCCAATTGTCTCCAGGGCCCATTGTGACATCCTGGGGACCTCCCTTTCTCCCCAGGGCCCATTGTGACGTTCCAGGAACCCCCATTGTCCTCAGGGCCCATTGTGACATTCAGGGGACCCCCTTTGTCTTCAGGTCCCATTGTGACACCATGGAGACCCCATTTGTCACTCGGGCGCATTGTGACATCCTAGGACCCCCCATTGTCCCCAAGGCCCATTGCGACATCCTGGGGACCCCCCTTTGTCCTCAGGGCCCATTGTGACATTCAGGGCACCCCTCTTTGTCCCCAGGGCCCATTCTGATACCATGGGGACCACTTTGTCCCCAGGGCCCACTGTGACATCCTGGGGACGCCCTTTGTCCCCAGGGCCCATTTTGACACCATGTGCACCCCCCTTTGTGCCCAGGGCCGATTGTGACATCCTGGGGACCCTCTTTGTCCCCAGGGCCCATTGTGACATCCTGGGGACACCCCATTGTCTCCAGGGCCCATTGTGAACATCCTGGGGATCCCCTTGTCCCCAGGGCCCATCGTGGCACCGTGGGGACCCCCCGTTGTCCCCAGGGCCTATAGTGACACTGTGGGTACCCCCTTTGTCCCCAGTGCCCATTGTGACATCCTGGGGACCCCCCTTGTCCCCAGGGCTTATTGTGACATCCTGGGGACCGCCTTTGTCCCCAGGGCCCATTGTGACATCCCAGGACCCCAAGTTGTCCCCAGGGACCATTGTGACACCGTGGGGACCCCCTTTGTCCTCAGGGCCCGTTGTGAACATCCTGGAGACCCCCTTGTCCACACGACCCATCGTGGCACCGTGGGGACCCCCCATTGTCCCCAGGGCCTATAGTGACACCGTGGGTACCCCCTTTATCCCATGAGCCCATTGTGACATCCTGGGGACCCCCTTGTCCCCAGGGCCCATTGTGACACCATGGGGATCGCCTTTGTCCCCGTGGCCCATTGTGACATCCCAGGACCCCGCGTTGTCCCCAGGGCCCATTCTGACATCCTGGGGACCCCCCTTGTCCCCATGGCTTATTGTGACACCCTGGGACCGCCTTTGTCCCCAGGGCCCACTGTGATGTCCCAGGAACCCCCATTGTCCCCAGGGACCATTGTGACATCCTGGGGACCCCCTTTGTCCCAAGACCCCATTGTGACATCCTGGGGACCCCGCCTTGTCCCCAAAGCCCATTGTGACATCCTGGGGACCCTCTTTGGCCCGAGGGCCCATTGTGGCACCATGGGGACACCCTTTGTCACTGGGGCCAGTTGTGACATCCCAGGACCCCACTTTGTCCCCAGGGCTTATTGTGATACCATGGGGACCCCCCTTGTCCCCAGGGCCCATTGTGACATTCAGGGGGACTCCTCTTTGTCCCCAGGGCCTATTGTGTCATCCTGGGGATCTCCCCTTGTCTCTAGGGCCCATTGTGAGACTGTGGAAGACCCCCTTTGTCCCCAAGTCCCATTGTGACGTCCCAGGACGCCTCGTTGTCCCCAGGACCCATTGTGACTCCATGGGAACCCCCCCTTGTCTCCAGGGCCCATTGTGACATCCTGGGACCCCCCTTTGTCCCCAGTGCTCATTGTGAAATCCTGGGGACCCACTTTGTCCCCAGGGCCCATTGTGGCACCATGGGGAGCGCCTTTGTCACTGGGGACCATTGTGACATTCCAGGATTTTACTTTGTCCCCGGGGCCCATTGTGACATCCTGGGGATCCCCCTTTGTCGCCAGGGCCCACTGTGACACCGTGGGCACCCTCTTTGTCCCATGGGCCCATTGTGACCTTCAAGGGACCCCCCATTGTCCCCAGGGCCCATTGTGACATCCTGGGTACCCCCTTTGTCCCCAAGACCCATTGTGACATCCTAGTACCCCCTGCAGTCCCCAGGGCCCATTGGGACATCCTGGGGATCCCTTTGGCCCCAGGGCCCATTGTGACAGGGCGGGGATCCCCCTTGTCCCCAGGGCCCATTGTGAAACCGTGGGGACCCTCTTGTCCCCAGGGCCCATTGTGGCACCGTGGAGACCCCCCCTTTGTCTCCAGTGCCCATTGTGACATCCTGGGGACCCCCTTTGTCCCCAGTGCTCATTGTGACAGGGTGGGACCCCCCTTGTACCCAGGGCCCGTTGTGACATCCTGGGGACCCCCTTTGTCCCCAGGGCCTATTGTGACATCCTGGGGAGTCCCCTTTATCCCCAGGGCCCATTGTGACATCCTGGGGACCCCCTTTGTCCCTAGGGTTCATTGTGACATCCCAGGACCCCCATTGTCCCCAGGGCCCATTGTGAACAACCTGGGGACCCCCCTTTTTCCCCGGGCCCATTGTGGCGTCCCAGGATGCTTCGTTGTCCCCTGGGCCCATTGTGACATCCCGGGGACCCCTTTTGTCCCCAGGGTCCATTGTGACATCCTGGGGCCTCCCTTTGTCCCCAGGGCCCATTGTGACATCGCAGGAGCCCCCATTGTCCCAAGGGCACATTGTTACATCCTGGGGACCCCCTTGTCCCCAGGGCCCATCGTGGCACCGTGGGGACCCCCCCTTTGTCTCCAGTGCCCATTGTGACATCCTTGGGACCCCCCTTGTCCCCAGGACCCGTTGTGACATCTTGGGGACCCCTATGTCACCAGAGCCCATTGTGATATCCTGGGGAGCCCCCTTTGTCCCCAGGGCCCATTGTGCACATCCTGTGGACCCCTCTTTGTCCCCAGGGCCCATTGTGATATCCTGGGGAGCCCTCTTTTTCCCCAGGGCCTATTGTGACATCCTGGGGACCCCCTTTGTCCCCCGGGCCCATTGTGACATCCTGAAGACCCCCTTTGTCCCCAGGGCCTATTGTGACATGCCAGGACCCCCCCTTTTCTCCAGGGCCCATTGTGACGTCCCAGGACCCCCTATTGTCCCCAGAGCCCATTGTGACATCCCAGGACCCCCCATTGTCCCCAGGGCCCATTGTGACATCCTGGGGACCCTCCTTGTCCCCAGAGTCCATTGTGACATCCAGGGGACCCCCTTTGTCCCCAGGGCCCATTGTGGCACCATAGGGACCCCTTTTGTCACTGGGGCCCATTGTGACATCCCAGGACCCCCCCTGGTTTCCAGGCCCCATTGTGACATCCTGGGGACCCCATTTGTCCCAAGACTTCATTGTGACATCCTGGGGACCCCACATTGTCCCCAGGGCCCATTGTGACATCCCAGGACCCCCCATTGTCCCCAGGGCCCATTGTGACATCCTGGGGACCCCCTTGTCCCCAGGGCCCATTCTGATACCGTGGGGACCCCCTTTGTCCCCAGAGCCCATTGTGACATCCCAGGACCCCCCATTGTCCCTAGGCCCCATTATACACATCCTGGGGTCCCCCTTTATCCCCAGGGCCGTTGTGACACCATGGGGACCCCCTTTGTCCCCAGGGCCCATTGTGACGTCCCAGGATGCCCCATTGTCCCCTGGGCCCATTGTGAAATCATGGGGACCCCCTTTGTCCCCAGGGCCTATTGTGACATCCCAGGACCCCCCATTGTCCCCAGGGCCCATTGTGACACCGTGGAGACCCTCCTTGTCCTCAGGGCCCATTATGACATTCAGGGGACTCCTCTTTGTCCCCAGGGCCTATTGTGACATCCTGGGGACCCCCCTTTACTCCAGGGCCCATTGTGACGTCCCAGGACCCCCTATTGTTCCCACGGCCCATTGTGACATTCTGAGGACCCCAAATGTCCCCAGGGCCCATTGTGACATTCTGGGGACCCCTCTTTGTCCCCAGGGCCCATTGTGGCACCATGGACACCCCCTTTGTCCCCAGGGCCCATTGTGACATCCCAGAACCCCAATTTGTCCTCAGGGCCCATTGTGACATCCTGGGGACCCCCTTGTCCCCAGGGCCCATCGTGGCACCGAGGGAACCCCCCCCCCCTAGTCCCCAGGGCCCATTGTGAAATCCGGGGAACCCCCTGGTCTCCAGGGCCCATAGTGGTACCGTGGGGACTCGTCCTGTCACTTGGGTCCATTGTGACACCATGGGGACCCCGCCTTTGTCCCCAGTACCCATTGTGACATCCTGGGGACCCCTTTGTCCCCGGGGCCCATTGTGACATCCTGGGGACCCCCCTTTGTCCCCAAGGCCCATTGTGACACGGTGGGGACCCCACTTCTTTCCAGGACCCATTGTGGCATTCTGGGGACTTCCTTTGTCCCCAGGGCCCATTGTGACATCCTGGAGACCCCCTTTATCCCCAGAGCTCGTTGTCGCACCATGGGGACCCCCTTTGTCACTGGGGCCCATTGTGACGTCTCAGGACCCCCTTTGTCCCCAGGGCCCACTGTGGCACCATGGGGACCCCCTTTGTCCTCTGGGCCCATTGTGACATTCCAGGACCCCACTTTGTCCCCAGGGCCCATTGTGACAATTAAGGGACCCCCCTTGTCCCCAGGGCCCATTGTGACAATTAAGGGACCCCCTTTGTCCCCAGGGCCCATTTTGACATCCCAGGACCCCACTTTGTCCCCAGTGCTCATTGTGAAATTCTGGGAACCCCCCTTGTCCTCAGGGCTCATTGTGACAGCCGAGGACCTTACTTTGTCCCCAGGGCCCATTGTGACATCCCAGGACCCCCCACTGTCTCCAGTGCCCATTGTGACATCATGGGGACCACCCTTTTTCCCCAGGGCTCATTGTGACGTCCCAGGACCCCTCGTTGTCCCCAGGCCCCATCGTGACATCCTGGGGACCCCCCTTGTCCCCAGGGCCCATTGTGACATCCGTGGGACCCCCTTGTCTCCAGGGCCCATAGTGGCACTGTGGGGACTCATCACTTGGGCCCATTGTGACATCCTGGAGAACCCCCTTTATCCCCAGGGCCCATTGTGACACCGTGGAGACCCCATTTGTCACTGGGGCCCATTGTGACATCCCAGGACACCCCATTGTCCCCAGGGCCCACTGAGATATCCTGGCGACCACCCTTTGTCCCCAGGGCCCATTATGCACATTCAGGGGACACCCCTTTGTCCCCAAGGCCCATTGTGACATCCTGGGGAGACCCCATTGTCCTCAAGGCCCATTGTGACACCATGGGGACCCCCTTTGTCCCCAGTGCCCATTGCGACATCTTAGGACCCCACTTTGTCCCCAGTGCCCATTGTGACATCCTGGGGACCACCTGTGTCCCCAGGGCCCATTGTGACATCCCAGGACCCCACTTTGTCCCCAGGGCTTATTGTGACACCATGGGGATCTCCCTTGTCCCCAGGGCCCATTGTGACATTCAAGGGACGCCTCTTTGTCCCCAGGGCCCATTATGACATCCTGGGGATCCCTCCTTGTCCCCAGGGCCCATTGTGACGTCCCAGGACCCCCCATTGTCCCCAGGGCCCATTGTGACATTCAGGGGCCCCCGTTTGTCACTGGGGCCCATTGTGACATCCCAGGACCCCAAATTGTCCCCAGGGCCCATTGTGACTTTCAGGGGACCCCACTTGTCCCCAGGACCCATTGTGATACTATAGGGACCCCCCCTTGTGCCCAGTGCCCATTGTGACACCGTGGGTACCACCCTTGTCCGCAGGGCCCATTGTGACATCCTGGGGACACCCCCTTGTCCCCAGGGCCCATTGTGACATCCTGGGAATCCCCCCTTGTCCCCAGGGCCCATTGTGACATCCTGGGAATCCCTCCTTATCCCCAGGGCCCATTGTGACATCCAGGGGACCCCCCCTTGTCCCCAGGGCCCATTGTGACGTCCCAGGACCCGCCATTGTCCCCAGGGCCCACTGTGACATCCTGGGGACACCCCCTTTGTCCCCAGTGCCCATTGTGACATCCTGCGGACCCCCCTTTGTCCCCGGGGCCCATTTTGACATTCAGGGGACCCACCATTGTCCTCAGGGCCCACTGTGAGGTCCCAGGACCCCCCATTGTCCCCAGGGCCCATTGTGACATCCTCGGCACCCCCCTTGTCCCCAGGGCCCATTGTGACATTCAGGGGACCCCACATTGTCCCCAGGGCCCATTGTGACATCCTGGGGACCCCACTTGTCCCCAGGACCCATTGTGACACTATGGGGACCCCCCCTTGTTCCCAGGGCCCATTGTGACACCGTGGGTACCACCCTTGTCCGCAGGGCCCATTGTGACATCCTGGGGACACCCCCTTGTCCCCAGGGCCCATTGTGACATCCTGGGGACCCCCCTTGTCCCCAGGGCCCATTCTGATACCGTGGGGACCCCCTTTGTCCCCAGGGCCCATTGTGACATCCTGGGGACCCTCCTTGTCCCCAGAGTCCATTGTGACATCCAGGGGACCCCCTTTGTCCCCAGGGCCCATTGTGGCACCATAGGGACCCCTTTTGTCACTGGGGCCCATTGTGACATCCCAGGACCCCCCCTGGTTTCCAGGCCCCATTGTGACATCCTGGGGACCCCATTTGTCCCAAGACTTCATTGTGACATCCTGGGGACCCCACATTGTCCCCAGGGCCCATTGTGACATCCCAGGACCCCCCATTGTCCCCAGGGCCCATTGTGACATCCTCGGGACCCCCTTGTCCCCAAGGCCCATTGTGACATCCTGGGGACCCCCTTGTCCCCAGGGCCCATTCTGATACCGTGGGGACCCCCTTTGTCCCCAGAGCCCATTGTGACATCCCAGGACCCCCCATTGTCCCTAGGCCCCATTATACACATCCTGGGGTCCCCCTTTATCCCCAGGGCCGTTGTGACACCATGGGGACCCCCTTTGTCCCCAGGGCCCATTGTGACGTCCCAGGATGCCCCATTGTCCCCTGGGCCCATTGTGAAATCATGGGGACCCCCTTTGTCCCCAGGGCCTATTGTGACATCCCAGGACCCCCCATTGTCCCCAGGGCCCATTGTGACACCGTGGAGACCCTCCTTGTCCTCAGGGCCCATTATGACATTCAGGGGACTCCTCTTTGTCCCCAGGGCCTATTGTGACATCCTGGGGACCCCCCTTTACTCCAGGGCCCATTGTGACGTCCCAGGACCCCCTATTGTTCCCACGGCCCATTGTGACATTCTGAGGACCCCAAATGTCCCCAGGGCCCATTGTGACATTCTGGGGACCCCTCTTTGTCCCCAGGGCCCATTGTGGCACCATGGACACCCCCTTTGTCCCCAGGGCCCATTGTGACATCCCAGAACCCCAATTTGTCCTCAGGGCCCATTGTGACATCCTGGGGACCCCCTTGTCCCCAGGGCCCATCGTGGCACCGAGGGAACCCCCCCCCCTAGTCCCCAGGGCCCATTGTGAAATCCGGGGAACCCCCTGGTCTCCAGGGCCCATAGTGGTACCGTGGGGACTCGTCCTGTCACTTGGGTCCATTGTGACACCATGGGGACCCCGCCTTTGTCCCCAGTACCCATTGTGACATCCTGGGGACCCCTTTGTCCCCGGGGCCCATTGTGACATCCTGGAGACCCCCTTTATCCCCAGAGCTCGTTGTCGCACCATGGGGACCCCCTTTGTCACTGGGGCCCATTGTGACGTCTCAGGACCCCCTTTGTCCCCAGGGCCCACTGTGGCACCATGGGGACCCCCTTTGTCCTCTGGGCCCATTGTGACATTCCAGGACCCCACTTTGTCCCCAGGGCCCATTGTGACAATTAAGGGACCCCCCTTGTCCCCAGGGCCCATTGTGACAATTAAGGGACCCCCTTTGTCCCCAGGGCCCATTTTGACATCCCAGGACCCCACTTTGTCCCCAGTGCTCATTGTGAAATTCTGGGGACCCCCCTTGTCCTCAGGGCTCATTGTGACAGCCGAGGACCTTACTTTGTCCCCAGGGCCCATTGTGACATCCCAGGACCCCCCACTGTCTCCAGTGCCCATTGTGACATCATGGGGACCACCCTTTTTCCCCAGGGCTCATTGTGACGTCCCAGGACCCCTCGTTGTCCCCAGGCCCCATCGTGACATCCTGGGGACCCCCCTTGTCCCCAGGGCCCATTGTGACATCCGTGGGACCCCCTTGTCTCCAGGGCCCATAGTGGCACTGTGGGGACTCATCACTTGGGCCCATTGTGACATCCTGGAGAACCCCCTTTATCCCCAGGGCCCATTGTGACACCGTGGAGACCCCATTTGTCACTGGGGCCCATTGTGACATCCCAGGACACCCCATTGTCCCCAGGGCCCACTGAGACATCCTGGCGACCACCCTTTGTCCCCAGGGCCCATTATGCACATTCAGGGGACACCCCTTTGTCCCCAAGGCCCATTGTGACATCCTGGGGAGACCCCATTGTCCTCAAGGCCCATTGTGACACCATGGGGACCCCCTTTGTCCCCAGTGCCCATTGTGACATCTTAGGACCCCACTTTGTCCCCAGGGCCCATTGTGACATCCTGGGGACCACCTGTGTCCCCAGGGCCCATTGTGACATCCCAGGACCCCACTTTGTCCCCAGGGCTTATTGTGACACCATGGGGATCTCCCTTGTCCCCAGGGCCCATTGTGACATCCTCGGCACCCCCTTGTCCCCAGGGCCCATTGTGACATTCAAGGGACGCCTCTTTGTCCCCAGGGCCCATTGTGACATCCTGGGGATCCCTCCTTGTCCCCAGGGCCCATTGTGACGTCCCAGGACCCCCCATTGTCCCCAGGGCCCATTGTGACATTCAGGGGCCCCCGTTTGTCACTGGGGCCCATTGTGACATCCCAGGACCCCACATTGTCCCCAGGGCCCATTGTGACTTTCAGGGGACCCCACTTGTCCCCAGGACCCATTGTGATACTATAGGGACCCCCCCTTGTGCCCAGTGCCCATTGTGACACCGTGGGTACCACCCTTGTCCGCAGGGCCCATTGTGACATCCTGGGGACACCCCCTTGTCCCCAGGGCCCATTGTGACATCCTGGGAATCCCCCCTTGTCCCCAGGGCCCATTGTGACATCCTGGGAATCCCTCCTTATCCCCAGGGCCCATTGTGACATCCAGGGGACCCCCCCTTGTCCCCAGGGCCCATTGTGACGTCCCAGGACCCGCCATTGTCCCCAGGGCCCACTGTGACATCCTGGGGACACCCCCTTTGTCCCCAGTGCCCATTGTGACATCCTGCGGACCCCCCTTTGTCCCCAGGGCCCATTTTGACATTCAGGGGACCCACCATTGTCCTCAGGGCCCACTGTGAGGTCCCAGGACCCCCCATTGTCCCCAGGGCCCATTGTGACATTCAGGGGACCCCACATTGTCTCCAGGGCCCATTGTGACATCCTGGGGACCCCACTTGTCCCCAGGACCCATTGTGACACTATGGGGACCCCCCCTTGTGCCCAGGGCCCATTGTGACACCGTGGGTACCACCCTTGTCCGCAGGGCCCATTGTGACATCCTGGGGACACCCCCTTGTCCCCAGGGCCCATTGTGACATCCTGGGGACCCCCCTTGTCCCCAGGGCCCATTCTGATACCGTGGGGACCCCCTTTGTCCCCAGGGCCCATTGTGACATCCTGGGGACCCTCCTTGTCCCCAGAGTCCATTGTGACATCCAGGGGACCCCCTTTGTCCCCAGGGCCCATTGTGGCACCATAGGGACCCCTTTTGTCACTGGGGCCCATTGTGACATCCCAGGACCCCCCCTGGTTTCCAGGCCCCATTGTGACATCCTGGGGACCCCATTTGTCCCAAGACTTCATTGTGACATCCTGGGGACCCCACATTGTCCCCAGGGCCCATTGTGACATCCCAGGACCCCCCATTGTCCCCAGGGCCCATTGTGACATCCTCGGGACCCCCTTGTCCCCAAGGCCCATTGTGACATCCTGGGGACCCCCTTGTCCCCAGGGCCCACTGTGTCACCATGGGGACCCCCTTTGTCCTCTGGGCCCATTGTGACATTCCAGGACCCCACTTTGTCCCCAGGGCCCATTGTGACAATTAAGGGACCCCCCTTGTCCCCAGGGCCCATTGTGACAATTAAGGGACCCCCTTTGTCCCCAGGGCCCATTTTGACATCCCAGGACCCCACTTTGTCCCCAGTGCTCATTGTGAAATTCTGGGAACCCCCCTTGTCCTCAGGGCTCATTGTGACAGCCGAGAACCTTACTTTGTCCCCAGGGCCCATTGTGACATCCCAGGACCCCCCACTGTCTCCAGTGCCCATTGTGACATCATGGGGACCACCCTTTTTCCCCAGGGCTCATTGTGACGTCCCAGGACCCCTCGTTGTCCCCAGGCCCCATCGTGACATCCTGGGGACCTCCCTTGTCCCCAGGGCCCATTGTGACATCCGTGGGACCCCCTTGTCTCCAGGGCCCATAGTGGCACTGTGGGGACTCATCACTTGGGCCCATTGTGACATCCTGGAGAACCCCCTTTATCCCCAGGGCCCATTGTGACACCGTGGAGACCCCATTTGTCACTGGGGCCCATTGTGACATCCCAGGACACCCCATTGTCCCCAGGGCCCACTGAGACATCCTGGCGACCACCCTTTGTCCCCAGGGCCCATTATGCACATTCAGGGGACACCCCTTTGTCCCCAAGGCCCATTGTGACATCCTGGGGAGACCCCATTGTCCTCAAGGCCCATTGTGACACCATGGGGACCCCCTTTGTCCCCAGGGCCCATTGTGACACCATGGGGACCCCCTTTGTCCCCAGTGCCCATTGTGACATCTTAGGACCCCACTTTGTCCCCAGGGCCCATTGTGACATCCTGGGGACCACCTGTGTCCCCAGGGCCCATTGTGACATCCCAGGACCCCACTTTGTCCCCAGGGCTTATTGTGACACCATGGGGATCTCCCTTGTCCCCAGGGCCCATTGTGACATCCTCGGCACCCCCTTGTCCCCAGGGCCCATTGTGACATTCAAGGGACGCCTCTTTGTCCCCAGGGCCCATTGTGACATCCTGGGGATCCCTCCTTGTCCCCAGGGCCCATTGTGACGTCCCAGGACCCCCCATTGTCCCCAGGGCCCATTGTGACATTCAGGGGCCCCCGTTTGTCACTGGGGCCCATTGTGACATCCCAGGACCCCACATTGTCCCCAGGGCCCATTGTGACTTTCAGGGGACCCCACTTGTCCCCAGGACCCATTGTGATACTATAGGGACCCCCCCTTGTGCCCAGTGCCCATTGTGACACCGTGGGTACCACCCTTGTCCGCAGGGCCCATTGTGACATCCTGGGGACACCCCCTTGTCCCCAGGGCCCATTGTGACATCCTGGGAATCCCCCCTTGTCCCCAGGGCCCATTGTGACATCCTGGGAATCCCTCCTTATCCCCAGGGCCCATTGTGACATCCAGGGGACCCCCCCTTGTCCCCAGGGCCCATTGTGACGTCCCAGGACCCGCCATTGTCCCCAGGGCCCACTGTGACATCCTGGGGACACCCCCTTTGTCCCCAGTGCCCATTGTGACATCCTGCGGACCCCCCTTTGTCCCCGGGGCCCATTTTGACATTCAGGGGACCCACCATTGTCCTCAGGGCCCACTGTGAGGTCCCAGGACCCCCCATTGTCCCCAGGGCCCATTGTGACATCCTCGGCACCCCCTTGTCCCCAGGGCCCATTGTGACATTCAGGGGACCCCACATTGTCCCCAGGGCCCATTGTGACATCCTGGGGACCCCACTTGTCCCCAGGACCCATTGTGACACTATGGGGACCCCCCCTTGTTCCCAGGGCCCATTGTGACACCGTGGGTACCACCCTTGTCCGCAGGGCCCATTGTGACATCCTGGGGACACCCCCTTGTCCCCAGGGCCCATTGTGACATCCTGGGGACCCCCCTTGTCCCCAGGGCCCATTCTGATACCGTGGGGACCCCCTTTGTCCCCAGGGCCCATTGTGACATCCTGGGGACCCTCCTTGTCCCCAGAGTCCATTGTGACATCCAGTGGACCCCCTTTGTCCCCAGGGCCCATTGTGGCACCATAGGGACCCCTTTTGTCACTGGGGCCCATTGTGACATCCCAGGACCCCCCCTGGTTTCCAGGCCCCATTGTGACATCCTGGGGACCCCATTTGTCCCAAGACTTCATTGTGACATCCTGGGGACCCCACATTGTCCCCAGGGCCCATTGTGACATCCCAGGACCCCCCATTGTCCCCAGGGCCCATTGTGACATCCTCGGGACCCCCTTGTCCCCAAGGCCCATTGTGACATCCTGGGGACCCCCTTGTCCCCAGGGCCCACTGTGGCACCATGGGGACCCCCTTTGTCCTCTGGGCCCATTGTGACATTCCAGGACCCCACTTTGTCCCCAGGGCCCATTGTGACAATTAAGGGACCCCCCTTATCCCCAGGGCCCATTGTGACAATTAAGGGACCCCCTTTGTCCCCAGGGCCCATTTTGACATCCCAGGACCCCACTTTGTCCCCAGTGCTCATTGTGAAATTCTGGGAACCCCCCTTGTCCTCAGGGCTCATTGTGACAGCCGAGGACCTTACTTTGTCCCCAGGGCCCATTGTGACATCCCAGGACCCCCCACTGTCTCCAGTGCCCATTGTGACATCATGGGGACCACCCTTTTTCCCCAGGGCTCATTGTGACGTCCCAGGACCCCTCGTTGTCCCCAGGCCCCATCGTGACATCCTGGGGACCCCCCTTGTCCCCAGGGCCCATTGTGACATCCGTGGGACCCCCTTGTCTCCAGGGCCCATAGTGGCACTGTGTGGACTCATCACTTGGGCCCATTGTGACATCCTGGAGAACCCCCTTTATCCCCAGGGCCCATTGTGACACCGTGGAGACCCCATTTGTCACTGGGGCCCATTGTGACATCCCAGGACACCCCATTGTCCCCAGGGCCCACTGAGACATCCTGGCGACCACCCTTTGTCCCCAGGGCCCATTATGCACATTCAGGGGACACCCCTTTGTCCCCAAGGCCCATTGTGACATCCTGGGGAGACCCCATTGTCCTCAAGGCCCATTGTGACACCATGGGGACCCCCTTTGTCCCCAGTGCCCATTGTGACATCTTAGGACCCCACTTTGTCCCCAGGGCCCATTGTGACATCCTGGGGACCACCTGTGTCCCCAGGGCCCATTGTGACATCCCAGGACCCCACTTTGTCCCCAGGGCTTATTGTGACACCATGGGAATCTCCCTTGTCCCGAGGGCCCATTGTGACATCCTCGGCACCCCCTTGTCCCCAGGGCCCATTGTGACATTCAGGGGACGCCTCTTTGTCCCCAGGGCCCATTGTGACATCCTGGGGATCCCTCCTTGTCCCCAGGGCCCATTGTGACGTCCCAGGACCCCCCATTGTCCCCAGGGCCCATTGTGACATTCAGGGGCCCCCGTTTGTCACTGGGGCCCATTGTGACATCCCAGGACCCCACATTGTCCCCAGGGCCCATTGTGACTTTCAGGGGACCCCACTTGTCCCCAGGACCCATTGTGATACTATAGGGACCCCCCCTTGTGCCCAGTGCCCATTGTGACACCGTGGGTACCACCCTTGTCCGCAGAGCCCATTGTGACATCCTGGGGACACCCCCTTGTCCCCAGGGCCCATTGTGACATCCCGGGAATCCCCCCTTGTCCCCAGGGCCCATTGTGACATCCTGGGAATCCCTCCTTATCCCCAGGGCCCATTGTGACATCCAGGGGACCCCCCCTTGTCCCCAGGGCCCATTGTGACGTCCCAGGACCCGCCATTGTCCCCAGGGCCCACTGTGACATCCTGGGGACACCCCCTTTGTCCCCAGTGCCCATTGTGACATCCTGCGGACCCCCCTTTGTCCCCAGGGCCCATTTTGACATTCAGGGGACCCACCATTGTCCTCAGGGCCCACTGTGAGGTCCCAGGACCCCCCATTGTCCCCAGGGCCCATTGTGACATCCTCGGCACCCCCTTGTCCTCCGGGCCCATTGTGACATTCAGGGGACCCCACATTGTCCCCAGGGCCCATTGTGACATCCTGGGGACCCCACTTGTCCCCAGGACCCATTGTGACACTATGGGGACCCCCCCTTGTGCCCAGGGCCCATTGTGACACCGTGGGTACCACCCTTGTCCGCAGGGCCCATTGTGACATCCTGGGGACACCCCCTTGTCCCCAGGGCCCATTGTGACATCCTGGGGACCCCCCTTGTCCCCAGGGCCCATTCTGATACCGTGGGGACCCCCTTTGTCCCCAGGGCCCATTGTGACATCCTGGGGACCCTCCTTGTCCCCAGAGTCCATTGTGACATCCAGGGGACCCCCTTTGTCCCCAGGGCCCATTGTGGCACCATAGGGACCCCTTTTGTCACTGGGGCCCATTGTGACATCCCAGGACCCCCCCTGGTTTCCAGGCCCCATTGTGACATCCTCGGGACCCCCTTGTCCCCAAGGCCCATTGTGACATCCTGGGGACCCCCTTGTCCCCAGGGCCCATTGTGACACCATGGGGATCGCCTTTCTCCCCGTGGCCCATTGTGACATCCCAGGACCCCGCGTTGTCCCCAGGGCCCATTCTGACATCCTGGGGACCCCCCTTGTCCCCATGGCTTATTGTGACACCCTGGGACCGCCTTTGTCCCCAGGGCCCATTGTGATGTCCCAGGACCCCCCATTGTCCCCAGGGACCATTGTGACATCCTGGGGACCCCCTTTGTCCCAAGACCCCATTGTGACATCCTGGGGACCCCGCCTTGTCCCCAAAGCCCATTGTGACATCCTGGGGACCCTCTTTGTCCCCAGGGCCCATTGTGGCACCATGGGGACACCCTTTGTCACTGGGGCCAGTTGTGACATCCCAGGACCCCACTTTGTCCCCAGGGCTTATTGTGATACCATGGGGACCCCGCTTGTCCCCAGGGCCCATTGTGACATTCAGGG
The DNA here is from genome assembly GCF_037038585.1 of Patagioenas fasciata. Lineage (NCBI taxonomy): Eukaryota > Metazoa > Chordata > Aves > Columbiformes > Columbidae > Patagioenas > Patagioenas fasciata. Next base: position 8,852,728 of record NC_092542.1, read on the forward strand.
GGACTCCTCTTTGTCCCCAGGGCCTATTGTGTCATCCTGGGGATCTCCCCTTGTCTCTAGGGCCCATTGTGAGACTGTGGAAGACCCCCTTTGTCCCCAAGTCCCATTGTGACGTCCCAGGACGCCTCATTGTCCCCAGGACCCATTGTGACTCCATGGGAACCCCCCCTTGTCCCCAGGGCCCATTGTGACATCCTGGGACCCCCCTTTGTCCCCAGTGCTCATTGTGAAATCCTGGGGACCCACTTTGTCCCCAGGGCCCATTGTGGCACCATGGGGAGCGCCTTTGTCACTGGGGACCATTGTGACATTCCAGGATTTTACTTTGTCGCCGGGGCCCATTGTGACATCCTGGGGATCCCCCTTTGTCGCCAGGGCCCACTGTGACACCGTGGGCACCCTCTTTGTCCCATGGGCCCATTGTGACCTTCAAGGGACCCCCCATTGTCCCCAGGGCCCATTGTGACATCCTGGGTACCCCCTTTGTCCCCAAGACCCATTGTGACATCCTAGTACCCCCCGCAGTCCCCAGGGCCCATTGTGACATCCTGGGGATCCCTTTGGCCCCAGGGCCCATTGTGACAGGGCGGGGATCCCCCTTGTCCCCAGGGCCCATTGTGAAACCGTGGGGACCCTCTTGTCCCCAGGGCCCATTGTGGCACCGTGGAGACCCCCCCTTTGTCTCCAGTGCCCATTGTGACATCCTGGGGACCCCCTTTGTCCCCAGTGCTCATTGTGACAGGGTGAGACCCCCCTTGTACCCAGGGCCCGTTGTGACATCCTGGGGACCCCCTTTGTCCCCAGGGCCTATTGTGACATCCTGGGGAGTCCCCTTTATCCCCAGGGCCCATTGTGACATCCTGGGGACCCCCTTTGTCCCTAGGGTTCATTGTGACATCCCAGGACCCCCATTGTCCCCAGGGCCCATTGTGAACAACCTGGGGACCCCCCTTTTTCCCCGGGCCCATTGTGGCGTCCCAGGATGCTTCGTTGTCCCCTGGGCCCATTGTGACATCCCGGGGACCCCTTTTGTCCCCAGGGTCCATTGTGACATCCTGGGGCCTCCCTTTGTCCCCAGGGCCCATTGTGACATCGCAGGAGCCCCCATTGTCCCAAGGGCACATTGTTACATCCTGGGGACCCCCTTGTCCCCAGGGCCCATCGTGGCACCGTGGGGACCCCCCCTTTGTCTCCAGTGCCCATTGTGACATCCTTGGGACTCCCCTTGTCCCCAGGACCCGTTGTGACATCTTGGGGACCCCTATGTCACCAGAGCCCATTGTGATATCCTGGGGAGCCCCCTTTGTCCCCAGGGCCCATTGTGCACATCCTGTGGACCCCTCTTTGTCCCCAGGGCCCATTGTGATATCCTGGGGAGCCCTCTTTTTCCCCAGGGCCTATTGTGACATCCTGGGGACCCCCTTTGTCCCCCGGGCCCATTGTGACATCCTGAAGACCCCCTTTGTCCCCAGGGCCTATTGTGACATGCCAGGACCCCCCCTTTTCTCCAGGGCCCATTGTGACGTCCCAGGACCCCCTATTGTCCCCAGAGCCCATTGTGACATCCCAGGACCCCCCATTGTCCCCAGGCCCCATTATACACATCCTGGGGTCCCCCTTTATCCCCAGGGCCGTTGTGACACCATGGGGACCCCCTTTGTCCCCAGGGCCCATTGTGACGTCCCAGGATGCCCCATTGTCCCCTGGGCCCATTGTGAAATCATGGGGACCCCCTTTGTCCCCAGGGCCTATTGTGACATCCCAGGACCCCCCATTGTCCCCAGGGCCCATTGTGACACCGTGGAGACCCTCCTTGTCCTCAGGGCCCATTATGACATTCAGGGGACTCCTCTTTGTCCCCAGGGCCTATTGTGACATCCTGGGGACCCCCCTTTACTCCAGGGCCCATTGTGACGTCCCAGGACCCCCTATTGTTCCCACGGCCCATTGTGACATTCTGAGGATCCCAAATGTCCCCAGGGCCCATTGTGACATTCTGGGGACCCCTCTTTGTCCCCAGGGCCCATTGTGGCACCATGGACACCCCCTTTGTCCCCAGGGCCCATTGTGACATCCCAGAACCCCAATTTGTCCTCAGGGCCCATTGTGACATCCTGGGGACCCCCTTGTCCCCAGGGCCCATCGTGGCACCGAGGGAACCCCCCCCCCCTAGTCCCCAGGGCCCATTGTGAAATCCGGGGAACCCCCTGGTCTCCAGGGCCCATAGTGGTACCGTGGGGACTCGTCCTGTCACTTGGGTCCATTGTGACACCATGGGGACCCCGCCTTTGTCCCCAGTACCCATTGTGACATCCTGGGGACCCCTTTGTCCCCGGGGCCCATTGTGACATCCTGGGGACCCCCCTTTGTCCCCAAGGCCCATTGTGACACGGTGGGGACCCCACTTCTTTCCAGGACCCATTGTGGCATTCTGGGGACTTCCTTTGTCCCCAGGGCCCATTGTGACATCCTGGAGACCCCCTTTATCCCCAGAGCTCATTGTCGCACCATGGGGACCCCCTTTGTCACTGGGGCCCATTGTGACATCCCAGGACCCCCCATTGTCCCCAGGGCCCATTGTGACACCGTGGGGACCCCGCCTTTTCCCCAGGGCCCATTGTGACGTCTCAGGACCCCCTTTGTCCCCAGGGCCCACGGTGGCACCATGGGGACCCCCTTTGTCCTCTGGGCCCATTGTGACATTCCAGGACCCCACTTTGTCCCCAGGGCCCATTGTGACAATTAAGGGACCCCCCTTGTCCCCAGGGCCCATTGTGACAATTAAGGGACCCCCTTTGTCCCCAGGGCCCATTATGCACATTCAGGGGACACCCCTTTGTCCCCAAGGCCCATTGTGACATCCTGGGGAGACCCCATTGTCCTCAAGGCCCATTGTGACACCATGGGGACCCCCTTTGTCCCCAGTGCCCATTGTGACATCTTAGGACCCCACTTTGTCCCCAGGGCCCATTGTGACATCCTGGGGACCACCTGTGTCCCCAGGGCCCATTGTGACATCCCAGGACCCCACTTTGTCCCCAGGGCTTATTGTGACACCATGGGGATCTCCCTTGTCCCCAGGGCCCATTGTGACATCCTCGGCACCCCCTTGTCCCCAGGGCCCATTGTGACATTCAGGGGACGCCTCTTTGTCCCCAGGGCCCATTGTGACATCCTGGGGATCCCTCCTTGTCCCCAGGGCCCATTGTGACGTCCCAGGACCCCCCATTGTCCCCAGGGCCCATTGTGACATTCAGGGGCCCCCGTTTGTCACTGGGGCCCATTGTGACATCCCAGGACCCCACATTGTCCCCAGGGCCCATTGTGACTTTCAGGGGACCCCACTTGTCCCCAGGACCCATTGTGATACTATAGGGACCCCCCCTTGTGCCCAGTGCCCATTGTGACACCGTGGGTACCACCCTTGTCCGCAGGGCCCATTGTGACATCCTGGGGACACCCCCTTGTCCCCAGGGCCCATTGTGACATCCTGGGAATCCCCCCTTGTCCCCAGGGCCCATTGTGACATCCTGGGAATCCCTCCTTATCCCCAGGGCCCATTGTGACATCCAGGGGACCCCCCCTTGTCCCCAGGGCCCATTGTGACGTCCCAGGACCCCCCATTGTCCCCAGGGCCCATTGTGACATTCAGGGGACCCCCCTTTGTCCCCAGGGCCCATTCTGATACCGTGGGGACCCCCCCTTTGTCTCCAGTGCCCATTGTGACATCCTTGGGACCCCCCTTGTCCCCAGGACCCGTTGTGACATCTTGGGGACCCCTATGTCACCAGAGCCCATTGTGATATCCTGGGGAGCCCCCTTTGTCCCCAGGGCCCATTGTGCACATCCTGTGGACCCCTCTTTGTCCCCAGGGCCCATTGTGATATCCTGGGGAGCCCTCTTTTTCCCCAGGGCCTATTGTGACATCCTGGGGACCCCCTTTGTCCCCCGGGCCCATTGTGACATCCTGAAGACCCCCTTTGTCCCCAGGGCCTATTGAGACATGCCAGGACCCCCCCTTTTCTCCAGGGCCCATTGTGACGTCCCAGGACCCCCTATTGTCCCCAGAGCCCATTGTGACATCCTGGGGACCCACTTTGTCCCCAGGGCCCATTGTGGCACCATGGGGAGCGCCTTTGTCACTGGGGACCATTGTGACATTCCAGGATTTTACTTTGTCCCCGGGGCCCATTGTGACATCCTGGGGATCCCCCTTTGTCGCCAGGGCCCACTGTGACACCGTGGGCACCCTCTTTGTCCCATGGGCCCATTGTGACCTTCAAGGGACCCCCCATTGTCCCCAGGGCCCATTGTGACATCCTGGGTACCTCCTTTGTCCCCAAGACCCATTGTGACATCCTAGTACCCCCCGCAGTCCCCAGGGCCCATTGTGACATCCTGGGGATCCCTTTGGCCCCAGGGCCCATTGTGACAGGGCGGGGATCCCCCTTGTCCCCAGGGCCCATTGTGAAACCGTGGGGACCCTCTTGTCCCCAGGGCCCATTGTGGCGCCGTGGAGACCCCCCCTTTGTCTCCAGTGCCCATTGTGACATCCTGGGGACCCCCTTTGTCCCCAGTGCTCATTGTGACAGGGTGGGACCCCCCTTGTACCCAGGGCCCGTTGTGACATCCTGGGGACCCCCTTTGTCCCCAGGGCCTATTGTGACATCCTGGGGAGTCCCCTTTATCCCCAGGGCCCATTGTGACATCCTGGGGACCCCCTTTGTCCCTAGGGTTCATTGTGACATCCCAGGACCCCCATTGTCCCCAGGGCCCATTGTGAACAACCTGGGGACCCCCCTTTTTCCCCGGGCCCATTGTGGCGTCCCAGGATGCTTCGTTGTCCCCTGGGCCCATTGTGACATCCCGGGGACCCCTTTTGTCCCCAGGGTCCATTGTGACATCCTGGGGCCTCCCTTTGTCCCCAGGGCCCATTGTGACATCGCAGGAGCCCCCATTGTCCCAAGGGCACATTGTTACATCCTGGGGACCCCCTTGTCCCCAGGGCCCATCGTGGCACCGTGGGGACCCCCCCTTTGTCTCCAGTGCCCATTGTGACATCCTTGGGACCCCCCTTGTCCCCAGGACCCGTTGTGACATCTTGGGGACCCCTATGTCACCAGAGCCCATTGTGATATCCTGGGGAGCCCCCTTTGTCCCCAGGGCCCATTGTGCACATCCTGTGGACCCCTCTTTGTCCCCAGGGCCCATTGTGATATCCTGGGGAGCCCTCTTTTTCCCCAGGGCCTATTGTGACATCCTGGGGACCCCCTTTGTCCCCCGGGCCCATTGTGACATCCTGAAGACCCCCTTTGTCCCCAGGGCCTATTGTGACATGCCAGGACCCCCCCTTTTCTCCAGGGCCCATTGTGACGTCCCAGGACCCCCTATTGTCCCCAGAGCCCATTGTGACATCCCAGGACCCCCCATTGTCCCCAGGCCCCATTATACACATCCTGGGGTCCCCCTTTATCCCCAGGGCCATTGTGACACCATGGAGACCCCCTTTGTCCCCAGGGCCCATTGTGACGTCCCAGGATGCCCCATTGTCCCCTGGGCCCATTGTGAAATCATGGGGACCCCCTTTGTCCCCAGGGCCTATTGTGACATCCCAGGACCCCCCATTGTCCCCAGGGCCCATTGTGACACCGTGGAGACCCTCCTTGTCCTCAGGGCCCATTATGACATTCAGGGGACTCCTCTTTGTCCCCAGGGACTATTGTGACATCCTGGGGACGCCCCTTTACTCCAGGGCCCATTGTGACACCGTGGAGACCCCATTTGTCACTGGGGCCCATTGTGACATCCCAGGACACCCCATTGTCCCCAGGGCCCACTGAGACATCCCGGCGACCACCCTTTGTCTTCAGGGCCCATTATGCACATTCAGGGGACACCCCTTTGTCCCCAAGGCCCATTGTGACATCCTGGGGAGACCCCATTGTCCCCAAGGCCCATTGTGGCACCATGGGGACCCCCTTTGTCCCCAGTGCCCATTGTGACATCTTAGGACCCCACTTTGTCCCCAGGGCCCATTGTGACATCCTGGGGACCACCTGTGTCCCCAGGGCCCATTGTGACATCCCAGGAGCCACCGTTGTCCCCAGGGCCCATTGTGACATCCTGGGGACCCCCTTGTCCCCAGTGTCCATTGTGGCATCCTGGGACCCCCGTTGTCCCCAGGGCCCATTGTGGCACCATGTGGACCCCCTTTTTCCCGAGGGCCCATTATAACGTCCCAGGACCCCTCATTGTCCCCTGGGCCCATTGTGACATCCTGGGGTCCCCCTTTTGTCCCCTGGGCCCATTGTGACACTGTGGGGATCTCCTTTGTCCCCAGGGACCATTGTGACACTGTGGGGACCCCCTTTGTCCCCAGGGCCCATTGTGACATCCTGGGGAATCCCTTTGTCTCCAGGGCCCATTGTGACGTCCCAGGACCCTGCTTTGTCCCCGGGGCCCATTGTGACATCCTGGGGAACCGCTTTGTCCCCAGGACCCATTGTGACGTCCCAGGACCCCCCCTTGTCCCCAGGGCTCATTGTGATGTCCCAGGATCCCCATTGTCCCCAGAGCCCATTGTGATGTCCTGGGAACCCCGTTTGACCCCAGGGTCCATTGTGACACCATGGGGACCCCCTCTTGTCCCCAGGGCCCATCGTGGCACCGTGGGGACCCCCTTGTCACTGGGGACCCATTGTGACACTATGGGGACCCCCCTTTTGCCCAGGGCCCATTGTAACATCCTGGGGACCCCCTTGCCTCCAGGGCCCCTTGTGACATCAAAGGATCACCCTTTGTCCCCAGGACCCATTGTGACATCCCAGGACCCCACTTACTCCCCAGGGCCCATTGTGGCACCATGAGGACCCCCTTTGTCACTGGTGCCCATTGTGACATCCCAGGACCCCCCATTGTCTGCAGAGCCCATTGTGACACTATAGGGACCCCCCTTGTCACTGAGGACCCATTGTGACACCATGGGCACCTCCCCTTGTCGTCAGAGCCCATCGAGACATCCCAAAACCCCCAATTGTCTCCAGGGCCCATTGTGACATCCTGGGGACCTCCCTTTCTCCCCAGGGCCCATTGTGACGTTCCAGGAACCCCCATTGTCCTCAGGGCCCATTGTGACATTCAGGGGACCCCCTTTGTCTTCAGGTCCCATTGTGACACCATGGAGACCCCATTTGTCACTCGGGCGCATTGTGACATCCTAGGACCCCCCATTGTCCCCAAGGCCCATTGCGACATCCTGGGGACCCCCCTTTGTCCTCAGGGCCCATTGTGACATTCAGGGCACCCCTCTTTGTCCCCAGGGCCCATTCTGATACCATGGGGACCACTTTGTCCCCAGGGCCCACTGTGACATCCTGGGGACGCCCTTTGTCCCCAGGGCCCATTTTGACACCATGTGCACCCCCCTTTGTGCCCAGGGCCGATTGTGACATCCTGGGGACCCTCTTTGTCCCCAGGGCCCATTGTGACATCCTGGGGACACCCCATTGTCTCCAGGGCCCATTGTGAACATCCTGGGGACCCCCTTGTCCCCAGGGCCCATCGTGGCACCGTGGGGACCCCCCGTTGTCCCCAGGGCCTATAGTGACACCGTGGGTACCCCCTTTGTCCCCAGTGCCCATTGTGACATCCTGGGGACCCCCCTTCTCCCCAGGGCTTATTGTGACATCCTGGGGACCGCCTTTGTCCCCAGGGCCCATTGTGACATCCCAGGACCCCAAGTTGTCCCCAGGGAACCATTGAGACACCGTGGGGACCCCCTTTGTCCTCAGGGCCCGTTGTGAACATCCTGGGGACCCCCTTGTCCACACGACCCATCGTGGCACCGTGGGGACCCCCCATTGTCCCCAGGGCCTATAGTGACACCGTGGGTACCCCCTTTATCCCATGAGCCCATTGTGACATCCTGGGGACCCCCTTGTCCCCAGGGCCCATTGTGACACCATGGGGATCGCCTTTGTCCCCGTGGCCCATTGTGACATCCCAGGACCCCGCGTTGTCCCCAGGGCCCATTGTGACATCCTGGGGACCCCCCTTGTCCCCATGGCTTATTGTGACACCCTGGGACCGCCTTTGTCCCCAGGGCCCACTGTGATGTCCCAGGACCCCCCATTGTCCCCAGGGACCATTGTGACATCCTGGGGACCCCCTTTGTCCCAAGACCCCATTGTGACATCCTGGGGACCCCGCCTTGTCCTTAAAGCCCATTGTGACATCCTGGGGACCCTCTTTGTCCCCAGGGCCCATTGTGGCACCATGGGGACACCCTTTGTCACTGGGGCCAGTTGTGACATCCCAGGACCCCACTTTGTCCCCAGGGCTTATTGTGATACCATGGGGACCCCCCTTGTCCCCAGGGCCCATTGTGACATTTAGGGGGACTCCTCTTTGTCTCCAGGGCCTATTGTGTCATCCTGGGGATCTCCCCTTGTCTCTAGGGCCCATTGTGAGACTGTGGAAGACCCCCTTTGTCCCCAAGTCCCATTGTGACGTCCCAGGACGCCTCGTTGTCCCCAGGACCCAATGTGACTCCATGGGAACCCCCCCTTGTCCCCAGGGGCCATTGTGACATCCTGGGACCCCCCTTTGTCCCCAGTGCTCATTGTGAAATCCTGGGGACCCACTTTGTCCCCAGGGCCCATTGTGGCACCATGGGGAGCGCCTTTGTCACTGGGGACCATTGTGACATTCCAGGATTTTACTTTGTCGCCGGGGCCCATTGTGACATCCTGGGGATCCCCCTTTGTCGCCAGGGCCCACTGTGACACCGTGGGCACCCTCTTTGTCCCATGGGCCCATTGTGACCTTCAAGGGACCCCCCATTGTCCCCAGGGCCCATTGTGACATCCTGGGTACCCCCTTTGTCCCCAAGACCCATTGTGACATCCTAGTACCCCCCGCAGTCCCCAGGGCCCATTGTGACATCCTGGGGATCCCTTTGGCCCCAGGGCCCATTGTGACAGGGCGGGGATCCCCCTTGTCCCCAGGGCCCATTGTGAAACCGTGGGGACCCTCTTGTCCCCAGGGCCCATTGTGGCACCGTGGAGACCCCCCCTTTGTCTCCAGTGCCCATTGTGACATCCTGGGGACCCCCTTTGTCCCCAGTGCTCATTGTGACAGGGTGAGACCCCCCTTGTACCCAGGGCCCGTTGTGACATCCTGGGGACCCCCTTTGTCCCCAGGGCCTATTGTGACATCCTGGGGAGTCCCCTTTATCCCCAGGGCCCATTGTGACATCCTGGGGACCCCCTTTGTCCCTAGGGTTCATTGTGACATCCCAGGACCCCCATTGTCCCCAGGGCCCATTGTGAACAACCTGGGGACCCCCCTTTTTCCCCGGGCCCATTGTGGCGTCCCAGGATGCTTCGTTGTCCCCTGGGCCCATTGTGACATCCCGGGGACCCCTTTTGTCCCCAGGGTCCATTGTGACATCCTGGGGCCTCCCTTTGTCCCCAGGGCCCATTGTGACATCGCAGGAGCCCCCATTGTCCCAAGGGCACATTGTTACATCCTGGGGACCCCCTTGTCCCCAGGGCCCATCGTGGCACCGTGGGGACCCCCCCTTTGTCTCCAGTGCCCATTGTGACATCCTTGGGACCCCCCTTGTCCCCAGGACCCGTTGTGACATCTTGGGGACCCCTATGTCACCAGAGCCCATTGTGATATGCTGGGGAGCCCCCTTTGTCCCCAGGGCCCATTGTGCACATCCTGTGGACCCCTCTTTGTCCCCAGGGCCCATTGTGATATCCTGGGGAGCCCTCTTTTTCCCCAGGGCCTATTGTGACATCCTGGGGACCCCCTTTGTCCCCCGGGCCCATTGTGACATCCTGAAGACCCCCTTTGTCCCCAGGGCCTATTGTGACATGCCAGGACCCCCCCTTTTCTCCAGGGCCCATTGTGACGTCCCAGGACCCCCTATTGTCCCCAGAGCCCATTGTGACATCCCAGGACCCCCCATTGTCCCCAGGCCCCATTATACACATCCTGGGGTCCCCCTTTATCCCCAGGGCCGTTGTGACACCATGGAGACCCCCTTTGTCCCCAGGGCCCATTGTGACGTCCCAGGATGCCCCATTGTCCCCTGGGCCCATTGTGAAATCATGGGGACCCCCTTTGTCCCCAGGGCCTATTGTGACATCCCAGGACCCCCCATTGTCCCCAGGGCCCATTGTGACACCGTGGAGACCCTCCTTGTCCTCAGGGCCCATTATGACATTCAGGGGACTCCTCTTTGTCCCCAGGGCCTATTGTGACATCCCAGGACCCCCCATTGTCCCCAGGGCCCATTATGACACCGTGGAGACCCTCCTTGTCCTCAGGGCCCATTATGACATTCAGGGGACTCCTCTTTGTCCCCAGGGCCTATTGTGACATCCTGGGGACCCCCCTTTACTCCAGGGCCCATTGTGACGTCCCAGGACCCCCTATTGTTCCCACGGCCCATTGTGACATTCTGAGGACCCCAAATGTCCCCAGGGCCCATTGTGACATTCTGGGGACCCCTCTTTGTCCCCTGGGCCCATTGTGGCACCATGGATACCCCCTTTGTCCCCAGGGCCCATTGTGACATCCCAGAACCCCAATTTGTCCTCAGGGCCCATTGTGACATCCTGGGGACCCCCTTGTCCCCAGGGCCCATCGTGGCACCGAGGGAACCCCCACCCCCTAGTCCCCAGGGCCCATTGTGAAATCCGGGGAACCCCCTGGTCTCCAGGGCCCATAGTGGTACCGTGGGGACTCGTCCTGTCACTTGGGTCCATTGTGACACCATGGGGACCCCGCCTTTGTCCCCAGTACCCATTGTGACATCCTGGGGACCCCTTTGTCCCCGGGGCCCATTGTGACATCCTGGGGACCCCCCTTTGTCCCCAAGGCCCATTGTGACACGGTGGGGACCCCACTTCTTTCCAGGACCCATTGTGGCATTCTGGGGACTTCCTTTGTCCCCAGGGCCCATTGTGACATCCTGGAGACCCCCTTTATCCCCAGAGCTCGTTGTCGCACCATGGGGACCCCCTTTGTCACTGGGGCCCATTGTGACATCCCAGGACCCCCCATTGTCCCCAGGGCCCATTGTGACACCGTGGGGACCCCGCCTTTTCCCCAGGGCCCATTGTGACGTCTCAGGACCCCCTTTGTCCCCAGGGCCCACTGTGGCACCATGGGGACCCCCTTTGTCCTCTGGGCCCATTGTGACATTCCAGGACCCCACTTTGTCCCCAGGGCCCATTGTGACAATTAAGGGACCCCCCTTGTCCCCAGGGCCCATTTTGACATCCCAGGACCCCACTTTGTCCCCAGTGCTCATTGTGAAATTCTGGGGACCCCCCTTGTCCTCAGGGCTCATTGTGACAGCCGAGGACCTTACTTTGTCCCCAGGGCCCATTGTGACATCCCAGGACCCCCCACTGTCTCCAGTGCCCATTGTGACATCATGGGGACCACCCTTTTTCCCCAGGGCTCATTGTGACGTCCCAGGACCCCTCGTTGTCCCCAGGCCCCATCGTGACATCCTGGGGACCCCCCTTGTCCCCAGGGCCCATTGTGACATCCGTGGGACCCCCTTGTCTCCAGGGCCCATAGTGGCACTGTGGGGACTCATCACTTGGGCCCATTGTGACATCCTGGAGAACCCCCTTTATCCCCAGGGCCCATTGTGACACCATGGAGACCCCATTTGTCACTGGGGCCCATTGTGACATCCCAGGACACCCCATTGTCCCCAGGGCCCACTGAGACATCCTGGCGACCACCCTTTGTCCCCAGGGCCCATTATGCACATTCAGGGGACACCCCTTTGTCCCCAAGGCCCATTGTGACATCCTGGGGAGACCCCATTGTCCTCAAGGCCGATTGTGACACCATGGGGACCCCCTTTGTCCCCAGTGCCCATTGTGACATCTTAGGACCCCACTTTGTCCCCAGGGCCCATTGTGACATCCTGGGGACCACCTGTGTCCCCAGGGCCCATTGTGACATCCCAGGACCCCACTTTGTCCCCAGGGCTTATTGTGACACCATGGGGATCTCCCTTGTCCCCAGGGCCCATTGTGACATCCTCGGCACCCCCTTGTCCCCAGGGCCCATTGTGACATTCAGGGGACGCCTCTTTGTCCCCAGGGCCCATTGTGACATCCTGGGGATCCCTCCTTGTCCCCAGGGCCCATTGTGACGTCCCAGGGCCCCCTATTGTCCCCAGGGCCCATTGTGACATTCAGGGGACCCCCCTTTGTCCCCAGGGCCCATTCTGATACCGTGGGGACCCCCTTTGTCCCCAGGGCCCATTGTGACATCTGGGGGACGCCCTTGTCCCCAGGACCCATCGTGGCACCGTGGGGACCCTCCTTGTCACTTGGGCCCATTGTGACACCTTGGGGACCCCCCCTTTATCCCCAGTGCCCATTGTGACATCCTGCGGACCCCCCTTTGTCCCCAGGGCCCATTTTGACATTCAGGGGACCCACCATTGTCCTCAGGGCCCATTGTGAGGTCCCAGGACCCCCCATTGTCCCCAGGGCCCATTGTGACATACTCGGCACCCCCTTTTCCCCAGGGTCCATTGTGACACTATGGGGACCCCCCCTTTTGCCCAGGGCCCATTGTGACACCGTGGGTACCACCCTTGTCCCCAGGGCTCATTGTGACATCCCAGGACCCCCCATTGTCCCCATGGCCCATTGTGATATTCAGGGGACCCCCCTTGTCCCCAGGGCCCATTCTGACACCGTGGGGACCCCCTTTGTCCCCAGGGCCCATTGTGACATCCTGGGGACCCCCTTTGTCCCAAGACGTCATTGTGACATCCAGGGGTCCCCCCTTGTCCTCAGGGTCCATTGTGACAGGCCAGGACCTTACATTGTCCCCAGGGCCCATTGTGATATCTGGGGGACCCCCTTGTTCCCAAGGCCCATTGTGACTTCCTGGGGACCCCCCCTTGTCCCCAGGGCCCATTGTGACATCCCAGGACCCCCCATTGTCTCCAGGGCCCATTGTGACATCCTCGGCACGCCCTTGTCCCCAGGGCCCATTGTGACATCCTGGGGACCCTCCCTTGTCCCCAGGGCCCATTGTGACGTCCCAGGACCCCCCATTGTCCCCAGGGCCCATTGTGACATCCTGGGGATCCCTCCTTGTCCCCAGGGCCCATTGTGATGTCCCAGGACCCCCCATTGTCCCCAGGGCCCATTGTGACATCCTCTGCACCCCCTTGTCCCCAGGGCCCATTGTGACATTCAGGGGACCCCTCTTTGTCCCCAGGGCCCATTGTGACATCCTGGGAACCCCCCCTTGTCCCCAGGGCCCATTGTGACATCCTGGGGACCCCCCCTTGTCCCCAGGGCCCATTGTGACGTCCCAGGACCCCCCATTGTCCCCAGGGCCCATTGTGACATCCTGGGGATCCCTCCTTTTCCCCAGGGCCCATTGTTGCGTCCCAGGACCCCCCATTGTCCCCAGGACCTATTGTGATATTCAGGGGACCCCCCTTGTCCCCAGGACCCATTCTGATACCGTGGGGACCCCCTTTGTCCCCAGGGCCCATTGTGACATGCTGGGGACTCTCTTTGTCCCCAGCGCACATTGTGACATCCTGGGGACCCCCCCTTTGTCCCCAGGGCCCATTGTGACATGCTGGGGACCCTCCTTGTCCCCAGAGCCCATTGTGACATCCTGGGGACCCCCCCTTGTCCCCAGGGCCCATTGTGACGTCCCAGGGCCCCCCATTGTCCCCAGGGCCCATTGTGAAATTCAGGGGACCCCAACTTGTCCCCAGGGCCCATTGTGACATCCTGGAGACCCCATTGTCACCAGAGCCCATTGTGATATCCTGGCGACCACCCTTTGTCCCCAGGGCCCATTGTGATATCCTGAGGACCGCCCTTTGTCCCCAGGGCCGATTTTGACATTCCGGGGACGCCTCTTTGTACCCAGGGCACACTGTGACATCCTGGGGACCCCCCCTTGTCACTGGGGCCCATTGTGACGTCCCAGGACCCCCCATTGTCCCCAGGGCCCATTGTGACATCCTGGGGATCCCTCCTTGTCCCCTGGGCCCATTGTGACGTCCCAGGACCCCCGATTGTTCCCAGGACCCATTGTGACATTCAGGGGGCCCCTTTGTCACTGGGGCCCATTGTGACATCCCAGGACCCCACATTGTCCCCAGGACACATTGTCACATCCTGGGGACCCCACTTGTCCCCAGGACCCATTGTGACACTATGGGGACCCCCCCTTGTGCCCAGGGCCCATTGTGACACCGTGGGTACCACCCTTGTCCGCAGGGCTCATTGTGACATCCCAGGACCCCCCTTTTTCCCCAGGGCCCATTCTGATACCGTGGGGATCCCCTTTGTCCCCAGAGTCCATTGTGACATCCAGGGGACCCCCTTTGTCCCCAGGGCCCATTGTGACATCGCAGGACCCCCCTGGGCCCCAGGGCGCATTTTGACATCCTGGGGATGCCCCCTTGTCAACGGGGCCCATTGTGACATCCCAGGACCCCCCATTGTGTCCAGGGCCCATTGTGACATCCTGGGGATCCCTGCTTGGCCCCAGGGCCCATTGTGACGTCTTAGGACCCCCCGTTGTCCCCAGGGCCCATTGTGACATCCTGGGGACCCCCCCTTGTCCCCAGGGCCCATTGTGACATCCTGGGGATCCCTGCTTGGCCCCAGGGCCCATTGTGACGTCTTAGGACGCCCCGTTGTCCCCAGGGCCCATTGTGACATCCTGGGGACCCCCTCTTGTCCCCAGGGCCCATTGTGACATCCTGGGGATCCCTCCTTGTCCCCAGGGCCCATTGTGACGTCCCAGGACCCCCCACTGTCCTCAGGACCCATTGTAACATTCAGGGGACCACCTTTGTCACTGGGGCCCATTGTGACATCCCAGGACCCCACTTTGTCCCCAGGGCTTATTGTGACACCATGGGGATCTCCCTTGTCCCCAGGGCCCATTGTGACATCCCATGACCCCCCTTTATCCCCAGTGCTATTGTGAAATCCTGGGGACCCCTTTTGTCCCCAGGGCCCACTGTGACATCTGGGGAACGCCCTTGTCCCCAGGACCCATCGTGGCACTGTGGGGACCCTCCTTGTCACTTGGGCCCATTGTGACACCATGGGGACCCCCTCTTTGTCTCCAGTACCCATTGTGACATCCTGGGGACCCCACCTTGTCCCCAGGACCCATTGTGACATCCCAGGACCCCCCATTGTCCCCAGGGCCCATTGTGACATCCTCGGGACCCCCTTGTCCCCAAGGCCCATTGTGACATCCTGGGGACCCACCCTTATCCCCAGGGCCCATTGTGACGTCCCAGGACCCCCCATTGTCTCCAGGGCCCATTGTGACATCCTGGGGATCCCTCCTTGTCCCCAGGGCCTATTGTGACATCCCAGGACCCCCCATTGTCCCCAGGGCCCATTGTGACATCCTCGGGACCCCCTTGTCCCCAAGGCCCATATTGACATCCTGGGGACCCACCCTTGTCCCCAGGGCCCATTGTGACGTCCCAGGACCCCCCATTGTCTCCAGGGCCCATTGTGACATCCTGGGGATCCCTCCTTGTCCCCAGGGCCTATTGTGATGTCCCAGGACCCCCCATTGTCCCCAGGGCCCATTGTGACATCCTCTGCACCCCCTTGTCCCCAGGGCCCATTGTGACATCCCAGGACCCCCCATTGTCCCCAGGGCCCATTGTGACATTCAGGGGCCCCCGTTTGTCACTGGGGCCCATTGTGATACTATAGGGACCCCCCCTTGTGCCCAGTGCCCATTGTGACACCGTGCGTACCACCCTTGTTCGCAGGGCCCATTGTGACATCCTGGGGACACCCCCTTGTCCCCAGGGCCCATTGTGACATCCTGGGAATCCCCCCTTGTCCCCAGGGCCCATTGTGACATCCTGGGAATCCCTCCTTATCCCCAGGGCCCATTGTGACATCCAGGGGACCCCCCCTTGTCCCCAGGGCCCATTGTGACGTCCCAGGACCCGCCATTGTCCCCAGGGCCCACTGTAACATCCTGGGGACACCCCCTTTGTCCCCAGTGCCCATTGTGACATCCTGCGGACCCCCCTTTGTCCCCAGGGCCCATTTTGACATTCAGGGGACCCACCATTGTCCTCAGGGCCCACTGTGATGTCCCAGGACCCCCCATTGTCCCCAGGGCCCATTGTGACATCCTCGGCACCCCCTTGTCCCCAGGGCCCATTGTGACATTCAGGGGACCCCACATTGTCCCCAGGGCCCATTGTGACATCCTGGGGACCCCACATTGTCCCCAGGACCCATTGTGACACTATGGGGACCCCCCCTTGTGCCCAGGGCCTATTGTGACACCGTGGGTACCACCCTTGTGCCCAGGGCCCATTGTGACATCCTGGGGACACCCCCTTGTCCCCAGGGCCCATTCTGATACCGTGGGGACCCCCTTTGTCCCCAGGGCCCATTGTGACATCCTGGGGACCCTCCTTGTCCCCAGAGTCCATTGTGACATCCAGGGGACCCCCTTTGTCCCCAGGGCCCATTGTGGCACCATAGGGACCCCTTTTGTCACTGGGGCCCATTGTGACATCCCAGGACCCCCCCTGGTTTCCAGGCCCCATTGTGACATCCTGGGGACCCCCTTTGTCCCAAGACTTCATTGTGACATCCTGGGGACCCCACATTGTCCCTAGGGCCCATTGTGACATCCCAGGACCCCCCATTGTCCCCAGGGCCCATTGTGACATCCTCGGGACCCCCTTGTCCCCAAGGCCCATTGTGACATCCTGGGGACCCACCCTTGTCCCCAGGGCCCATTGTGACGTCCCAGGACCCCCCATTGTCTCCAGGGCCCATTGTGACATCCTGGGGATCCCTCCTTGTCCCCAGGGCCTATTGTGATGTCCCAGGACCCCCCATTGTCCCCAGGGCCCATTGTGACATCCTCTGCACCCCCTTGTCCCCAGGGCCCATTGTGACATTCAGGGGACCCCTCTTTGTCCCCAGGGCCCATTGTGAGATCCTGGGGACCCCCCCTTGTCCCCAGGGCCCATTGTGACGTCCCAGGACCCCCCATTGTCCCCAGGGCCCATTGTGATATCCTCGGCACCCCCTTGTCCCCAGGGCCCATTGTGACATCCTGGGGACCCCCCCTTGTCCCCAGGGCCAATTGTGACGTCCCAGGACCCCCCATTGTCCCCAGGGCCCATTGTGACATCCTGGGGATCCCTCCTTGTCCTCAGGCCCCATTGTGATATCCCAGGACCCCCCATTGTCCCCAGGGCCCATTGTGACATCCTCTGCAACCCCTTGTCCCCAGGGCCCATTGTGACATTCAGGGGACCCCTCTTTTTCCCCAGGGCCCATTGTGACATCCTGGGGACCCCCCCTTGTCCCCAGGGCCCATTGTGACGTCCCAGGACCCCCCATTGTCCCCAGGGCCCATTGTGACATTCAGGGGACCCCCCTTTGTCCCCAGGGCCCATTCTGATACCGTGGGGACCCCCTTTGTCCCCAGGGCCCATTGTGACATGCTGGGGACGCTCTTTGTCCCCAGGGCCCATTGTGACATCCTGGGGACCCTCCTTGTCCCCAGAGCCCATTGTGACATCCAGGGGACCCCCTTTGTCCCCAGGGCCCATTTTGGCACCATGAGGACCCTCTTTGTCACTGGAGCCCATTGTGACATCCCAGGACCCCCCTTTGTCCCCAGGGCCCATTGTGACATCCTGGGGACCCTCCTTGTCCCTAGAGCCCATTGTGACATCCCAGGACCCCACTTTGTCCCCAGGGCTTATTGTGACACCATGGGGATCTCCCTTGTCCCCAGGGCCCATTGTGACATCCCATGACCCCCCTTTGTCCCCAGTGCTATTGTGAAATCCTGGGGACCCCTTTTGTCCCCAGGGCCCATTGTGGCACCATTGGCAACCTCTTTGTCACTGGGGGCCATTGTGACATTCCAGGATTCCACTTTGACCCCAGGGCTCGTTCTGACACCTTGGGGACTCCCATTGTCCCCAGGGCCCATTGTGACATCCTGGGCAACCCCATTGTCCCCAGGGCCCATTGTGACATCTGGGGGACGCCCTTGTCCCCAGGACCCATCGTGGCACCGTGGGGACCCTCCTTGTCACTTGGGCCCATTGTGACACTATGGGGACCCCCCCTTTGTCCCCAGTGCCCATTGTGACATTCTGCGGACCCCCCTTTGTCCCCAGGGCCCATTGTGATCTTCAGGGGACCCACCATTGTCCTCAGGGCCCATTGTGAGGTCCCAGGACCCCCCATTGTCCCCAGGACCGATTGTGACATTCAGGGGATCCCCTTTGTCACTGGGGCCCATTGTGACACCATGGAGACCCCCGCTTGTCCTCAGGGTCCATTGTGACATCCTGGGCACCCCCCATTTTCCCCAGGACACATTGTGACATCCTGGCCATCCCCTTGCTCCCAGGGCCTGTTGTGGCACCATGGGGACACCCCCTTTGTCCCCAGGGCCCATTGTGACATCCCAGGACCCCCCTTTGTCCCCAGGGCCCATTGTAGCACCATGGGGACCCCCTTTGACCCCAGGGCCCATTGTGGCACCATGGCAACCCCTTTTGTCCCCAGGGCCCATTGTGACATTCTTGGACCCCACTTTGTCCCCAGGGCCTATTGTGACACCATGGGGACCCCTCCTTGTCACTGGGGACCCATTGTGACACCATGGGGACCCCCCATTGTCCTCAGGACTCATTCTCACATCCTGGACACCCCCCATTGTCCCCAGGGCCCATTGTGACATCCACTGCACTACCTTGTCCCCAGGGCCCATTGTGACATCCTAGGGACCCCCCCTTGTCCCAAGGGCCCATTGTGACGTCCCAGGACCCCCCATTGTCCCCACGGTCCATTGTGACATTCAGGGGACCCCCCTTTGTCCCCAGGGCCCATTCTGATACCGTGGGGACCCCCTTTGTCCCCAGGGCCCATTGTGACATGCTGGGGACGCTGTTTGTCCCCAGGGCCCATTGTGACATCCTGGGGACCCTCCTTGTCCCCAGAGCCCATTGTGACATCCAGGGGACCCCCTTTGTCCCCAGGGCCCATTGTGGCACCATGAGGACCCTCTTTGTCACTGGAGCCCATTGTGACATCCCATGACCCCCCTTTATCCCCAGTGCTATTGTGAAATCCTGGGGACCCCTTTTGTCCCCAGGGCCTATTATGACACCATGGGGAACCCCTTTGTCACTGGGGGCCATTGTGACATTCCAGGATTCCACTTTGTCCCCAGGGCTCGTTCTGACACCTTGGGGACTCCCATTGTCCCCAGCGCCCATTGTGACATCCTGGGCAACCCCATTGTCCCCAGGGCCCATTGTGACATCTGGGGGACGCCCTTGTCCCCAGGACCCATCGTGGCACCGTGGGGACCCTCCTTGTCACTTGAGCCCATTGTGACACCATGGGGACGCCCCCCTTTGTCCCCAGTGCCCATTGTGACATCCTGCGGACCCCCCTTTGTCCCCAGGGCCCATTGTGACATTCAGGGGACCCACCATTGTCCTCAGGGCCCATTGTGAGGTCCCAGGACCCTCCATTGTCCCCAGGGCCCATTGTGACATCCTCGGCACCCCCTTGTGCCCAGGGCCCATTGTGACATTCAGGGGACCCCTCTTTGTCCCCAGGGCCCATTGTGACATCCTGGGGACCCCCCCTTGTCCCCAGGGCCCATTGTGACGTCCCAGGACCCGCCATTGTCCCCAGGGCCCATTGTGACATCCTGGGGATCCCTCCTTGTTCCCAGGACCCATTGTGACGTCCCAGGACCCCCCATTGTCCCCAGGGCCCATTGTGACATTCAGGGGCCCCCGTTTGTCACGGGGGCCCATTGTGACATCCCAGGACCCCACATTGTCCCCAGGGCCCATTGTGACATTCAGGGGACCCCACATTGTCCCCAGGACCTATTGTGACATCCTGGGGACCCCACTTGTCCCCAGGACCCATTGTGATACTATGCGGACCCCCCCTTGTGTCCAGGGCCCATTGTGACACCGTGGGTACCCCCCTTGTCCGCAGGGCTCATTGTGACATCCCAGGACCCCCTGTTGTCCCCAGGGCCCATGGTGACATCCTGGGGACGCCCTTTGTCCCCAGTGCCCATTTTGACACCGTCGACACCCCCCTTTGTCCCCAGAGCCCATTGTGACATCCAGGGGACCCCCTTTGTCCCCAGGGCCCATTGTGGCACCATGAGGACCCTCTTTGTCACTGGGGCCCATTGTGACATCCCAGGACCCACCCTGGTCCCAAGGGCCCATTGTGACATCCGGGGGACCCACCTTGTCCTCATGGTCCACTGTGACAGCCCAGGAACTTACTTTGTCCCCAGGGCCCATTGCGATATCTGGGGGACCCCCTTGTCCCCAGGGCCCATTGTGAAACCATGGGGACCCCCCTTTGTCCCCAGGGCCCATTGTGACATCCTGGGATCCCCCCCTTGTCCCCAGGGCCCGTTGAAATGTCCCAGGACCACCCTTTGTCCCCAGGGTTCATTGTGACATCCTGGGGACCCCATTTGTCCCCACGGCCCATTGTGGCACCATGGAGACCCTGTTTGTCACTGGGGCCCATTGTGACATCCCAGGACCCCACTTTGTCCCCAGGGCTTATTGTGACACCATGGGGATCTCCCTTGTCCCCAGGGCCCATTGTGACATCCCATGACCCCCCTTTATCCCCAGTGCTATTGTGAAATCCTGGGGACCCCTTTTGTCCCCAGGGCCCATTGTGGCACCATGGGGAACCCCTTTGTCACTGGGGGCCATTGTGACATTCCAGGATTCCACTTTGTCCCCAGGGCTCGTTCTGACACCTTGGGGACTCCCATTGTCCCCAGGGCCCATTGTGACATCCTGGGCAACCCCATTGTCCCCAGGGCCCATTGTGACATCTGGGGGACGCCCTTGTCCCCAGGACCCATCGTGGCACCGTGGGGACCCTCCTTGTCACTTGGGCCCATTGTGACACCTTGGGGACCCCCTCTTTATCCCCAGTGCCCATTGTGACATCCTGCGGACCCCCCTTTGTCCCCAGGGCCCATTTTGACATTCAGGGGACCCACCATTGTCCTCAGGGCCCATTGTGAGGTCCCAGGACCCCCCATTGTCCCCAGGGCCCATTGTGACATCCTCGGCACCCCCTTGTCCCCAGGGTCCATTGTGACACTATGGGGACCCCCCTTTTTGCCCAGGGCCCATTGTGACACCGTGGGTACCACCCTTGTCCCCAGGGCTCATTGTGACATCCCAGGACCCCCCATTGTCCCCATGGCCCATTGTGATATTCAGGGGACCCCCCTTGTCCCCAGGGCCCATTCTGACACCGTGGGGACCCCCTTTGTCCCCAGGGCCCATTGTGACATCCTGGGGACCCCCTTTGTCCCAAGACTTCATTGTGACATCCTGGGGTCCCCCCTTGTCCTCAGGGTCCATTGTGACAGGCCAGGACCTTACATTGTCCCCAGGGCCCATTGTGATATCTGGGGGACCCCCTTGTTCCCAAGGCCCATTGTGACTTCCTGGGGACCCCCCCTTGTCCCCAGGGCCCATTGTGACATCCCAGGACCCCCCATTGTCCCCAGGGCCCATTGTGACATCCTGGGGATCCCTCCTTGTCCCCAGGGCCCATTGTGATGTCCCAGGACCCCCCATTGTCCCCAGGGCCCATTGTGACATCCTCTGCACCCCCTTGTCCCCAGGGCCCATTGTGACATTCAGGGGACCCCTCTTTGTCCCCAGGGCCCATTGTGACATCCTGGGGACCCCCCCTTGTCCCCAGGGCCCATTGTGACATCCTGGGGACCCCCCCTTGTCCCCAGGGCCCATTGTGACGTCCCAGGACCCCCCATTGTCCCCAGGGCCCATTGTGACATCCTGGGGATCCCTCCTTTTCCCCAGGGCCCATTGTTGCGTCCCAGGACCCCCCATTGTCCCCAGGACCTATTGTGACATTCAGGGGACCCCCTTTGTCACTGGGGCCCATTGTGACACCATGGAGACCCCCGCTTGTCCTCATCGTCCATTGTGACATCCTGGCCACCCCCTTGCTCCCAGGGCCCATTGTGGCACCATGGGGACACCGCCTTTGTCCCCAGGGCCCATTGTGAGATCCCAGGACCCCTCTTTGTCCCCAGGGCCCATTGTCACTTTCAGGGGACTCCACCTGTCCCCAGGACCCATTCTGATACCGTGGGGACCCCTTTTGTCCCCAGGGCCCATTGTGACATGCTGGGGACTCTCTTTGTCCCCAGCGCACATTGTGACATCCTGGGGACCCCCCCTTTGTCCCCAGGGCCCATTGTGACATGCTGGGGACCCTCCTTGTCCCCAGAGCCCATTGTGACATCCTGGGGACCCCCCCTTGTCCCCAGGGCCCATTGTGACGTCCCAGGACCCCCCATTGTCCCCAGGGCCCATTGTGATATGCTGGGGAGCCCTCTTTGTCCCCAGGGCCCATTGTGAAATTCAGGGGACCCCAACTTGTCCCCAGGGCCCATTGTGACATCCTGGGGACCCCATTGTCACCAGAGCCCATTGTGATATCCTGGCGACCACCCTTTGTCCCCAGGGCCCATTGTGATATCCTGAGGACCGCCCTTTGTCCCCAGGGCCGATTTTGACATTCCGGGGACGCCTCTTTGTACCCAGGGCACACTGTGACATCCTGGGGACCCCCCCTTGTCACTGGGGCCCATTGTGACGTCCCAGGACCCCCCATTGTCCCCAGGGCCCATTGTGACATCCTGGGGATCCCTCTTTGTCCCCAGGGCCCATTGTGACGTCCCAGGACCCCCGATTGTTCCCAGGACCCATTGTGACATTCAGGGGGCCCCTTTGTCACTGGGGCCCATTGTGACATCCCAGGACCCCACATTGTCCCCAGGACACATTGTCACATCCTGGGGACCCCACTTGTCCCCAGGACCCATTGTGACATTATGGGGACCCCCCCTTGTGCCCAGGGCCCATTGTGACACCGTGGGTACCACCCTTGTCCGCAGGGCTCATTGTGACATCCCAGGACCCCCCTTTTTCCCCAGGGCCCATTCTGATACCGTGGGGATCCCCTTTGTCCCCAGAGTCCATTGTGACATCCAGGGGACCCCCTTTGTCCCCAGGGCCCATTG
The DNA here is from genome assembly GCF_037038585.1 of Patagioenas fasciata. Lineage (NCBI taxonomy): Eukaryota > Metazoa > Chordata > Aves > Columbiformes > Columbidae > Patagioenas > Patagioenas fasciata. The sequence goes on from NC_092542.1 coordinate 8,875,912, forward strand.
TGACATCGCAGGACCCCCCTGGGCCCCAAGGCGCATTTTGACATCCTGGGGATGCCCCCTTGTCAACGGGGCCCATTGTGACGTCCCAGGACCCCGCATGGTGTCCAGGGCCCATTGTGACATCCTGGGGATCCCTGCTTGGCCCCAGGGCCCATTGTGACGTCTTAGGACTCCCCGTTGTCCCCAGGGCCCATTGTGACATCCTGGGGACCCCCCCTTGTCCCCAGGGCCCATTGCGACATCCTGGGGATCCCTGCTTGGCCCCAGGGCCCATTGTGACGTCTTAGGACCCCCCGTTGTCCCCAGGGCCCATTGTGACATCCTGGGGACCCCCCCTTGTCCCCAGGGCCCATTGTGAAATCCTGGGGATCCCTCCTTGTCCCCAGGGCCCATTGTGACGTCCCAGGACCCCCCACTGTCCTCAGGACCCATTGTAACATTCAGGGGACCACCTTTGTCACTGGGGCCCATTGTGACATCCCAGGACCCCACTTTGTCCCCAGGGCTTATTGTGACACCATGGGGATCTCCCTTGTCCCCAGGGCCCATTGTGACATCCCATGAGCCCCCTTTATCCCCAGTGCTATTGTGAAATCCTGGGGACCCCTTTTGTCCCCAGGGCCCACTGTGACATCTGGGGAACGCCCTTGTCCCCAGGACCCATTGTGGCACTGTGGGGACCCTCCTTGTCACTTGGGCCCATTGTGACACCATGGGGACCCCCTCTTTGTCTCCAGTACCCATTGTGACATCCTGGGGACCCCACATTGTCCCCAGGACCAATTGTGACATCCCAGGACCCCCCATTGTCCCCAGGGCCCATTGTGACATCCTCGGGACCCCCTTGTCCCCAAGGCCCATTGTGACATCCTGGGGACCCACCCTTGTCCCCAGGGCCCATTGTGACGTCCCAGGACCCCCCATTGTCTCCAGGGCCCATTGTGACATCCTGGGGATCCCTCCTTGTCTCCAGGGCCTATTGTGATGTCCCAGGAACCCCCATTGTCCCCAGGGCCCATTGTGACATCCTCTGCACCCTCTTGTCCCCAGGGCCCATTGTGACATTCAGGGGCCCCCGTTTGTCACTGGGGCCCATTGTGACATCCCAGGACCCCACATTGTCCCCAGGGCCCATTGTGACTTTCAGGGGACCCCACTTGTCCCCAGGACCCATTGTGATACTATAGGGACCCCCCCTTGTGCCCAGTGCCCATTGTGACACCGTGGGTACCACCCTTGTCCGCAGGGCCCATTGTGACATCCTGGGGACACCCCCTTGTCCCCAGGGCCCATTGTGACATCCTGGGAATCCCCCCTTGTCCCCAGGGCCCATTGTGACATCCTGGGAATCCCTCCTTATCCCCAGGGCCCATTGTGACATCCAGGGGACCCCCCCTTGTCCCCAGGGCCCATTGTGACGTCCCAGGACCCGCCATTGTCCCCAGGGCCCACTGTGACATCCTGGGGACACCCCCTTTGTCCCCAGTGCCCATTGTGACATCCTGCGGACCCCCCTTTGTCCCCAGGGCCCATTTTGACATTCAGGGGACCCACCATTGTCCTCAGGGCCCACTGTGAGGTCCAAGGACCCCCCATTGTCCCCAGGGCCCATTGTGACATCCTCGGCACCCCCTTGTCCCCAGGGCCCATTGTGACATTCAGGGGACCCCACATTGTCCCCAGGGCCCATTGTGACATCCTGGGGACCCCACTTGTCCCCAGGACCCATTGTGATACTATGGGGACCCCCCCTTGTGCCCAGGGCCCATTGTGACACCGTGGGTACCACCCTTGTCCGCAGGGCCCATTGTGACATCCTGGGGACACCCCCTTGTCCCCAGGGCCCATTCTGATACCGTGGGGACCCCCTTTGTCCCCAGGGCCCATTGTGACATCCTGGGGACCCTCCTTGTCCCCAGAGTCCATTGTGACATCCAGGGGACCCCCTTTGTCCCCAGGGCCCATTGTGGCACCATAGGGACCCCTTTTGTCACTGGGACCCATTGTGACATCCCAGGACCCCCCCTGGTTTCCAGGCCCCATTGTGACATCCTGGGGACCCCCTTTGTCCCAAGACTTCATTGTGACATCCTGGGGACCCCACATTGTCCCTAGGGCCCATTGTGACATCCCAGGACCCCCCATTGTCCCCAGGGCCCATTGTGACATCCTCGGGACCCCCTTGTCCCCAAGGCCCATTGTGACATCCTGGGGACCCACCCTTGTCCCCAGGGCCCATTGTGACGTCCCAGGACCCCCCATTGTCTCCAGGGCCCATTGTGACATCCTGGGGATCCCTCCTTGTCCCCAGGGCCTATTGTGATGTCCCAGGACAACCCATTGTCCCCAGGGCCCATTGTGACATCCTCTACACCCCCTTGTCCCCAGGGCCCATTGTGACATTCAGGGGACCCCTCTTTGTCCCCAGGGCCCATTGTGAGATCCTGGGGACCCCCCCTTGTCCCCAGGGCTTATTGTGACGTCCCAGGACCCCCCATTGTCCCCAGGGCCCATTGTGATATCCTCGGCACCCCCTTGTCCCCAGGGCCCATTGTGACATCCTGGGGACCCCCCCTTGTCCCCAGGGCCCATTGTGACGTCCCAGGACCCCCCATTGTCCCCAGGGCCCATTGTGACATCCTGGGGATCCCTCCTTGTCCTCAGGCCCCATTGTGATGTCCCAGGACCCCCCATTGTCCCCAGGGCCCATTGTGACATCCTCTGCACCCCCTTGTCCCCAGGGCCCATTGTGACATTCAGGGGACCCCTCTTTTTCCCCAGGGCCCATTGTGACATCCTGGGGACCCCCCCTTGTCCCCAGGGCCCATTGTGACGTCCCAGGACCCCCCATTGTCCCCAGGGCCCATTGTGACATTCAGGGGACCCCCCTTTGTCCCCAGGGCCCATTCTGATACCGTGGGGACCCCCTTTGTCCCCAGGGCCCATTGTGACATGCTGGGGACGCTCTTTGTCCCCAGGGCCCATTGTGACATCCTGGGGACCCTCCTTGTCCCCAGAGCCCATTGTGACATCCAGGGGACCCCCTTTGTCCCCAGGGCCCATTGTGGCACCATGAGGACCCTCTTTGTCACTGGAGCCCATTGTGACATCCCAGGACCCCCCTTTGTCCCCAGGGCCCATTGTGACATCCTGGGGACCCTCCTTGTCCCCAGAACCCATTGTGACATCCCAGGACCCCACTTTGTCCCCAGGGCTTATTGTGACACCATGGGGATCTCCCTTGTCCCCAGGGCCCATTGTGACATCCCATGACCCCCCTTTGTCCCCAGTGCTATTGTGAAATCCTGGGGACCCCTTTTGTCCCCAGGGCCCATTGTGGCACCATTGGCAACCTCTTTGTCACTGGGGGCCATTGTGACATTCCAGGATTCCACTTTGACCCCAGGGCTCGTTCTGACACCTTGGGGACTCCCATTGTCCCCAGGGCCCATTGTGACATCCTGGGCAACCCCATTGTCCCCAGGGCCCATTGTGACATCTGGGGGTCGCCCTTGTCCCCAGGACCCATCGTGGCACCGTGGGGACCCTCCTTGTCACTTGGGCCCATTGTGACACTATGGGGACCCCCCCTTTGTCCCCAGTGCCCATTGTGACATTCTGCGGACCCCCCTTTGTCCCCAGGGCCCATTGTGACCTTCAGGGGACCCACCATTGTCCTCAGGGCCCATTGTGAGGTCCCAGGACCCCCCAATGTCCCCAGGACCGATTGTGACATTCAGGGGATCCCCTTTGTCACTGGGGCCCATTGTGACACCATGGAGACCCCCGCTTGTCCTCAGGGTCCATTGTGACATCCTGGGCACCCCCCATTTTCCCCAGGACCCATTGTGACATCCTGGCCATCCCCTTGTCCCAGGGCCTGTTGTGGCACCATGGGGACACCCCCTTTGTCCCCAGGGCCCATTGTGACATCCCAGGACCCCCCTTTGTCCCCAGGGCCCATTGTAGCACCATGGGGACCCCCTTTGACCCCAGGGCCCATTGTGGCACCATGGCAACCCCTTTTGTCCCCAGGGCCCATTGTGACATTCTTGGACCCCACTTTGTCCCCAGGGCCTATTGTGACACCATGGGGACCCCTCCTTGTCACTTGGGGACCCATTGTGACACCATGGGGACCCCCCCTTGTCCTCAGGACTCATTCTCACATCCGGGACACCCCCCATTGTCCCCAGGGCCCATTGTGACATCCACTGCACTACCTTGTCCCCAGGGCCCATTGTGACATTCAGGGGACCCCTCTTTGTCCCCAGGGCCCATTGTGACATCCTAGGGACCCCCCCTTGTCCCAAGGGCCCATTGTGACGTCCCAGGACCCCCCATTGTCCCCAGGGCCCATTGTGACATGCTGGGGACGCTCTTTGTCCCCAGGGCCCATTGTGACATCCTGGGGACCCTCCTTGTCCCCAGAGCCCATTGTGACATCCAGGGGACACCCTTTGTCCCCAGGGCCCATTGTGGCACCATGAGGACCCTCTTTGTCACTGGAGCCCATTGTGACATCCCAGGACCCCCCTTTGTCCCCAGGGCCCATTGTGACATCCTGGGGACCCTCCTTGTCCCCAGAGCCCATTGTGACATCCCACGACCCCACTTTGTCCCCAGGGCTTATTGTGACACCATGGGGATCTCCCTTGTCCCCAGGGCCCATTGTGACATCCCATGACCCCCCTTTGTCCCCAGTGCTATTGTGAAATCCTGGGGACCCCTTTTGTCCCCAGGGCCCATTATGACACCATGGGGAACCCCTTTGTCACTGGGGGCCATTGTGACATTCCAGGATTCCACTTTGTCCCCAGGGCTCGTTCTGTCACCTTGGGGACTCCCATTGTCCCCAGGGCCCATTGTGACATCCTGGGCAACCCCATTGTCCCCAGGGCCCATTGTGACATCTGGGGGACGCCCTTGTCCCCAGGACCCATCGTGGCACCGTGGGGACCCTCCTTGTCACTTGAGCCCATTGTGACACCATGGGGACGCCCCCCTTTGTCCCCAGTGCCCATTGTGACATCCTGCGGACCCCCGTTTGTCCCGAGGGCCCATTGTGACATTCAGGGGACCCACCATTGTCCTCAGGGCCCATTGTGAGGTCCGAGGACCCTCCATTGTCCCCAGGGCCCATTGTGACATCCTCGGCACCCCCTTGTGCCCAGGGCCCATTGTGACATTCAGGGGACCCCTCTTTGTCCCCAGGGCCCATTGTGACATCCTGGGGACCCCCCCCTTGTCCCCAGGGCCCATTGTGACGTCCCAGGACCCGCCATTGTCCCCAGGGCCCATTGTGACATCCTGGGGATCCCTCCTTGTCCCCAGGACCCATTGTGACGTCCCAGGACCCCCCATTGTCCCCAGGGCCCATTGTGACATTCAGGGGCCCCCGTTTGTCACGGGGGCCCATTGTGACATCCCAGGACCCCACATTGTCCCCAGGGCCCATTGTGACATTCAGGGGACCCCACATTGTCCCCAGGACCTATTGTGACATCCTGGGGACCCCACTTGTCCCCAGGACCCATTGTGACACTATGCGGACCCCCCCTTGTGTCCAGGGCCCATTGTGACACCGTGGGTACCCCCCTTGTCCGCAGGGCTCATTGTGACATCCCAGGACCCCCTGTTGTCCCCAGGGCCCATGGTGACATCCTGGGGACGCCCTTTGTCCCCAGTGCCCATTTTGACACCGTCGACACCCCCCTTTGTCCCCAGAGCCCATTGTGACATCCAGGGGACCCCCTTTGTCCCCAGGGCCCATTGTGGCACCATGAGGACCCTCTTTGTCACTGGGGCCCATTGTGACATCCCAGGACCCACCCTGGTCCCAAGGGCCCATTGTGACATCCGGGGGACCCACCTTGTCCTCATGGTCCACTGTGACAGCCCAGGAACTTACTTTGTCCCCAGGGCCCATTGTGAAACCATGGGGACCCCCCTTTGTCCCCAGGGCCCATTGTGACATCCTGGGGTCCCCCCCTTGTCCCCAGGGCCCGTTGAAATGTCCCAGGACCACCCTTTGTCCCCAGGGTTCATTGTGACATCCTGGGGACCCCATTTGTCCCCACGGCCCATTGTGGCACCATGGAGACCCCGTTTGTCACTGGGGCCCATTGTGACATCCCAGGACCCCACTTTGTCCCCAGGGCTTATTGTGACACCATGGGGATCTCCCTTGTCCCCAGGGCCCATTGTGACATCCCATGACCCCCTTTATCCCCAGTGCTATTGTGAAATCCTGGGGACCCCTTTTGTCCCCAGGGCCCATTGTGGCACCATGGGGAACCCCTTTGTCACTGGGGGCCATTGTGACATTCCAGGATTCCACTTTGACCCCAGGGCTCGTTCTGACACCTTGGGGACTCCCATTGTCCCCAGGGCCCATTGTGACATCCTGGGCAACCCCATTGTCCCCAGGGCCCATTGTGACATCTGGGGGACGCCCTTGTCCCCAGGACCCATCGTGGCACCGTGGGGACCCTCCTTGTCACTTGGGCCCATTGTGACACCTTGGGGACCCCCCCTTTATCCCCAGTGCCCATTGTGACATCCTGCGGACCCCCCTTTGTCCCCAGGGCCCATTTTGACATTCAGGGGACCCACCATTGTCGTCAGGGCCCATTGTGAGGTCCCAGGACCCCGCATTGTCCCCAGGGCCCATTGTGACATCTGGGGGACGCCCTTGTCCCCAGGACCCATCGTGGCACCGTGGGGACCCTCCTTGTCACTTGGGCCCATTGTGACATCCTGCGGACCCCCCTTTGTCCCCAGGGCCCATTTTGACATTCAGGGGACCCACCATTGTCGTCAGGGCCCATTGTGAGGTCCCAGGACCCCCCATTGTCCCCAGGGCCCATTGTGACATACTCGGCACCCCCTTGTCCCCAGGGTCCATTGTGACACTATGGGGACCCCCCCTTTTGCCCAGGGCCCATTGTGACACCGTGGGTACCACCCTTGTCCCCAGGGCTCATTGTGACATCCCAGGACCCCCCATTGTCCCCATGGCCCATTGTGATATTCAGGGGACCCCCCTTGTCCCCAGGGCCCATTCTGATACCGTGGGGACCCCCTTTGTCCCCAGGGCCCATTGTGACATCCTGGGGACCCTCCTTGTCCCCAGAGTCCATTGTGACATCCAGGGGACCCCCTTTGTCCCCAGGGCCCATTGTGGCACCATAGGGACCCCTTTTGTCACTGGGGCCCATTGTGACATCCCAGGACCCCCCCTGGTTTCCAGGCCCCATTGTGACATCCTGGGGACCCCCTTTGTCCCAAGACTTCATTGTGACATCCTGGGGACCCCACATTGTCCCTAGGGCCCGTTGTGACATCCCAGGACCACCCATTGTCCCCAGGGCCCATTGTGACATCCTCGGGACCACCTTGTCCCCAAGGCCCATTGTGACATCCTGGGGACCCACCCTTGTCCCCAGGGCCCATTGTGACGTCCCATGACCCACCATTGTCTCCAGGGCCCATTGTGACATCCTGGGGATCCCTCCTTGTCCCCAGGGCCTATTGTGATGTCCCAGGACCCCCCATTGTCCGGAGGGCCCATTGTGACATCCTCTGCACCCCCTTGTCCCCAGGGCCCATTGTGACATTCAGGGGCCCCCGTTTGTCACTGGGGCCCATTGTGACATCCCAGGACCCCACATTGTCCCCAGGGCCCATTGTGACTTTCAGGGGACCCCACTTGTCCCCAGGACCCATTGTGATACTATAGGGACCCCCCCTTGTGCCCAGTGCCCATTGTGACACCGTGGGTACCACCCTTGTCCGCAGGGCCCATTGTGACATCCTGGGGACACCCCCTTGTCCCCAGGGCCCATTGTGACATCCTGGGAATCCCCCCTTGTCCCCAGGGCCCATTGTGACATCCTGGGAATCCCTCCTTATCCCCAGGGCCCATTGTGACATCCAGGGGACCCCCCCTTGTCCCCAGGGCCCATTGTGACGTCCCAGGACCCGCCATTGTCCCCAGGGCCCACCGTGACATCCTGGGGACACCCCCTTTGTCCCCAGTGCCCATTGTGACATCCTGCGGACCCCCCTTTGTCCCCAGGGCCCATTTTGATATTCAGGGGACCCACCATTGTCCTCAGGGCCCACTGTGAGGTCCAAGGACCCCCCATTGTCCCCAGGGCCCATTGTGACATCCTCGGCACCCCCTTGTCCCCAGGGCCCATTGTGACATTCAGGGGACCCCACATTGTCCCCAGGGCCCATTGTGACATCCTGGGGACCCCACTTGTCCCCAGGACCCATTGTGATACTATGGGGACCCCCCCTTGTGCCCAGGGCCCATTGTGACACCGTGGGTACCACCCTTGTCCGCAGGGCCCATTGTGACATCCTGGAGACACCCCCTTGTCCCCAGGGCCCATTCTGATACCGTGGGGACCCCCTTTGTCCCCAGGGCCCATTGTGACATCCTGGGGACCCTCCTTGTCCCCAGAGTCCATTGTGACATCCAGGGGACCCCCTTCGTCCCCAGGGCCCATTGTGGCACCATAGGGACCCCTTTTGTCACTGGGACCCATTGTGACATCCCAGGACCCCCCCTGGTTTCCAGGCCCCATTGTGACATCCTGGGGACCCCCTTTGTCCCAAGACTTCATTGTGACATCCTGGCGACCCCACATTGTCCCTAGGGCCCATTGTGACATCCCAGGACCCCCCATTGTCCCCAGGGCCCATTGTGACATCCTCGGGACCCCCTTGTCCCCAAGGCCCATTGTGACATCCTGGGGACCCACCCTTGTCCCCAGGGCCCATTGTGACGTCCCAGGACCCCCCATTGTCTCCAGGGCCCATTGTGACATCCTGGGGATCCCTCCTTGTCCCCAGGGCCTATTGTGATGTCCCAGGACAACCCATTGTCCCCAGGGCCCATTGTGACATCCTCTACACCCCCTTGTCCCCAGGGCCCATTGTGACATTCAGGGGACCCCTCTTTGTCCCCAGGGCCCATTGTGAGATCCTGGGGACCCCCCCTTGTCCCCAGGGCCCATTGTGACGTCCCAGGACCCCCCATTGTCCCCAGGGCCCATTGTGATATCCTCGACACCCCCTTGTCCCCAGGGCCCATTGTGACATCCTGGGGACCCCCCCTTGTCCCCAGGGCCCATTGTGACGTCCCAGGACCCCCCATTGTCCCCAGGGCCCATTGTGACATCCTGGGGATCCCTCCTTGTCCTCAGGCCCCATTGTGATGTCCCAGGACCCCCCATTGTCCCCAGGGCCCATTGTGACATCCTCTGCACCCCCTTGTCCCCAGGGCCCATTGTGACATTCAGGGGACCCCTCTTTTTCCCCAGGGCCCATTGTGACATCCTGGGGACCCCCCCTTGTCCCCAGGGCCCATTGTGACGTCCCAGGACCCCCCATTGTCCCCAGGGCCCATTGTGACATTCAGGGGACCCCCCTTTGTCCCCAGGGCCCATTCTGATACCGTGGGGACCCCCTTTGTCCCCAGGGCCCATTGTGACATGCTGGGGACGCTCTTTGTCCCCAGGGCCCATTGTGACATCCTGGGGACCCTCCTTGTCCCCAGAGCCCATTGTGACATCCAGGGGACCCCCTTTGTCCCCAGGGCCCATTGTGGCACCATGAGGACCCTCTTTGTCACTGGAGCCCATTGTGACATCCCAGGACCCCCCTTTGTCCCCAGGGCCCATTGTGACATCCTGGGGACCCTCCTTGTCCCCAGAGCCCATTGTGACATCCCAGGACCCCACTTTGTCCCCAGGGCTTATTGTGACACCATGGGGATCTCCCTTGTCCCCAGGGCCCATTGTGACATCCCATGACCCCCCTTTGTCCCCAGTGCTATTGTGAAATCCTGGGGACCCCTTTTGTCCCCAGGGCCCATTGTGGCACCATTGGCAACCTCTTTGTCACTGGGGGCCATTGTGACATTCCAGGATTCCACTTTGACCCCAGGGCTCGTTCTGACACCTTGGGGACTCCCATTGTCCCCAGGGCCCATTGTGACATCCTGGGCAACCCCATTGTCCCCAGGGCCCATTGTGACATCCCAGGACCCCACTTTGTCCCCAGGGCTTATTGTGACACCATGGGGATCTCCCTTGTCCCCAGGGCCCATTGTGACATCCTCGGCACCCCCTTGTCCCCAGGGTCCATTGTGACACTATGGGGACCCCCCCTTTTGCCCAGGGCCCATTGTGACACCGTGGGTACCACCCTTGTCCCCAGGGCTCATTGTGACATCCCAGGACCCCCCATTGTCCCCATGGCCCATTGTGATATTCAGGGGACCCCCCTTGTCCCCAGGGCCCATTCTGATACCGTGGGGACCCCCTTTGTCCCCAGGGCCCATTGTGACATCCTGGGGACCCTCCTTGTCCCCAGAGTCCATTGTGACATCCAGGGGACCCCCTTTGTCCCCAGGGCCCATTGTGGCACCATAGGGACCCCTTTTGTCACTGGGGCCCATTGTGACATCCCAGGACCCCCCCTGGTTTCCAGGCCCCATTGTGACATCCTGGGGACCCCCTTTGTCCCAAGACTTCATTGTGACATCCTGGGGACCCCACATTGTCCCTAGGGCCCGTTGTGACATCCCAGGACCACCCATTGTCCCCAGGGCCCATTGTGACATCCTCGGGACCACCTTGTCCCCAAGGCCCATTGTGACATCCTGGGGACCCACCCTTGTCCCCAGGGCCCATTGTGACGTCCCATGACCCACCATTGTCTCCAGGGCCCATTGTGACATCCTGGGGATCCCTCCTTGTCCCCAGGGCCTATTGTGATGTCCCAGGACCCCCCATTGTCCGGAGGGCCCATTGTGACATCCTCTGCACCCCCTTGTCCCCAGGGCCCATTGTGACATTCAGGGGCCCCCGTTTGTCACTGGGGCCCATTGTGACATCCCAGGACCCCACATTGTCCCCAGGGCCCATTGTGACTTTCAGGGGACCCCACTTGTCCCCAGGACCCATTGTGATACTATAGGGACCCCCCCTTGTGCCCAGTGCCCATTGTGACACCGTGGGTACCACCCTTGTCCGCAGGGCCCATTGTGACATCCTGGGGACACCCCCTTGTCCCCAGGGCCCATTGTGACATCCTGGGAATCCCCCCTTGTCCCCAGGGCCCATTGTGACATCCTGGGAATCCCTCCTTATCCCCAGGGCCCATTGTGACATCCAGGGGACCCCCCCTTGTCCCCAGGGCCCATTGTGACGTCCCAGGACCCGCCATTGTCCCCAGGGCCCACCGTGACATCCTGGGGACACCCCCTTTGTCCCCAGTGCCCATTGTGACATCCTGCGGACCCCCCTTTGTCCCCAGGGCCCATTTTGATATTCAGGGGACCCACCATTGTCCTCAGGGCCCACTGTGAGGTCCAAGGACCCCCCATTGTCCCCAGGGCCCATTGTGACATCCTCGGCACCCCCTTGTCCCCAGGGCCCATTGTGACATTCAGGGGACCCCACATTGTCCCCAGGGCCCATTGTGACATCCTGGGGACCCCACTTGTCCCCAGGACCCATTGTGATACTATGGGGACCCCCCCTTGTGCCCAGGGCCCATTGTGACACCGTGGGTACCACCCTTGTCCGCAGGGCCCATTGTGACATCCTGGAGACACCCCCTTGTCCCCAGGGCCCATTCTGATACCGTGGGGACCCCCTTTGTCCCCAGGGCCCATTGTGACATCCTGGGGACCCTCCTTGTCCCCAGAGTCCATTGTGACATCCAGGGGACCCCCTTTGTCCCCAGGGCCCATTGTGGCACCATAGGGACCCCTTTTGTCACTGGGACCCATTGTGACATCCCAGGACCCCCCCTGGTTTCCAGGCCCCATTGTGACATCCTGGGGACCCCCTTTGTCCCAAGACTTCATTGTGACATCCTGGCGACCCCACATTGTCCCTAGGGCCCATTGTGACATCCCAGGACCCCCCATTGTCCCCAGGGCCCATTGTGACATCCTCGGGACCCCCTTGTCCCCAAGGCCCATTGTGACATCCTGGGGACCCACCCTTGTCCCCAGGGCCCATTGTGACGTCCCAGGACCCCCCATTGTCTCCAGGGCCCATTGTGACATCCTGGGGATCCCTCCTTGTCCCCAGGGCCTATTGTGATGTCCCAGGACAACCCATTGTCCCCAGGGCCCATTGTGACATCCTCTACACCCCCTTGTCCCCAGGGCCCATTGTGACATTCAGGGGACCCCTCTTTGTCCCCAGGGCCCATTGTGAGATCCTGGGGACCCCCCCTTGTCCCCAGGGCCCATTGTGACGTCCCAGGACCCCCCATTGTCCCCAGGGCCCATTGTGATATCCTCGACACCCCCTTGTCCCCAGGGCCCATTGTGACATCCTGGGGACCCCCCCTTGTCCCCAGGGCCCATTGTGACGTCCCAGGACCCCCCATTGTCCCCAGGGCCCATTGTGACATCCTGGGGATCCCTCCTTGTCCTCAGGCCCCATTGTGATGTCCCAGGACCCCCCATTGTCCCCAGGGCCCATTGTGACATCCTCTGCACCCCCTTGTCCCCAGGGCCCATTGTGACATTCAGGGGACCCCTCTTTTTCCCCAGGGCCCATTGTGACATCCTGGGGACCCCCCCCTTGTCCCCAGGGCCCATTGTGACGTCCCAGGACCCCCCATTGTCCCCAGGGCCCATTGTGACATTCAGGGACCCCCCTTTGTCCCCAGGGCCCATTCTGATACCGTGGGGACCCCCTTTGTCCCCAGGGCCCATTGTGACATGCTGGGGACGCTCTTTGTCCCCAGGGCCCATTGTGACATCCTGGGGACCCTCCTTGTCCCCAGAGCCCATTGTGACATCCAGGGGACCCCCTTTGTCCCCAGGGCCCATTGTGGCACCATGAGGACCCTCTTTGTCACTGGAGCCCATTGTGACATCCCAGGACCCCCCTTTGTCCCCAGGGCCCATTGTGACATCCTGGGGACCCTCCTTGTCCCCAGAGCCCATTGTGACATCCCAGGACCCCACTTTGTCCCCAGGGCTTATTGTGACACCATGGGGATCTCCCTTGTCCCCAGGGCCCATTGTGACATCCCATGACCCCCCTTTGTCCCCAGTGCTATTGTGAAATCCTGGGGACCCCTTTTGTCCCCAGGGCCCATTGTGGCACCATTGGCAACCTCTTTGTCACTGGGGGCCATTGTGACATTCCAGGATTCCACTTTGACCCCAGGGCTCGTTCTGACACCTTGGGGACTCCCATTGTCCCCAGGGCCCATTGTGACATCCTGGGCAACCCCATTGTCCCCAGGGCCCATTGTGACATCCCAGGACCCCACTTTGTCCCCAGGGCTTATTGTGACACCATGGGGATCTCCCTTGTCCCCAGGGCCCATTGTGACATCCCATGACCCCCCTTTATCCCCAGTGCTATTGTGAAATCCTGGGGACCCCTTTTGTCCCCAGGGCCCATTGTGGCACCATGGGGAACCCCTTTGTCACTGGGGGCCATTGTGACATTCCAGGATTCCACTTTGACCCCAGGGCTCGTTCTGACACCTTGGGGACTCCCATTGTCCCCAGGGCCCATTGTGACATCCTGGGCAACCCCATTGTCCCCAGGGCCCATTGTGACATCTGGGGGACGCCCTTGTCCCCAGGACCCATCGTGGCACCGTGGGGACCCTCCTTGTCACTTGGGCCCATTGTGACACCTTGGGGACCCCCCCTTTATCCCCAGTGCCCATTGTGACATCCTGCGGACCCCCCTTTGTCCCCAGGGCCCATTTTGACATTCAGGGGACCCACCATTGTCGTCAGGGCCCATTGTGAGGTCCCAGGACCCCGCATTGTCCCCAGGGCCCATTGTGACATACTCGGCACCCCCTTGTCCCCAGGGTCCATTGTGACACTATGGGGACCCCCCCTTTTGCCCAGGGCCCATTGTGACACCGTGGGTACCACCCTTGTCCCCAGGGCTCATTGTGACATCCCAGGACCCCCCATTGTCCCCATGGCCCATTGTGATATTCAGGGGACCCCCCTTGTCCCCAGGGCCCATTCTGACACCGTGGGGACCCCCTTTGTCCCCAGGGCCCATTGTGACATCCTGGGGACCCCCTTTGTCCCAAGACTTCATTGTGACATCCTGGGGTCCCCCCTTGTCCTCAGGGTCCATTGTGACAGGCCAGGACCTTACATTGTCCCCAGGGCCCATTGTGATATCTGGGGGACCCCCTTGTTCCCAAGGCCCATTGTGACTTCCTGGGGACCCCCCCTTGTCCCCAGGGCCCATTGTGACATCCTCGGCACGCCCTTGTCCCCAGGGCCCATTGTGACATCCTGGGGACCCCCCCTTGTCTCCAGGGCCCATTGTGACGTCCCAGGACCCCCCATTGTCCCCAGGGCCCATTGTGACATCCTGGGGATCCCTCCTTGTCCCCAGGGCCCATTGTGATGTCCCAGGACCCCCCATTGTCCCCAGGGCCCATTGTGACATCCTCTGCACCCCCTTGTCCCCAGGGCCCATTGTGACATTCAGGGGACCCCTCTTTGTCCTCAGGGCCCATTGTGAGATCCTGGGGACCCCCCCTTGTCCCCAGGGCCCATTGTGACGTCCCAGGACCCCCCATTGTCCCCAGGGCCCATTGTGACATCCTGGGGATCCCTCCTTTTCCCCAGGGCCCATTGTTGCGTCCCAGGACCCCCCATTGTCCCCAGGACCTATTGTGACATTCAGGGGACCCCCTTTGTCACTGGGGCCCATTGTGACACCATGGAGACCCCCGCTTGTCCTCAGGGTCCATTGTGACATCCTGGCCACCCCCTTGCTCCCAGGGCCCATTGTGGCACCATGGGGACACCGCCTTTGTCCCCAGGGCCCATTGTGAGATCCCAGGACCCCCCTTTGTCCCCAGGGTCCATTGTGACTTTCAGGGGACTCCACTTGTCCCCAGGACCCATTCTGATACCGTGGGGACCCCCTTTGTCCCCAGGGCCCATTGTGACATGCTGGGGACTCTCTTTGTCCCCAGCGCACATTGTGACATCCTGGGGACCCCCCCTTTGTCCCCAGGGCCCATTGTGACATGCTGGGGACCCTCCTTGTCCCCAGAGCCCATTATGACGTCCTGGGGACCCCCCCTTGTCCCCAGGGCCCATTGTGACGTCCCAGGACCCCCCATTGTCCCCAGGGCCCATTGTGATATGCTGGGGAGCCCTCTTTGTCCCCAGGGCCCATTGTGAAATTCAGGGGACCCCAACTTGCCCCAGGGCCCATTGTGACATCCTGGGGACCCCATTGTCACCAGAGCCCATTGTGATATCCTGGCGACCACCCTTTGTCCCCAGGGCCCATTGTGATATCCTGAGGACCGCCCTTTGTCCCCAGGGCCGATTTTGACATTCCGGGGACGCCTCTTTGTACCCAGGGCACACTGTGACATCCTGGGGACCCCCCCTTGTCACTGGGGCCCATTGTGACGTCCCAGGACCCCCCATTGTCCCCAGGGCCCATTGTGACATCCTGGGGATCCCTCCTTGTCCCCAGGGCCCATTGTGACGTCCCAGGACCCCCGATTGTTCCCAGGACCCATTGTGACATTCAGGGGGCCCCTTTGTCACTGGGGCCCATTGTGACATCCCAGGACCCCACATTGTCCCCAGGACACATTGTCACATCCTGGGGACCCCACTTGTCCCCAGGGCCCATTGTGACACCGTGGGTACCACCCTTGTCTGCAGGGCTCATTGTGACATCCCAGGACCCCCCTTTTTCCCCAGGGCCCATTCTGATACCGTGGGGATCCCCTTTGTCCCCAGAGTCCATTGTGACATCCAGGGGACCCCCTTTGTCCCCAGGGCCCATTGTGACATCGCAGGACCCCCCTGGGCCCCAGGGCGCATTTTGACATCCTGGGGATGCCCCCTTGTCAACGGGGCCCATTGTGACGTCCCAGGACCCCCCATTGTGTCCAGGGCCCATTGTGACATCCTGGGGATCCCTGCTTGGCCCCAGGGCCCATTGTGACGTCTTAGGACCCCCCGTTGTCCCCAGGGCCCATTGTGACATCCTGGGGACCCCCCCTTGTCCCCAGGGCCCATTGTGACATCCTGGGGATCCCTGCTTGGCCCCAGGGCCCATTGTGACGTCTTAGGACCCCCCGTTGTCCCCAGGGCCCATTGTGACATCCTGGGGACCCCCCCTTGTCCCCAGGGCGCATTGTGACATCCTGGGGATCCCTCCTTGTCCCCAGGGCCCATTGTGACATCCCAGGACCCCCCACTGTCCTCAGGACCCATTGTAACATTCAGGGGACCACCTTTGTCACTGGGGCCCATTGTGACATCCCAGGACCCCACATTGTCCCCAGGGCCCATTGTGACATCCTGGGGACCCCATTTTCCCCAGGACCCATTGTGACACTATGGGTACCCCCCCTTGTCTCCAGGGCCACTTGTGACGTCCCAGGACCCCCCATTGTTCCCAGAGCCATTCTGATGTCCGTGGGAGCCCCCTCTCTTCCCAGGGCTCATTGTGACTCTCAGGGGACCCCACCTTGTCCCCAGGGCTGATTGTGACGTCCTAGGGCCCCTCTGTGTCCCCAGGGCCCATTGTGACGTCCCAGGACACCCATTGTCCCCAGGGCCCATTGTGACATCCTGGGGTCCCCCCTTTGTCCCCAGGGCCCATTGAAATGTCCCAGGACCACCGTTTGTCCCCAGGGTTCATTGTGACATCCTGGCGACCCCATTTGTCCCCACGGCCCATTGTGGCACCATGGGGACCCCGTTTGTCACTGGGGCCCATTGTGACATCCCAGGACCCCACTTTGTCCCCAGGGCTTATTGTGACACCATGGGGATCTCCCTTGTCCCCAGGGCCCATTGTTACATCCCATGACCCCCCTTTATCCCCAGTGCTATTGTGAAATCCTGGGGACCCCTTTTGTCCCCAGGGCCCACTGTGACATCTGGGGAACGCCCTTGTCCCCAGGACCCATCGTGGCACTGTGGGGACCCTCCTTGTCACTTGGGCCCATTGTGACACCATGGGGACCCCCTCTTTGTCTTCAGTACCCATTGTGACATCCTGGGGACCCCACATTGTCCCCAGGGCCCATTGTGACATCCCAGGACCCCCCATTGTCCCCAGGGCCCATTGTGACATCCTCGGGACCACCTTGTCCCCAAGGCCCATTGTGACATCCTGGGGACCCACCCTTGTCCCCAGGGCCCATTGTGACGTCCCATGACCCCCCATTGTCTCCAGGGCCCATTGTGACATCCTGGGGATCCCTCCTTGTCCCCAGGGCCTATTGTGATGTCCCAGGACCCCCCATTGTCCCCAGGGCCCATTGTGACATCCTCTGCACCCCCTTGTCCCCAGGGCCCATTGTGACATTCAGGGGCCCCCGTTTGTCACTGGGGCCCATTGTGACATCCCAGGACCCCACATTGTCCCCAGGGCCCATTGTGACTTTCAGGGGACCCCACTTGTCCCCAGGACCCATTGTGATACTATAGGGACCCCCCCTTGTGCCCAGTGCCCATTGTGACACCGTGGGTACCACCCTTGTCCCCAGGGCCCGTTGTGACATCCTGGGAATCCCCCCTTGTCCCCAGGGCCCATTGTGACATCCTGGGAATCCCTCCTTATCCCCAGGGCCCATTGTGACATCCAGGGGACCCCCCCTTGTCCCCAGGGCCCATTGTGACGTCCCAGGACCCGCCATTGTCCCCAGGGCCCACTGTGACATCCTGGGGACACCCCCTTTGTCCCCAGTGCCCATTGTGACATCCTGCGGACCCCCCTTTGTCCCCAGGGCCCATTTTGACATTCAGGGGACCCACCATTGTCCTCAGGGCCCACTGTGAGGTCCCAGGACCCCCCATTGTCCCCAGGGCCCACTGTGACATCCTCGGCACCCCCTTGTCCCCCGGGCCCATTGTGACATTCAGGGGACCCCACATTGTCCCCAGGGCCCATTGTGACATCCTGGGGACCCCACTTGTCCCCAGGACCCATTGTGACACTATGGGGACCCCCCCTTGTGCCCAGGGCCCATTGTTACACCGTGGGTACCACCCTTGTCCGCAGGGCCCATTGTGACATCCTGGGGACACCCCCTTGTCCCCAGGGCCCATTCTGATACCGTGGGGACCCCCTTTGTCCCCAGGGCCCATTGTGACATCCTGGGGACCCTCCTTGTCCCCAGAGTCCATTGTGACATCCAGGGGACCCCCCCTTGTCCCCAGGGCCCATTGTGACGTCCCAGGACCCCCCATTGTCCCCAGGGCCCATTGTGACATCCTGGGGATCCCTCCTTGTCCGCAGGGCCCATTATGACGTCCCAGGACCCCCCATTGTCCCCAGGACCTATTGTGACATTCAGGGGACCCCCTTTGTCACTGGGGCCCATTGTGACACCATGGAGACCCCCGATTGTCCTCAGGGTCCATTGTGACATCCTGGGCACCCCCCATTTTCCCCAGGACCCATTGTGACATCCTGGCCATCCCCTTCCTCCCAGGGCCCATTGTGGCACCATGGGGACACCCCCTTTGTCCCCAGGGCCCATTGTGACATCCCAGGACCCCCCTTTGTCCCCAGGGCCCATTGTAGCACCATGGGGACCCCCTTTGACCCCAGGGCCCATTGTGGCACTATGGCAACCCCTTTTGTCCCCAGGGCCCATTGTGACATTCTTGGACCCCACTTTGTCCCCAGGGCCTATTGTGACACCATGGGGATCCCTCCTTGTCACTGGGGACCCATTATGACACCATGGGGACCCCCCTTGTCCTCAGGACTCATTCTCACATCCTGGACACCCCGCATTGTCCCCAGGGCCCATTGTGACATCCACTGCACCCCCTTGTCCCCAGGGCCCATTTTGACATTCAGGGGACCCCTCTTTGTCCCCAGGGCCCATTGTGACATCCTGGGGACTCCCCCTTGTCCCCAGGGCCCATTGTGACGTCCCAGGACCCCACATTGTCCCCAGGGCCCATTGTGACATCCTGTGGATCCCTCCTTGTCCCCAGGGCCCATTGTGACGTCCCAGGACCCCCCATTGTCCCCAGGGCCCATTGTGATATGCTGGGGAGCCCTCTTTGTCCCCAGGGCCCATTTTGAAATTCAGGGGACCCCAACTTGTCCTCAGGGCCCATTCTGATATCCTGGGGACACTCTTTGTCCCCAGGGCCCATTGTGACATCCCAGGACCGCCTGTTGTCCCCAGGGCCCATTGTGACATCCTGGGGACCCCATTGCCACCAGAGCCCATTGTGATATCCTGGTGACCACCCTTTGTCCCCAGGGCCCATTGTGATATCCTGAGGACCGCCCTTTGTCCCCAGGGCCCATTGTGACGTCCCAGGACCCCCCATTGTCCCCAGGGCCCATTATGACATTCAGGGGCCCCCGTTTGTCACTGGGGCCCATTGTGACATCCCAGGACCCCACATTGTCCCAAGGGCCCATTGTGACTTTCAGGAGACTCCACTTGTCCCCAGGACCCATTGTGACACTATAGGGACCCCCCCTTGTACCCAGTGCCCATTGTGACACCGTGGGTACCACCCTTGTCCGCAGGGCCCATTGTGACATCCTGGGGACACCCCCTTGTCCCCAGGGCCCATTGTGACATCCTGGGGATCCCTCCTTGTCCCCAGGGCCCATTGTGACGTCCCAGGACCCCCCATTGTCCCCAGGACCCATTGTGACATTCAGGGGACCCCCCCTTTGTCCCCAGGGCCCATTGTGACATCCTGGGGATCCCTCCTTGTCCCCAGGGCCCATTGTGAAATCCCAGGACCCCCCATTGTCCCCAGGGCCCATTGTGACATCCTGGGGATCCCTCCTTGTCCCCAGGGCCCATTGTGAAATCCCAGGACCCCACATTGTCCCCAGGGCCCATTGTGACATCCTGGGGACCCCCCCTTTGTCCCCAGTGCCCATTGTGACATCCTGCGGACCCCCCTTTGTCCCCAGGGCCCATTTTGACATTCAGGGGACCCACCATTGTCCTCAGGGCCCATTGTGAGGTCCCAGGACCCCCCATTGTCCCCAGGGCCCATTGTGACATCCTCGGCACCCCCTTGTCCCCAGGGTCCATTGTGACACTATGGGGACCCCCCCTTGTGCCCAGGGCCCATTGTGACACCGTGGGTACCACCCTTGTCTGCAGGGCTCATTGTGACATCCCAGGACCCTCCATTGTCCCCAGGGCCCATTGTGACATTCAGGAGACCCCCCTTGTCCCCAGGGCCCACTCTGATACCGTGGGGACCCCCTTTGTCCCCAGAGCCCACTGTGACATGCTGGGGACGCTCTTTGTCCCCAGGGCCCATTGTGACATCCTGGGGACCCTCCTTGTCCCCAGAGCCCATTGTGACATCCAGGGGACCCCCTTTGTCCCCAGGGCCCATTGTGGCACCATAGGGACCCCCTTTGTCACTGGGGCCCATTCTGACATCCCAGGACCCCCCCTGGTCCCCAGGGCCCATTGTGACATCCTGGGGACCCCCTTTGTCCCAAGACTTCATTGTGACATCCTGGGGACCCCCCTTGTCCTCAGGGTCCATTGTGACAGCCCAGGACCTTACATTGTCCCCAGGGCCCATTGTGATATCTGGGGGACCCCCTTGTTCCCAAGGCCCATTGTGACATCCTGGGGACCCCCCCTTGTCCCCAGGGCCCATTGTGACATCCCAGGACCTTACTTTGTCCCCAGGGCCCATTGTGACATCCTGGGGACCCCCCCTTGTCCCCAGGGCCCATTGTGACGTCCCAGGACCCCCCATTGTCCCCAGGGCCCATTGTGACATCCTGGGGATCCCTCCTTGTCCCCAGGGCCCATTGTGACATCCCAGGACCCCCCATTTTCCCCAGGTCCCATTGTGACATCCTCTGCACCCCCTTGTACCCAGGGCCCATTGTGACATCCTGGGGATCCCCCCTTGTCCCCAGGGCCCATTCTGACGTCCCAGGACCCCCCATTTTCCCCAGGACCCGTTGTGACATTCAGGGGCCCCCGTTTGTCACTGCGGCCCATTGTGACATCCCAGGACCCCACTTGTCCCCAGGACCCATTGTGACACTATAGGGACCCCCCCTTGTGCCCAGTGACCATTGTGGCACCGTGGGTACCACCCTTGTCCCCAGGGCCCATTGTGACATCCTGGGAATCCCTCCTTGTCCCCAGGGCCCATCGTGACGGCCCAGGTCCCCCGTTTTCCCCAGGGCCCATTGTGACATCCTCGGCACCCCCTTGTCCCCAAGGCCCATTGTGACATTCAGGGGACCCCTCTTTGTCCCCAGGGCCCATTGTGACATCCTGGGGACCCCCCCTTGTTCCCAGGGCCCACTGTGACGTCCCACGACCCGCCATTGTCCCCAGGGCCCTGTGTGACATCCTGGGGTGCCCTCCTTGTCCCCAGGGCCCATTGTGACGTCCCAGGACCCCCCATTGTCCCCGGGGCCCATTGTGACATTCAGGGGCCCCCGTTTGTCACTGGGGCCCATTGTGACATCCCAGGACCCCACATTGTCCCCAGGGCCCATTGTGACTTTCAGGGGACCCCACTTGTCCCCAGGAACCATTGTGACACTATAGGGACCCCCCCTTGTGCCCAGTGACCATTGTGACACCGTGAGTACCACCCTTGTCCCCAGGGCCCATTGTGACATGCTGGGAATCCCTCCTTGTCCCCAGGGCCCATTGTGACGTCCCAGGACCCCCCAGTGTCCCCGGGGCCCATTGTGACATTCAGGGGACCCCCTTTGTCACTGGGGCCCTTTGTGACATCCCAGGACCCCACATTGTCCCCAGGACCTATTGTGACATCCTGGGGACCCC
Source organism: Patagioenas fasciata (assembly GCF_037038585.1). Taxonomy (NCBI): domain Eukaryota; kingdom Metazoa; phylum Chordata; class Aves; order Columbiformes; family Columbidae; genus Patagioenas; species Patagioenas fasciata. Next base: position 8,897,755 of record NC_092542.1, read on the forward strand.
ACTTGTCCCCAGGACCCATTGTGACACTATGGGGACCCCCCCTTGTGCCCAGGGCCCATTTTGACACCGTCGACACCCGCCTTTGTCCCCAGAGCCTATTGTGACATCCAGGGGACCCCCTTTGTCCCCAGGGCCCATTGTGGCACCATGAGGACCCTCTTTGTCACTGGGGCCCATTGTGACATCCCAGGACCCCCCTGGTCCCCAGGGCCCATTGTGACATCCGGGGGACCCCCTTGTCCCCAGGGCCCATTGTGACACCATGGGGATCTCCCTTGTCCCCAGGGCCCATTGTGACATCCCACGACCCCCCTTTGTCCCCAGTGCTATTGTGAAATCCTGGGGACCTTTTTTGTCCCCAGGGCCCATTGTGGCACCATGGGGAACCCCTTTGTCACTGGGGGCCATTGTGACATTCCAGGATTCCACTTTGTCCCCAGGGTTCGTTCTGACACCTTGGGGACTCCCATTGTCCCCAGGGCCCATTGTGACATCCTGGGGACCCTCCTTGTCCCCAGAGCCCATTGTGACATCCAGGGGACCCCCTTTGTCCCCATGGCCCATTGTGGCACCATAGGGACCCCCCTTGTCACTGGGGCCCATTGTGACATCCCACGACCCCCCCTGGTCCCCAGGGCCCATTGTGACATCCTGGGGACCCCCTTTGTCCCAAGACTTCATTGTGACATCCTGGGGACCCCCCTTGTTCTCAGGGTCCATTGTGACAGCCCAGGACCTTACATTGTCCCCAGGGCCCATTGTGATATCTGGGGGACCCCCTTGTTCCCAAGGCCCATTGTGACATCCTGGGGACCCCCCCTTGTCCCCAGGGCCCATTGTGACATCCCAGGACCTTACTTTGTCCCCAGGGCCCATTGTGACATCCTGGGGACCCCCCCTTGTCCCCAGGGCCCATTGTGACGTCCCAGGACCCCCCATTGTCCCCAGGGCCCATTGTGACATCCTGGGGATGCCTCCTTGTTTCCAGGGTCCATTGTGACATCCCAGGACCCCCCATTGTCCCCAGGGCCCATTGTGACATCCTCGGCACCCCCTTGTCCCCAGGGCCCATTGTGACATTCAGAGGACCCCTCTTTGTCCCCAGGGCCCATTGTGACATCCTGGGGACCCCCCCTTGTCCCCAGGGCCCGTTGTGATGTCCCAGGAACCCCCATTGTCCCCAGGGCCCATTGTGACATCCTGGGGATCCCTCCTTGTCCCCAGGGCCCATTGTGACGTCCCAGGACCCCCCATTGTCCCCAGGACCTATTGTGACATTCAGGGGACCCCCTTTGTCACTGGGGCCCATTGTGACACCATGGAGACCTCCGCTTGTCCTCAGGACTCATTCTGACATCCTGGACGCCCCCCATTGTCCCCAGGGCCCATTGTGACATCCACTGCACCCCCTTGTCCCCAGGGCCCATTGTGACATTCAGGGGACCCCTCTTTGTCCCCAGGGCCCATTGTGACATCCTGGGGACCCCCCATTGTCCCCAGGGCCCATTGTGATGTCCCAAGACCCCCCATTGTCCCCAGGGCCCATTGTGACATCCTGTGGATCCCTCCTTGTCCCCAGGGCCCATTGTGACGTCCCAGGACCCCCCATTGTCCCCAGGGCCCATTGTGATATGCTGGGGAGCCCTCTTTGTCCCCAGGGCCCATTGTGAAATTCAGGGGACCCCAACTTGTCCTCAGGGCCCATTCTGATATCCTGGGGACACTCTTTGTCCCCAGGACCCATTGTGACATCCCAGGACCGCCTGTTGTCTTCAGGGCCCATTGTGACATCCGGGGGACCCCATTGTCACCAGAGCCCATTGTGATATCCTGGCGACCACCCTTTGTCCCCAGGGCCCATTGTGATATCCTGAGGACCGCCCTTTGTCCCCAGGGCCCATTGTGACGTCCCAGGACCCCCCATTGTCCCCAGGGCCCATTGTGACATTCAGGGGCCCCCGTTTGTCATTGGGGCCCATTGTGAGATCCCAGGACCCCACATTGCCCCAAGGGCCCACTGTGACTTTCAGGGGACTCCACTTGTCCCCAGGACCCATTGTGACACTATAGGGACCCCCCCTTGTGCCCAGTGCCCATTGTGACACCGTGGGTACCACCCTTGTCCGCAGGGCCCATTGTGCCATCCTGGGGACATCCCCTTGTCCCCAGGGCCCATTGTGACATTTTGGGAATCCCTCCTTGTCCCCAGGGCCCATTGTGACGTCCCAGGACCCCCCATTGTCCCAGGACCCATTGTGACATTCAGGGGACCCCCTTTGTCACTGGGGCCCATTGTGAAATCCCAGGACCCCACATTGTCCCCAGGGCCCATTGTGACATCCTGGGCACCCCCCCTTTGTCCCCAGTGCCCATTGTGACATCCTGCGGACCCCCCTTTGTCCCCAGGGCCCATTTTGACATTCAGGGGACCGACCATTGTCCTCAGGGCCCATTGTGAGGTCCCAGGACCCCCCATTGTCCCCAGGGCCCATTGTGACATCCTCGGCACCCCCTTGTCCCCAGGGCCCATTGTGACACTATGGGGACCCCCCCTTGTGCCCAGGGCCCATTGTGACACTGTGGGTACCACCCTTGTCTGCAGGGCTCATTGTGACATCCCAGGACCCCCCATTGTCCCCAGGGCCCATTGTGACATTCAGGGGACCCCCCTTTGTCCCCAGGGCCCATTCTGATACCATGGGGACCCCCTTTGTCCCCAGGGCCCATTGTGACATGCTGGGGATGCTCTTTGTCCCCAGGGCCCATTGTGACATCCTGGGGACCCTCCTTGTCCCCAGAACCCATTGTGACATCCAGGGGACCCCCTTTGTCCCCAGGGCCCATTGTGGCACCATAGGGACGCCCTTTGTCACTGGGGCCCATTGTGACATCCCAGGACCCCCCCTAGTCCCCAGGGCCCATTGTGACATCCTCTGCACCCCCTTGTCCCCAGGGCCCATTGTGACATCCTGGGGACCCCCCCTTGTCCCCAGGGCCCATTGTGACGTGCCAGGAACCCCCATTGTCCCCAGGGCCCATTGTGACGTCCCAGGACCCCCCATTGTCCCCAGGACCTATTGTGACATTCAGTGGACCCCCTTTGTCACTGGGGCCCATTGTGACACCATGGAGACCCCCGCTTGTCCTCAGGGTCCATTGTGACATCCTGGGCACCCCCCATTTTCCCCAGGACCCATTGTGACATCCTGGCCACCCCCTTGCTCGCAGGGCCCGTTTTGGCACCATGGGGACACCCCCTTTGTCCCCAGGGCCCATTGTGACATCCTAGGACCCCCCTTTGTCCCCAGGGCCCATTGTAGCACCATGGGGACCCCCTTTGACCCCAGGGCCCATTGTGGCACCATGGCAACCCCTTTTGTCCCCAGGGCCCATTGTGACATTCTTGGACCCCACTTTGTCCCCAGGGCCTATTGTGACACCATGGGGACCCCTCCTTGTCCTCAGGACTCATTCTGACATCCTGGACACCCCCCATTGTCCCCAGGGCCCATTGTGACATCCACTGCACCCCCTTGTCCCCAGGTCCCATTGTGACGTCCCAGGATCCCCCATTGTCCCCAGGGCCCATTGTGACACTATGGGGACCCCCCCTTGTCCCCAGGGCCCATTGTGACGTCCTGGGGACCCCCCCTTGTCCCCAGGGCCCATTGTGACGTCCCAGGATCCCCCATTGTCCCCAGGGCCCATTGTGACACTATGGGGACCCCCCGTTGTGCCCAGGGCCCATTGTGACACCGTGGGTACCACCCTTGTCCGCAGGGCTCATTGAGACATCCCAGGAACCCCCATTGTCCCCAGGGCCCATTGTGACATCCTGGGGACCCCGCTTTGTCCCCAGGGCCCATTCTGATACCATGGGGACCCCCTTTGTCCCCAGGGCCCATTGTGACATCCTGGGGACCCTCCTTGTCCCCAGAGCCCATTGTGACATCCTGGGGACCCCATTTTCCCCAGGACCCATTGTGACACTATGGGTACCCCCCCTTGTCCCCAGGGCCAATTGTGACATCGCAGGACCCCCATTGGCCCCAGGGTGCATTTTGACATCCTGGGGATGCCCCCTTGTCACCGGGACCCATTGTGACGTCCCAGGACCCCCCATTGTGTCCAGGGCCCATTGTGACATCCTGGGGATCCCTGCTTGACCCCAGGGCCCATTGTGACGTCTTAGGACGCCCCGTTGTCCCCAGGGCCCATTGTGACATCCTGGGGACCTCCTATTGTCCCCAGGGTCCATTGTTACATCCTGGGGACCCCCTTGTCCCCAGGACCCATTATGACACCATGGGGACCCTCCTTGGCACTGGGGACCCATTCTGACACCATGGGGACCCCCCCTTGTCCTCAGGGCCCATTGTGACATCCTGGGCATCCCCCTTTGTCCCCCGGGACCATTGTAACACCGTGGGGACCCCCTTTATCCCCAGGACCCATTGTGACACTGTGGGGAACCCCCTTGTCCCCAGGGCCTATTGTTTCGTCCCAGGACCCCCCATTGTCCCCAGGGCCCATTGTGACACCTTGGGGACCCCCTTGTCACTGGAGACCCATTGTGACAGCATGGGGACCACCCCTTGTCCTCAGGGCCTATTTTGAACATCCTGGGGAACCTCCATTGTCCCCAGAGCCCATTGTGAGTTCCTGGAGACCCCCTTGTCCCCAGGTCCCATTGTGACATCCTGGGGAGCCTCTTTGTCCCCAGGGCCCATTGTGACATCCTGGGGACCTCCTTGTCCCCAGGACCCATCCTGGCACCGTGGAGACCTCCCTTGTCACTGGGGACCCATTGTGACACCATGGGGACCTCCCATTGTCCTCAGGGCCCATTGAGACATCCTGGGGACCCCCTTTGTCACTGGGGACCCATTGTGACATCCAACGAACCCCATTTTCCCAAGGGCCCATTGTGACATCCTGGGGACCCCCCTTTGTCTCCAGGACATATTGTGACACCGTGGGGACCTCATTAGTCCCCAGGGCCCATTGTGACATCCTAGGGATCCCCTCTTGTCCCCAGGGCCCATTGTGACGTCCCAGGACCCCCCATTGTCCCCAGGGCCCATTGTGACCTCCTCGGCACCCCCTTGTCCCTAGGGCCCATTGTGACATTCACGGGACCCCCCTTTGTCCCCAGGGCCCATTGTGACATTCAGGGGACCCCACATTGTCCCCAGGGCCCATTGTGACATCCTGGGGACCCCACTTGTCCCCAGGATCCATTGTGACACTATGGGGACCCCCCCCTGTGCCCAGGGCCCATTGTGACACCGTGGGTACCACCCTTGTCTGCAGGGCTCATTGTGACATCCCAGGACCCCCCATTGTCCCCAGGGCCCATTGTGACATTCAGGGGACCCCCCTTTGTCCCCAGGGCCCATTCTGATACCGTGGGGACCCCCTTTGTCCCCAGGGCCCATTGTCACATGCTGGGGACGCTCTTTGTCCCCAGGGCCCATTGTGACATCCTGGGGACCCTCCTTGTCCCCAGAGCCCATTGTGACATCCAGGGGACCCCCTTTGTCCCCAGGGCCCATTGTGGCACCATAGGGACCCCCTTTGTCACTAGGGCCCATTGTGACATCCCAGGACCCCCCCTAGTCCCCAGGGCCCATTGTGACATCCTGGGGACGCTCTTTGTCCCCAGGGCCCATTGTGACATCCTGGGGACCCTCCTTGTCCACAGAGCCCATTGTGACATCCAGGGGACCCCCTTTGTCCCCAGGGCCCATTGTGGCACCATAGGGACACCCTTTGTCACTGGGGCCCATTGTGACATCCCAGGACCCCCACTGGTCCCCAGGCCCCATTGTGACATCCTGGGGACCCCCTTTGTCCCAAGACTTCATTGTGACATCCTGGGGACCCCCCTTGTCCTCAGGGTCCATTGTGACAGCCCAGGACCTTACATTGTCCCCAGGGCCCATTGCGATATCTGGGGGACCCCCTTGTTCCCAAGGCCCATCGTGACATCCTGGGGACCCACCCTTGTTCCCAGGGCCCATTGTGACATCCCAGGACCCCCCATTGTCCCCAGGGGCCATTGTGACATCCTGGGGATCCCTCCTTGTCCCCAGGGCCCATTGTGACATCCAGGGGATCCCTCCTTGTCCCCAGGGCCCATTGTGACATCCTGGGGACCTCCTTGTCCCCAGGACCCATCCTGGCACCGTGGAGACCTCCCTTGTCACTGGGGACCCATTGTGACACCATGGGGACCTCCCATTGTCCTCAGGGCCCATTGAGACATCCTGGGGACCCCCTTTGTCACTGGGGACCCATTGTGACATCCAACGAACCCCATTTTCCCAAGGGCCCATTGTGACATCCTGGGGACCCCCCTTTGTCTCCAGGACATATTGTGACACCGTGGGGACCTCATTAGTCCCCAGGGCCCATTGTGACATCCTAGGGATCCCCTCTTGTCCCCAGGGCCCATTGTGACGTCCCAGGACCCCCCATTGTCCCCAGGGCCCATTGTGACCTCCTCGGCACCCCCTTGTCCCTAGGGCCCATTGTGACATTCACGGGACCCCCCTTTGTCCCCAGGGCCCATTGTGACATTCAGGGGACCCCACATTGTCCCCAGGGCCCATTGTGACATCCTGGGGACCCCACTTGTCCCCAGGATCCATTGTGACACTATGGGGACCCCCCCCTGTGCCCAGGGCCCATTGTGACACCGTGGGTACCACCCTTGTCTGCAGGGCTCATTGTGACATCCCAGGACCCCCCATTGTCCCCAGGGCCCATTGTGACATTCAGGGGACCCCCCTTTGTCCCCAGGGCCCATTCTGATACCGTGGGGACCCCCTTTGTCCCCAGGGCCCATTGTCACATGCTGGGGACGCTCTTTGTCCCCAGGGCCCATTGTGACATCCTGGGGACCCTCCTTGTCCCCAGAGCCCATTGTGACATCCAGGGGACCCCCTTTGTCCCCAGGGCCCATTGTGGCACCATAGGGACCCCCTTTGTCACTAGGGCCCATTGTGACATCCCAGGACCCCCCCTAGTCCCCAGGGCCCATTGTGACATCCTGGGGACGCTCTTTGTCCCCAGGGCCCATTGTGACATCCTGGGGAGCCTCCTTGTCCCCAGAGCCCATTGTGACATCCAGGGGACCCCCTTTGTCCCCAGGGCCCATTGTGGCACCATAGGGACCCCCTTTGTCCGCAGGGCCCATTGTCACATCCCAGGACCCACCCTGGTCCCCAGGCCCCATTGTGACATCCTGGGGACCCCCTTTGTCCCAAGACTTCATTGTGACATCCTGGGGACCCCCCTTGTCCTCAGGGTCCATTGTGACAGCCCAGGACCTTACATTGTCCCCAGGGCCCATTGTGATATCTGGGGGACCCCCTTGTTCCCAAGGCCCATCGTGACATCCTGGGGACCCACCCTTGTTCCCAGGGCCCATTGTGACATCCCAGGACCCCCCATTGTCCCCAGGGGCCATTGTGACATCCTGGGGATCCCTCCTTGTCCCCAGGGCCCATTCTGACATCCAGGGGATCCCTCCTTGTCCCCAGGGCCCATTGTGACATCCTGGGGACCCCCCCTTGTCCCCAGGGCCCATTGTGACGTCCCAGGACTCCCCATTGTCCCCAGGGCCCATTGTGACATCCTCGGCAGCCCCTTGTCCCCAGGGCCCATTGTGACATTCAGGGGACCCCTCTTTGTCCCCAGGGCCCATTGTGACATCCTGGGGACCCCCCCTTGTCCCCAGGGCCCATTGTGACGTCCCAGGACCCGACATTGTCCCCAGGGCCCATTGTGACATCCTCTGCACCCCCTTGTCCCCAGGGCCCATTGTGACGTCCCAGGACCCCCATTGTCCCCAGGGCCCATTGTGACATTCAGGGGACCCCCCTTTGTCCCCAGGGCCCATTCTGATACCGTGGGGACCACCTTTGTCCCCAGGGCCCATTGTGACATGCTGGGGACGCTCTTTGTCCCCAGGGCCCATTGTGACATCCTGGGGACCCTCCTTGTCCGCAGAGCCCATTGTGACATCCAGGGGACCCCCTTTGTCCCCAGGGCCCATTGTGGCACCATGAGGACCCTCTTTGTCACTGGAGCCCATTGTGACATCCCATGACCCCCCTTTGTCCCCAGTGCTATTGTGAAATCCTGGGGACCCCTTTTGTCCCCAGGGCCCATTATGACACCATGGGGAACCCCTTTTTCACTGGGGGCCATTGTGACATTCCAGGATTCCACTTTGTCCCCAGGGCTCTTTCTGACACCTTGGGGACTCCCATTGTCCCCAGGGCCCATTGTGACATCCTGGGCAACCCCATTGTCCCCAGGGCCCATTGTGACATCTGGGGGACGCCCTTGTCCCCAGGACCCATCGTGGCACCGTGGGGACCCTCCTTGTCACTTGGGCCCATTGTGACACCATGGGGACGCCCCCCTTTATCCCCAGTGCCCATTGTGACATCCTGCGGACCCCCCTTTGCCCCCAGGGCCCATTGTGACATTCAGGGGACCCACCATTGTCCTCAGGGCCCATTGTGAGGTCCCAGGACCCCCCATTGTCCGCAGGGCCCATTGTGACATCCTCGGCACCCCCTTGTGCCCAGGGCCCATTGTGACATTCAGGGGACCCCTCTTTGTCCCCAGGGCCCATTGTGACATCCTGGGGACCCCCCCTTGTCCCCAGGGCCCATTGTGACGTCCCAGGACCCGCCATTGTCCCCAGGGCCCTGTGTGACATCCTGGGGTGCCCTCCTTGTCCCCAGGGCCCATTGTGACGTCCCAGGACCCCCCATTGTCCCCGGGGCCCATTGTGACATTCAGGGGCCCCCGTTTGTCACTGGGGCCCATTGTGACATCCCAGGACCCCACATCGTCCCCAGGGCCCATTGTGACTTTCAGGGGACCCCACTTGTCCCCAGGACCCATTGTGACACTATAGGGACCCCCCCTTGTGCCCAGTGACCATTGTGACACCGTGAGTACCACCCTTGTCCGCAGGGCCCATTGTGACATCCCAGGACCCCCTATTGTCTCCAGGGGCCATGGTGACATCCTGGGGACGCCCTTTGTCCCCAGGGCCCATTCTGACACCGTCGACACCCCCCTTTGTCCCCAGAGCCCATTGTGACATCCAGGGGACCCCCTTTCTCCCCAGGGCCCATTGTGGCACCATGAGGACCCCCTTTGTCACTGGGGCCCATTGTGACATCCCAGGACCCCCCCTGGTCCCCAGGGCCCATTGTGACATCCCGGGGACCCCGCTTGTCCTCATGGTCCATTGTGACAGCCCAGGACCTTACTTTGTCCCCAGGGCCCATTGCGATATCTGGGGGACCCCCTTGTCCCCAGGGCCCATTGTGACACCATGGGGACCCCCCTTTTCCCCAGGGCCCATCGTGACATCCTGGGGACCCCCCTTTGTCCCCAGGGCCCATTGTGACATCCTGGGGTCCCCCCTTTGTCTCCAGGGCCCATTGAAATGTCCCAGGACCACCCTTTGTCCCCAGGGTTCATTGTGACATCCTGGGGACCCCATTTGTCCCCACGGCCCATTGTGGCACCATGGGGACCCCGTTTGTCACTGGGGCCCATTGTGACATCCCAGGACCCCACTTTGTCCCCAGGGCTTATTGTGACACCATGGGGATCTCCCTTGTCCCCAGGGCCCATTGTGACATCCCATGACCCCTCTTTGTCCCCAGTGCTATTGTGAAATCCTGGGGACCCCTTTTGTCCCCAGGGCCCATTGTGGCACCATGGGGAACCCCTTTGTCACTGGGGGCCATTGTGACATTCCAGGATTCCACTTTTTCCCCGGGGCTCGTTCTGACACCTTGGGGACTCCCATTGTCCCCAGGGCCCATTTTGACATCTGGGGGACGCCCTTGTCCCCAGGACCCATCGTGGCACCGTGGGGACCCTCCTTGTCACTTGGGCCCATTGTGACACCATGGGGACCCCCCCTTTGTCCCCAGTGCCCATTGTGACATCCTGCGGACCCCCCTTTGTCCCCAGGGCGCATTGTGACATTCAGGGGACCCACAATTGTCCTCAGGGCCCATTGTGACGTCCCAGGACCCCCCATTGTCCGCAGGGCCCATTGTAACATCCTCGGCACCCCCTTGTCCCCAGGGCCCATTGTGACATTCAGGGGACCCCTCTTTGTCCCCAGGGCCCATTGTGACATCCTGGGGACCCCCCTTGTCCCCAGGGCCCATTGTGACGTCCCAGGACCCGCCATTGTCCCCAGGGCCCATTGTGACATCCTGGGGATCCCTCCTTGTCCCCAGGGCCCATTGTGACGTCCCAGGACCCCCCATTGTCCCCAGGGCCCATTGTGACATTCAGGGGCCCCCGTTTGTCACTGGGGCCCATTGTGACATCCCAGGACCCCACATTGTCCCCAGGGCCCATTGTGACATCCTGGGGACCCCCCCTTTGTCCCCAGTGCCCATTTGGACATCCTGCGGACCCCCCTTTGCCCCCAGGGCCCATTTTGACATTCAGGGGACCCACCATTGTCCCCAGGGCCCATTGTGACATCCTGGGGATCCCTCCTTGTCCCCAGGGCCCATTGTGACGTCCCAGGACCCCCCATTGTCCCCAGGACCTATTGTGACATTCAGGGGACCCCCTTTGTCACTGGGGCCCATTGTGACACCATGGAGACCCCCGCTTGTCCTCAGGGTCCATTGTGACATCCTGGGGATGCCCCCATTTTCTCCAGGACCCATTGTGACATCCTGGCCACCCCCTTGCTCCCAGGGCCCGTTGTGGCACCATGGGGACACCCGCTTTGTCCCCAGGGCCCATTGTGGCACCATGGGGACCCCCTTTGACCCCAGGGCCCATTGTGGCACCATGGCAACCCCTTTTGTCCCCAGGGCCCATTGTGACATTCTTGGACCCCACTTTGTCCCCAGGGCCTATTGTGACACCATGGGGACCCCTCCTTGTCACTGGGGACCCATTGTGACACCATGGGGACCCCCCCTTGTCCTCAGGACTCATTCTCACATCCTGGACACCCCCCATTGTCCCCAGGGCCCATTGTGACATCCACTGCACCCCCTTGTCCCCAGGGCCCATTGTGACATTCAGGGGACCCCTCTTTGTCCCCAGGGCCCATTGTGACATCCTGGGGACCCCCCATTGTCCCCAGGGCCCATTGTGACGTCCCAGGACCCCCCATTGTCCCCAGGGCCCATTGTGACATCCTGTGGATCCCTGCTTGTCCCCAGGGCCCATTGTGACGTTTCAGGACCCCCCATTGTCCCCAGGACCCATTGTGAAATTCGGGGGACCCCAGCTTGTCCCCAGGGCCCATTCTGATATCCTGGGGACACTCTTTGTCCCCAGGGCCCATTGTGACATCCCAGGACCCCCTTTGTCCCTGTCGAGGGTTAAGATTGCGGGGTGACAATCAAACCCTGGCAGATGTGTTGTCAACGTCCTCTCCCCCCCCAATTCCCCCTTTTTCCCCTCCCTCTCCCCCCTTCCCACTCAGCACAGGCGATTGGGAGGGGAAGAAGCACAGAGGGGAGAGAGCTGGAAAAGTTCAAGATGTTTTACTGATGCTACTGATAAGAACAGAGAAAATAATACAAATATACAAAACCAATCTTGTAAGTCTGAGCAACTGCGGAGCCAGCACCCAAAGTCCTGGATTGGACTCTGTAGCCAACCGGAGCTGGATTCAGTCTCTCACTGGCCTCCGTTCGCAGGGACGACCAGCAAGGTCCTCTCCTAATGTCAGCCATGAGGAAAAAAGGGCCGAGATCCTCGTGATCTCCCGCTTTTATATGAAGTATTCACGTGAATGGAATGTTATACACAGTTGGTCACCGGTTTCTCGTTGCCCCTCTCGCGAGATGTCCATCCGTGCTTATCAATAAGTTTTCATTCCATTGCTGGGTTTGCCAAAACATGTGTTGGGTTCTCCAGGAAAATGCAGCTAATATGAAGCTTGAGCTGACAGGCAAATTCACTAAAAGAGAAACTTGTTTTTAACAAAACCAGGACATTCCACCCCTTATAATATGACATTCACTGAATACTTAAACCTTATCAATACAATCTATCAATACAATCTAATTAATCACTACTACTATATATATATATATATATATATATACATATGTACATATATACACAGGAGTAATTAATCAGTGGACCATCCTTTGAAAAGTTCATTAAGTTCATTTTGTCACCACAGTCTCCCAGGGCAGGGAAAATGGTCCAAGTGCATCTCATGACCCCTGTTGGTGGGTTAAGGACACCAACTTCCAAGAAGGTGTCGGGCGCCACTCGAAGAAGCCAGCGCTGGTTTCATCACCATTGTCTTGATCTGAAAGACACTTATTAAACATTGTTAGTGCGGCAATTCACATCGTACAGTTCAGCATTGCACATTTTCACCTAAAATCAAATCCCCTTGAGGTGCACACCGAACTTCTCCATCCTTAAGCATCACCCACCAGGTGCTGCCAGGTCCCTGGGCAAAAACAATCCCACGAATAGGTTTGCCTGTGCCTGAGGCAGGAGGAACCCAGACTGCCTTTCCTAAGATATTTTTCATGTGTACTACAGGGACTTTATCTCCTTCTACAGTCCATAGAATTTCTGATTGGGCAGGCCCGGCTCGATTGGTTGATCCCCTGGTGTTGACCAACCAAGTGGCTTTTGCTAAATGTGAATCCCAGTTTTTAAAGGCTCCACCACCCAGTGCCTTTAGTGTAGTTTTTAACAAACCATTGTACCTTTCAGTTTTCCCAGAGGCTGGTGCATGATATGGAATATGATATACCCACTCAATACCATGTTCTTTGGCCCAATTGTCTATAATACTGTTTTTGAAATGAGTACCATTGTCTGATTCAATTCTTTCTGGCGTACCCGGCCACCAAAGGACTTGCTTCTCAAGGCCCAAGATGGTATTTCGGGCTGTAGCATGAGGTACGGCAGATGTTTCCAACCATCCAGTGGTTGCTTCCACCATTGTAAGTACATAACGCTTACCTTGACGTGTTTGTGGAAGTGTAATATAATCAATCTGCCAAGCTTCTCCATACTTATACTTTAACCATCGCCCCCCATACCATACAGGCTTTAACCGTTTCGCTTGTTTGATTTCGGTGCAAGTTTCACATTCATGAATAACGTGTGAAACAGTGTCCATAGTTAAATCCACCCCTCGATCACGAGCCCATTTTCATGTTGCATCTCTACCTTGATGCCCTGAAGCACCATGGGCCCACCGAGCTAGGAAAAGTTCACCTTTATGTTGCCAGCCCAAGTCCACCTCAGCTACTTTAATCTTAGCAGCTTGATCCGCTTGTTGGTTGTTTCGATGTTCCTCGGTGGCTTGACTTTTAGGCACATGAGCATCTACATGACCAACTTCCCCAGGCAGGCTCTCCAGCCGAGCAGCAATGTCTTGCCACAGCGTGGTTCCCAATGGTTTCACCTCTGCGCTGCCAGTTACTTTTCTTCCATTGCCGTAGCCACCCCCACAAGGCATTTGCTCCCATCCATGAGTCAGTATAGAGACAAAGCATTGGCCACTTCTCTCGTTCAGCAATGTCCAAAGCCAGCTGGATGGCTTTCACTGCTGCAAACTGACTGGATTCACCTTGTCCTTCAGTGGCTTCTGTAACTTGTCGTGTGGGACTCCACACAGCAGCTTTCACCGTCGATGTTTTCCTACAGACGACAGGATCCACCTGTGAACAGTGCACACTGCTTATCAGTCTCTGAAAGCGGATTATATGGTGGTGCTTCTTCAGCACGTTTTACTTCCTCCTCATCTGGAGACATCCCAAAGTCTTTGCTTTCTGGCCAGTCTGTAATCACTTCTAATATCCCTGGACGGTTGGGACTTCCAATCCGAGCTCATTGCGTGATCAGTGCAATCCATTTACTCCATGTAACTTCGGCTGCATGATGTGGAGAGGGAACCGTCCCTTTGAACACCCAGCTCAGCACCGGCAGTCGAGGTACCAGGAGGAGCTGTGCTTCAGTGCCCATCACTTCTGAAGCAGCTCGAACTCCTTCATATGCTGCCAGTATCTCCTTTTCAGTTGCAGTACAGTTGGCCTCAGATCCTTTGTATCCTCGACTCCAAAAACCTAAGGGTCGACCTCGGGTTTCTCCTGGTGCTTTCTGCCAGAGGCTCCAGGTAAGTCCATTATCTCCGGCTGCGGTGTAGAGCACATTTTTAACATCTAGTCCAGTTCGAACTGGTCCAAGGGCCACCGCATGAGTTATCTCACGCTTCATTTGTTCAAAGGCTTGGCGTTGTTCAGGGCCCCACTCAAATTGGTTCTTTTTTACGAGTCACTCGATAGAGAGGCTCACAATGTGGCTGTAGTCAGGAATGTGCATTCTCCAAAAACCTACAACGCCCAAGAAAGTCTGTGTCTCCTTTTTATTAGTAGGTGGAGACATTGCTGCAGTTTTGTTGATCACCTCCATTGGGATCTGACGACGGCCATCTTGCCATTTTATTCCTAAAAACTGGATCTCCCGTGCATGTCCCTTGACCTTGCTTCGTTTTATGGCAAAACCAGCATCCCAAATAATCTGAATTATTCTCTCACCTTTTTTGAAGACTTCTTTCGCTGTGTCGCCCCATACGATGATGTCATCAATATACTGCAAGTGTTCTGGAGCTTCACCTTGCTCCAGCGTGGTCTGGATCAGCCCATGGCAGATGGTAGCACTGTGGTCCCTGGGGTCATTGGTTGGGTCATGGAGTCACTGGTTGGGTGATGGGGTCATTAGTTGAATAATGGGGTCATTGGTTGAATGATGGGGTCATTGGTTGGGTCATGGGGTCACTGATTGGGTGATGGGGTCATTGGTTGAATGATGGGGTCATTGGTTGGGTTGTGGAGTCACTGATTGGGTGATGGGGTCACTGGTTGGGTTCAGGATTGGTTGGTTGGATGATGATGATGGTGGTTGGATGATGATGGTGGTGGTTGGATGATGATGGTGGTGGTTGGATGATGATGGTGGTTGGATGATGATGGTGCTCTATGCCAAGGATGCACGGAGCATCTGGGCCAGTCCCAAGGGAATGCTTTTGGATATTGGGGTGCAGGGCTTTGGTGTGAAGGTTCGGGAGACAGACTTTTGGGTGCAGGGATTTGGGCACCAAGAGTTCTGGGTGCAACATTTGGGTCTGCAGGGTTCAGGTGTTCAAGACCTGGGGGTGCAGGACTTGTGGGCTGGAGGATTTGAGGGTGCAGGGATTTGGGGTGAGGGATTTCAGGGTGCCAGTTATGGGGGGGAAGGATCTGGGGTACAGGTTTTGGGGGTGCAGGGTTAAGGGGTTTAGGATTTTGGGGTGCACAGTTTAGGGTGCACGTTCTGGGCATGTATGATTTGAGAGTGCAGGGCTTTGGGGTACAGGATTTGGGGTGCAGGGTTTTGGGGTCAGGATCTGGGGGTGCAGGGTGTTGGGGAGAAGGATTTGGGGGTGCAGCATTTTGAAGTGCAGGGTTTGGAGGAGGGAGGTTTTGGGGGTGAAGGATTTGGTGGTGCTGGTTTTGGGGGTGCAGTGTTAAGGGCGTGGAGGATTAGTGGTGCAGGATTTGTGGGGTTCAGGATTTGGGGCTGCAGGGTATGGGAGGGAAGGATCTGGGGCTTCAGGATTTGGGGGTGCACTGTTGGGGGTGCAGGGTTTAGAAGTCAGGTCTAAGAGTGCAGAGTTTGGGGTGCAGGGATTTGGGGGGAAATTTAAGGTTGCAGAGTGTGGGGTGCACAGGACTGGGGCACAGGATTTGGGGGTGCGGGGTTTCAGGGTTCAGGATTTGGAGGTGTGGAGTTTTGGGGTGCAGGGGATGGGGTGAAGGATTTGAGGCTGCAGGGTGGTGGGGGAAGGATTTGGGGGTGAGAGATTTGGGGTGCAGGATTTGGGGGTGCAGAGTTTTGGGAGGCAAGGATCTGGGGCTGCAGGATTTGGGGGTTCAGTGTTTAGGGCAGCACAATCTTGGGGTGCAGGGGTCTGCACTGAAGGGTTTGGTAGAGCAGGATTTGGGGGTGCAGGACTTTCGGGTGAGGTTTGGGGGTGCAGGGTTCATGTGTTCAGGAACTGGGGGTGCAGGATTTGAGGGTGCAGGGCTCTGGGTGCAGAGTTTGGGAGTTCAGGGTTTGGGGTGCAGGGTTTTTGGCAGGAGGATCTGAGGGTGCAGGATCTGGGGGGCAGGATTTGGGGTTCAGCATTTTCAGTGCAGGTTTTGGGGGGACTTGATTTTAGGGTGCTCGCTTTGGGCTGCAGGATCTGGGTGCAGGATTTAGGGTTCGGGGTTCAGGGATGCAGTGAAGTGCGGGATCTGGGGTGCTCGATTTTGGGGTGCAGAGTCTTGCAGGAAGGATCTGGGGGTGCAGGGTTTAGGGTGCAGAATTTGGGGGTGTAGGGTTTTAGGGAGAAAGGCTTGGGGGTGCAGGTCTAGGGGGGTAAAATTTGGGGGCAAAGGGTTTGAAGGAGCAGGATTTGGGGTGCAGGATTTGGGGGTGCAGGGTTTGGGCGTGCAGTGCTAAGGTGGTGGAGGGTGCAGGGTTTGTAGTGAAGGTTTTGGGGTGCAGGATCTGGGGGTGCAGGATTTGGGCATGAATACTTTCGGGGTGCAGGATTTGAGGATGCAAAATCTGATGGTGCAAGGTTTGGGTGTTCAAGATGTAGGCGAGCAGGATCTTGGGTTTTGGGGCACAGGGCTGGGTGAGGCCAGATTTGGGGTGCAGGTCTGGGTGAGGGATCTGGGGGTGCAGGGTTTGGTAGTGCGGGAATTGAGGGTGCAGAGTTTGGGCGGCAGGGCTTGGGGGAGCAGGAGTTTGGGGTTCAGAACCTGTGGGTGCAGAGTTTGGGGTGCAGAACCCGTGGGTACCGGGTTTGGGGAGGCAGAATTGGGGGTGCAGGGTTTTGGAGTTCAGGACATGGGGTTGAGGATTTGGGGGTGCAAGGTTTGGAAGTGCATTGATTAGGGGGAAGGATTTAGGGTGGTGGGATTTGGGGGCACGGGGTTTGGGGGTCAGCATTTGGGGGTGCAAAGCTTAGGGGGCAGCGTTTTGAGTGCAAGTTGGGGGAGGACTTGATTTTAGGGTGCAGGGTTTGGGGTGCGAGTTTGGGGATGGCAGCATTTCGGGTATACAGTTTGGGGGTGCAGGGTTTTGGGGAGCAGTATCTGGGGGTACAGGATTATGGGATGTGCAGGGTTTGGGGGCGCAGGGTTCAGGGTTGCAGGGTTTGGTATCACAGGTTTGAGGGGTTCATGGCTTGGGAGGAAGGATTTGGGGGTGCAGAATTTAGGGGTGCACGTTTTAAGGGTGCAGAGCTTAGGGGGAAGAATCGGAGATGTAGGGGTTTTGGGGACATTATCTGGGGGTCAGGATTTGGGGTGCAGGGTTTTGAGGTGCAGGGTTCAGGTGTTCAGGGTTTGAGGAAAGGATCTGGAGGTGCAGGGCTTTGGAGTGGAGGATTTTGGGGTGCAGGGTTAGTTGGGATTTGGGGTTGCAGGGATTTGGGGTGCAGGGTTTGGTGGTGCATTGGTTTTGGGGGTGGAGGACTGGGGGACACAGGGTTTCAGGGTGCAGGATGTGGGGGTGCAGGATTTGGGAGTGCAGAGTTGGGGGGCAGAATTTTTGGTGCAGGGCTTTGGGGTACAGGACTTGGGGGTGCAGGGGTTTGGGTGGGGAATTTGGGGTGCAGGGTGTTGAGGAAGGATCTGGGGGTGCATTGTTTGGGGGGCTGGATGAGGAGGTGCACGATTTAGGGCTGCAGAGCCTGGGGGGCAGGGGTTTGTTGGCAGAATGTGGGGCTGCGGGGTTCTGGGGTGCAGAGTTTGGGAGATCAGGGGTTTGGGGTGCAGGGGTTTGGGGGGAAATTTAACGTTGCGCAGTGTGGGTTGCATTGGTTTTGGGGTGAAGGATTTGGGGGTGCGGGGTTTGGGGGTCAGGATCTGGGGGTGAAAGGCAGTGGGGAAGGATCTGGGGGTGAGATATTTGGGGTGCAGGGTTTGGGATGCCAGGTTTGGGGTGAAGGGTTTGGGGGCAAGGATCTGGGGTGCAGGATTAGGGCAATCAGGGCTGGGGGGATAAGTTTGTGTGGGGCAGAATTTCGGGGTGCAGGGTCTGGGTGGGCAGGATTTCGGGGCATCCGGGCTTGGGAGTGCAGGATTTTGGAGTACAGGGTTTGGGGGTGCAGGCTTGGGGAGGCAGAATTTGGGGGTGCAGGTTTGGAAGGGTCAGGACCTCGGGGGGCACAGTTTGGACAGCACAATGTGGGGTGCAGGATTTGGGAGAGAAGGATCTGGGGGGGCAGGGTTTGGGCTGAAGGGTTTGGTAGGGCAGGGGTTGGGGGAGCAGGATTTGCGGGTTCAGAACCTGAGGGTGCAGGGTATTGGGGAGCAGGATCTAGAAGGGCAGGGTTTGGGGGTGCAGGATTTTGGGGAGCAGAGTTTGGGGGTTCATGACGTGGGGATGGAGGAATTCGGGGTGCAGGGTTTGTGGGTGCAGGGTTCACATGTTTAGGACTTGGGGGTGAAGAATTTAGGTGTGCAGGGGTCTGGGGTGCTGGGTTTTGGGGTGCAGGATCAGGGGGTGCAAGGTTTGGAAGTGCAGGGTTTTGGGGCGCAGGGTTTGGGAAATCAAGGTTTGGGGTTCCAGGATTTGGGGGTGCAGTGTTAGGGGGTGAATGCTTTCGAGGGGCAGGGTTTGGGGGTGTATGATCTGGGGGTGAAGGGTTTCAGGGTGCAGGGTCAGGGGGAAGGATTTGGGGGGCAGGGTTAGGTGGGATGTGGGGCTGCAGGGTTTAAGTGTGCAGGATTTTGGGATGTAGGGGTTTGTAGTGCAAGGTTCGGTAGGGCAGGATTTGGGGGTGCAGGGCTTTGGGGTGAGGGATTTCAGGGTGCCGGGTTTGGGAGGGAAGGATCTGGGGGTACAGGTTTTGGGGCTTCGGGCTTTTAGGGTGCAACTTGTGGAGTACGGGGTTTCAGGGTGCAAGGTTCAGTGGTGCAGGGGTTTGGGGGTGAAGGGTTTGGGGAGACAGAATTGGGGGTGCAGGGTTTGGGATTGCAGGGTGTTGGGGGAAGGATCTGGGGGTACAAGGTTTGGGGTAGCAGGGTTTTGGGGAGCAGGGTTTCGGGGTCAGGCTTTAGGGGGACAGGGTTTGGGGGGCAGGGCCGGGAGGGATGATTTGGGGGTGCAGGGTTTAGGGCAGCAGGATCTTGGGGTGAAGGGGTTTGGGGCGAAGGGTTGGGTAGGACAGGATTTGGGGTGCAGGTTTTTAGGGTGCAACTTGTGGGGGCAGGATTTGGGGTACAGGGGTTTGGGAGTGCAGGTCTTGGGAAGGCAGAATTGGGGTGTAGATTTTGGGTGTTCAAGACCTTGGGGTGCAGGGTTAAGGGGTGCAGGGTTCTGGGGTGCAGTGTTCTGGGGGTGCAGGGTATTGGGGTGCAGGACTTGGGGTTGCAGGAGGCAGGATCTGGGGCGCAGCTTTTGAAGTTGCAGGTTTTGGGGGTGCAAGATCTGGAGAGTCAGGATTTGGGGTGCACTGTTTGGGGGAGCATGGTTTAGGGTGCACAAGTTTTGGGAGTGCGTGATTTGAGAGTGCAGGGCTTTGGGGTGCAGGATCTGGGGGTGCAGGGTGTTGGGGAGAAGGATTTGGGGGTGCAGCATTTTGAAGTGCAGGGTTTGGAGGAGGGAGGTTTTGGGGGTGCAAGATTTGGTGGTTCAGGTTTTGGGGGTGCAGTGTTAAGGGGGTGGAGGATTAGGGGTGCAGGGTTTGGGGGTTCAGGATTTGGGGCTGCAGGGTATGGGAGGGAAGGATCTGGGGCTTCAGGATTTGGGGTTGCACTGTTTGGGGTGCAGGGTTTAGAAGTCAGGTCTCAGAGTGCAGGGTTTGGGGTGCAGGGGCTTGGGGGGAAATTTAAGGTTGCAGAGTGTGGGGTGCACAGGACTGGGGCACAGGATTTGGGGGTGCGGGGGTTCAGGGTTCAGGATTTGGAGGTGTGGAGTTTTGGGGTGCAGGGTATGGGGGTGTAGGGCTGGGGCTGCAGGCTTTGGGGGGAAGAATATTGGGGTGCATGGTTTAGGGGCACAGGGGCTTGGGGGGAACGATTTGGGGCTGCAGGGTTTGAAGTGCAGGGTTTAAGGGGGCAGGGTTTGAAGTGCAAGGTTCGGTGGTTCGGGATTCTGGGGTGCTGGGATTTGAGGTGAAGGATCTGGGGGTGCAGGATTTAGAGGTGCAGGATCTGAGGATGCAGGATCTGGGGAGCAGGACCTTGGGGAGCAGCACCTTGGGGTGAGGGTTCGGGGTGCAGGGTTTGAGGGTGCAGGGTTTCGGGGTGCAGGGTTCCCGTGTTCAGGGAGTGTGGCTGCCAGGTTTGGGGGCACAATTTGCAGGTGCAGGGTTTGAAGGTTCAGGACTTGAGGCTGCAGGATGTGGGGGTTCAAGGTTTGGGGTGCAGGGTTTGGGGGTGGATGATTAGGGGGTGCAGACTTTGGAATTCAGGATCTTGGGGTGCAGGGGTCTGCACTGAAGGGTTTGGTAGAGTAGGATATGGGGGTGCAGGACTTTAGGGTGGGGTTTGGGGGTGCAGGGTTCATGTGTTCAGGAACTGGGGGTGCAGGGTTTGAGGGCTTTGGGTGCCGAGTTTGGGAGTTCAGGGTTTGGGGTGCAGGATTTTTGGCAGGAGGATCTGAGGGTGCAGGATCTGGGGGGGAGGATTTGGGGTTTCAGGGTTCAGGGATGCATTGGTTTGAAGTGCGGGATCTGGGGTGCCCTATTTTGGGGTGCAGAGTCTTGCAGGAAGGATCTGGGGGTGCAAGAATTGGGTGAGCAGGATATGGGGGTGTAGGGTTTTAGGGTGAAGGGCTTGGGGGTGAAGGTCTTAGGGGACAAAATGGGAGGGCAAAGGGTTTGGAGGAGCAGGATTTGGGGGTGCAGGATTTGGGGGTGCAGGATTTGAGTATGGCGTGTGGGGAGGCAGGATTGGGGGGGCTGCATTTGGGGTGCAGGATTTGAGGGTTCAGTGCTTACAGTATCTGGATCTGGGGGTGCAGTTTTTGGAGGTGCAGTTTGGGTGAGAAGGATCTGGGGATGCAGGATTTGGGGGTGCAGGGTTTGGGGGTGCAGGGTGTTGAGGTGTAGGGTTTGGGGGGCAGGATCTGGGGGTGTGGGATTTAGGGGTGTAGGGTTGGGGGTGAAGGGTTTGGGGGACAGAATTTTGAGGTGAAGGGTTTGTCAGTACAGGGTCTTGGGGTGAGGGGGTTTGGGGTGAAGGGTTGGGTAGGGCAGGATTTGGGGGTGCAGGACTATGGGCTGAGGGTTTGGGGTTGCAGGGTTCACATGTTCAGGAACCAGGGTTGCAGGGTTTTGGGGTGCAGGGTTGGGGGAATATTTGAGGTACAGGATTTGGGGTGTAGGGTTTGGAGGTGGAAGAATTTGGAGGTTCGTGGTTGGGGCACGCAGAGTTAGGGGCTGCAGGATCTGGGGTGCAGGGTTTGGGGGGCACTGTTTTGGGGGGAAGGATTTGTCGGATACAGGGTTTAAGGCTTTAGGATTTGGAGATGTAAAATTTTGGGGTGCAGGAGGTGCAGGGTCTGGGGTTGCAGGATTTGGGGTGCAGTGTGTGGGGGTGCAAGATCTTGGGGTGTACGAGCTTTGGGTGTGGGATTTGAAGGAAAATTATTTGGGGGTGCAGGGACTGGGGGTGTAGGGTTTTGGGGTTGCTGTGTTTGGAGATTTGTGACTTGGGTGTCAAGGATTTGGGGTGCAGGGTTTGAAGTGCAGGGCTAAAGGGGGCAGGATTTGGAGGTGCAAGATTTGGTGGTCTGGGGTACTGGGGTGCAGGGTTTTGGGGTGCGGGATTTCGGGGTGCAGGTTTCACGTCTTTAGGAACTGGGCGGGGAGGGTTTCTTGGTGCGGACTTTTGAGTGCAAGTTTGAGGGGCCTTGATTTTGGGGTGCATGGTTTGGGGGGCAGGATTCCGGGTGTAAGGTTTTGAGGTGCAGGACTTGGGGGTGCAGGTTTCACACGTTAAGGAACTGGGGCTGCAGAGGTTGGGGGTGCAGCGTTGTGGGCTGCAGGGTTGAAGGGTGCAGGATTTAGGGGTACAGGTTTTGGGGATGCAGGAGCTGGGGGTGCAGACTGTAGGGATCAGAATTTGGGGGTGCAGGGTTCTGGGGTGCAGGATCTGGGTGAGCAGGCTGTTGGGGTACAGAACCTTGTAGTTCAGTGTTTAGAGGCAGGATTTGGGGGTGCAGGGTTTGGGGTGAGGGGTTCAGGTGTTCAGCACCTGGGGGTGCAGGACCTGAGGGTTGGAGGATTTGGGGGTGCAGGAATTTGGGGGTGCAGGGATATGGGTGCAACTTGTGGGGTGCAAGGTTTTGGGTATAGGGTTTTGGGGTGCAGAGTTTTGGGGGGGAGGATTGGGGGAGCAGGGTTTTGGGGTGCAAGGTTCAGTGGTGCAGGGTTCTGGGGGTGCAGGGTTTAGCGCCAGAATTGGGGGTGCAGGGTTTGGGATTGCAGGGTGTTGGGGGAAGGATCTGGGGGTACAAGATTGGGGGTAGCAGGGTTTTGGGGAGCAGGGTTTCGGGGTCAGGCTTTAGGGGGACAGGGTTTGGGGGGCAGGGTTGGGAGGGATGATTTGGGGGTGCAGGGTTTAGGGCAGCAGGATTTTGGGGTGAAGGGGTTTGGGCTGAAGGGTGGGTAGGACAGGATTTGGGGGTGCAGGATTTTAGGATGCAACTTGTGGGGGCAGGATTTGGGGTACAGGAGGTTGGGGGTGCAGGGTTTGGGGTGTAGGATTTAGTGGAGCAGGGACTGGGGGTGAAGGTCTTGTGGAGGCAGAATTGGGGGTGCAGATTTTGGGTGTTCAGGACCTGGGGGTGCAGGATTTGGGGATGTAGGTTTTGGGGGGTAGATTTTGGGGTGCTGGGTTCGGGACATGGGTCTGGAGGATTTGGGGGTGCAGGGTTAAGGGGTTTAGGATTTTGGGGTGCACAGTTTAGGGTGCACGTTCTGGGCCTGTATGATTTGAGAGTGCAGGGCTTTGGGGTACAGGATTTGGGGTGCAGGGTTTTGGGGTCAGGATCTGGGGGTGCAGGGTGTTGGGGAGAAGGATTTGGGGGTGCAGCATTTTGAAGTGCAGGGTTTGGAGGAGGGAGGTTTTGGGGGTGAAAGATTTGGTGGTTCAGGTTTTGGGGGTGCAGTGTTAAGGGGGTGGAAGTTTAGGGGTGCAGGGTTTGGGGGTTCAGGATTTGGGGGTGCAGGGTATCGGAGGGAAGGATCTGGGGCTTCAGGATTTGGGGGTGTACCGTTTGGGGGTGCAGGGTTTAGAAGTCAGGTCTCAGAGTGCAGGGTTTGGGGTGCAGAGTGTGGGGTGCATAGGACTGGAGCACAGGATTTGGAGGTGTGGAGTTTTGGGGTGCAGGGGTTGGGGGTGAAGGATTTGAGTCTGCAGTGTGGTGGGGGAAGGATTTGGGGGTGAGAAATTTGGGGTGCAGGATTTGGGGGTGCAGAGTTTTGGGAGGCAAGGATCTGGGGCTGCAGGATTTGGGGGTTCAGTGTTTAGGGCAGCACAACCTCGGGGTGCAGGGGTTTGCAGTGAAAGGTTTGGTAGGCAGGATTTGGGTTGCAGGATTCTGGGGTGCTGGGTTTGGGGTACAGGATTTGGTGTTGCAGGGATGGGGTTGAAGGGCTTGGGTTTCCAGGCCTTTGAGGTGCAGGATTTGGAGGTGCAAGGTTTGGGAGGGAATTCTTTGGGGTGCAGGGTTTGGGGTTCCAGGAGGTGGGGGAAGGACCTTGGGGTGTAGGGTTTGGGGGGCAGGGTTTTGGGGGAAGGATTTAGGGGTGCAGGGTTTTGAAGTGCAGCGTTTCAGGGGAGCATGGTTTTGGGGGTGCACATGTGGGGTCCAGGTTTGGGGGGTGCAGAGTTTGTGAATGGAGGATTTTGGGGTGCAGGGTTTGGGACTGCCTAATTTGGGGGTGCAGTGTTTGGGTGTTCAGGACCTGGGGGTGCTGCGTTTGGGAATGCAGGCTTTGGGGGTGCAGGGCTCAGGATTTGGGAGGGCAGGATTAGGGGGTGTGAGATTTCAGGGTTTTGGGGTGCAGGGTTTGGGACTGCCTAATTTGGGGGTGCAGTGTTTGGGTGTTCAGGACCTGGGGGTGCTGCGTTTGGGAATGCAGGCTTTGGGGGTGCAGGGCTCAGGATTTGGGAGGGCAGGATTAGGGGGTGTGAGATTTCAGGGTTTAGGGGTGCAAAGTTTGGTAGGGCTGAATTTAGGGGTGCAGGATTTGGGGTGTAGGGTTTGGTGCTGTGAGATTTGGGGGTGCAGGGTTTGGGGGTGCAAGATTTGAGGGTGCAAGGTTTGGGTGTTCAAGATTTAGGGGAGCAGGATCTTGGGATGCAGGGTTTGGGGGTGCAGGGCTTTTGGGTGAGGGATTTAGGGTTCAGGCTTAGGGGTGCAGGGTTTGGGGGTGCAGGGTGTTGGGGAAGGATTTGGGGGTACAGGGTTTGGAGGTGCAGTCGTTCAGGGATCAGGGTTTGGGGGGCAGAATTTGGGGTGCAGGGTTTGGGATGGCAGGATTAGGGGGAGCAAGACTGTGGGGTGCAGGGGTTTGGGGTGAAGGGTTTGGTAGGGCACGATTTGGGGTGCAGGCTTTAGGAAGGAAGGAAGGAAAGAAGGATCTGGAGGTGCAGGATTTGGTGTGCAGGGTTTAGGGGTGCAGGATTTAAGGGTGCGGGGGTTTGGGTGAAGGGCTTGGTAGGGCAGGAATTTGGGGTGCAGGGTTTGGGGGTGCAGGGTTGTGAAGTGCAGAGATTTGCAGGTGCAAGATCTGGGATTGTAGGGTTTGGGGGTGTAGGATCCGGGGAGCAGGGTTTGGGGTGCAGAACCTTGTTGTTCAGGGTTTAGAGGCAGGATTTGGGGGTGCAGGGCTTTGGGGTGAGGAGTTGCGGGTGCAGGGTTCAGGACTTGGGGGTTGCAGGATTTGGGGGTGCAGGGTTGGGTAAGGAAGGATCTGAGGGCGCAGGGTTTGAAGTTTCAGGACTTGGGGTGCAGGATTTGGGGGTACAGGATTAATGGGTGTAGGGTGTTTGGGGAAAGGATTTGGGGGTGCAGGGTTTTGAAGTGCAGGGTTTAAAGGGGCAGGATATGGGGTGAACGATTTGGGGGTGCACATTTTTGGGGTGTGCAAGATTTGAGAGTGCAGGGATTTGGGGTGAGCGATTTCAGGGTGCCAGGTTTGGGGGGGAAGGATCTGCGGGTGCAGGGTTTGTCAGTGCATTGATTGGGGGTCAGAATTTGGGGGTGCAGGGTTTGTGGGGTAGGATTTTGGGTGCAGGGTTTGGGGAGCAGGATCTGGGGGTGATGGAATTGGTTGAAAGGTTTCGTGGTGCCGGCTTTGGGGGAGCAGAGTTCAGGGGTGCAAGGTTTTGGGGGACAGGTTTGGACATAAAAGATTCGGGGGCGAATGGTTTGGGGGAACGATTTGGGGGTGCAGGATTTGGGGGTGCAGGATTTGGTATTACAGGTTTTGGGGAATCATGGCTTGGGAGGAAGGATTTAGGGGTGCAGGGTTTCAAGATGCAGGATTTGGGGTGCAGTATTTGGGGTTGCAGGTTTGGGGGTGCAAGTTGTGGGGCGGCAGGATATCGGGTATAGGGTTCTGGGCTGCAGGGTTTGGGGGTGCAGGATTTCAACGTGCAGGGTTCTGGGGTGCAGTATCTGGGGGTCCAGGGTTTGGCAGTGCATTGGCTTTGGGGGTTGAAGGATTTGGGGGTGCAGGGTTTAGGAATGCAGGATTTGGGGGTGCAGGATTTGGGGGTGCAGAGTTAGGGGGCAGGATTTTCAGTGCAGGGCTTCAGGGCACAGAACTTGGTGGTGCAGGATCTGGGGGTGCAGGTTTGCGGTGGGGAATTTGGGGGTGCAGGGTGATGAGGAAGGATCTGGGGGTGCAATATTTGGGCTTTAAGGGCTTAGGGGGGCAGGATCTGGCAGTGCAGAGTTTGGGGACAGGATCTGGGGGTGCAGCGATTGGGGTTACAGGTTTTGGGGGTGCAGGGTTAAGGGAATTGTTTGAGGTGCAGGGTTATGAGAGTGCAGGATTTCTGGGTGCAGAGTTTGGGGTGCTGGGTATGGGGCAGCAGGATCTGGGGGTGCAGGTTTTGGGGGTGCATTCATTTGGGGGGAGGATCTGGGGGTGCAGGGTTTAAGGGTTCAGGATTTGGAGGTGTAGGGTTTTGGGGTACAGGGTTCTGGGTGGAGGTTTTGGGGTGAAAGATTTGGGGGTGCAGTGTTAAGGGGTGGAGGCTTAGAGGTGCAAGATTTGGGGGTGCAGAGTTTTCGTGTGTCTGATTTGGGGGTGCAGGGTCTGGGGGTGCAAGATCCTGGAATTCAGGATCTGGGGGTTCAGGATTTGGGGGTGCAGGGTATGGGAGGGAAGGATCTGGGGCTTCAGGATTTGGGGGTGCACTGTTTGGGGGTGCAGGGTTTAGAAGTCAGGTCTAAGAGTGCAGCGTTTGGGGTGCAGGGGCTTGGGGGGAAATTTAAGGTTGCAGAGTGTGGGGTGCACAGGACTGGGGCACAGGATTTGGGGGTGCGAGGTTTCAGGGTTCAGGATTTGGAGGTGTGGAGTTTTGGGGTGCAGGGGATGGGGGTGAAGGATTTGAGGCTGCAGGGTGGTGGGGGGAGGATTTGGGGGTGAGAGATTTGGGGTGCAGGATGTGGGGGTGCAGAGTTTTGGGAGGCAGGGATCTGGGGCTGCAGGATTTGGGGGTTCAGTGTTTACGGCAGCACAACCTCGGGGTGCAGGGGTTTGCAGTGAAAGGTTTGGTAGGCAGGATTTGGGGTGCAGGATTCTGGGGTGCTGGGTTTGGGGCACAGGATTTGGTGTTGCAGGGATGGGGTTGAAGGGCTTGGGTTTCCAGGCCTTTGAGGTGCAGGATTTGGAGGTGCAAGGTTTGGGAGGGAATTCTTTGGGGTGCAGGGTTTGGGGTTCCAGGAGGTGGGGGAAGGACCTTGGGGTGTAGGGTTTGGGGGGCAGGGTTTTGGGGGAAGGATTTAGGGGTGCAGGGTTTTGAAGTGCAGCGTTTCAGGGGGGCATGGTTTTGGGGGTGCACATGTGGGGGTCCAGGTTTGGGGGGTGCAGAGTTTGTGAATGGAGGATTTTGGGGTGCTGGGTTTGGGACTGCCTAATTTGGGGGTGCAGTGTTTGGGTGTTCAGGACCTGGGGGTGCTGCGTTTGGGAATGCAGGCTTTGGGGGTGCAGGGCTCAGGATTTGGGAGGGCAGGATTAGGGGGTGTGAGATTTCAGGGTTTAGGGGTGCAAAGCTTGGTAGGGCTGAATTATAGGGGTGCAGGATTTGGGGGGCAGGGTTTGGTGCTGCAGGATTTCGGGGTGCAGGGTTTGGGGGCTTAAGGTTAGGGTGTTCAAGATTTAGGGGAGCAGGATCTTGGGGTGCAGGGTTTGGGGGTGCAGGGCTTTTGGGTGAGGGATTTAGGGTTCAGGCTTAGGGGTGCAGGGTTTGGGGGTGCAGGGTGTTGGGGAAGGATTTGGGGGTACAGGGTTTGGAGGTGCAGTGTTTCAGGGACCGGGGTTTGGGGGGCAGAATTTGGGGTGCAGGGTTTGGGATGGCAGGATTAGGGGGAGCAAGACTGTGGGGTGCAGGGGTTTGGGGTGAAGGGTTTGGTAGGGCACGATTTGGGGTGCAGGCTTTAGGAAGGAAGGAAGGAAAGAAGGATCTGGAGGTGCAGGATTTGGTGTGCAGGGTTTAGGGGTGCAGGATTTAAGGGTGCGGGGGTTTGGGTGAAGGGCTTGGTAGGGCAGGAATTTGGGGTGCAGGGTTTGGGGGTGCAGGGTGTTTTGGGAACGATCTGGGGGTACAGGGTTTGGGGTGCTGGGTTTGGGGGTTAAAGGATTTGCGGGGGCAGGGTTCAGGTGTTCAGGACCTGGGCGTGCAGGCTTTGCGGGTTCAAGGTTCCAGGTGCATTGTTTGGGGGGAGAGGACTTGGGGGTGCAGAGTTTTGGGGTGCAGGGCTTGTGAGAGAGGAATCGGGGGTGCAGGATTTGGGGGTTCAGGGTTTAGGGTAGCAGGATCTTGGGGTGCAGGATATGGGGGTGCAGTGTTTTGGGGGTCAGGATCTGGGGGTGCATGATTTGGGGGCTCAGGGTTTGGGGATGAAGGGTCTTGGGGTGCTGGGCTTTGGGCTGCAGTGTTGGGGGGCAGGTTTTGGGGTGCAGGGTTTGGGGGCAGGTTTTGCGTGTTCAGGAACTGGGGATGCAGGATTTTGCGTTGAAGGGCTCTGGGGTGCCGGGGTTGGCCTGCAGGGATTGGGGTGCAGTATTTTGGGGTGCAGGGGTTTGGGGTTCAGGACCTGGGGGTGCAGGGTCTTAGGGAACCGGATTTCAGGGGTGCAGGATTTAAGGGGTGCAGGGGCTTTGGGAGAGGGATTTGGGCTTCAGGGTCTGAGGGGTGCAGGGTTTGGTGGGGAAGGGTTTGGGGTGCCTGGTTTAGGGTTGCAGGATCTGGGGTGCAGGGTTTGGAGGTGCCGGGGTTTTGGGGGGCAGGATATAGGGGTGCAGGATTTGAGGGTGCAGGGTTGTGGAGTGCAGAGATTTGCAGGTGCAAGATCTGGGATTGTAGGGTTTTGGGGTGCAGGTTTTGGGGAGGAAGGATTTGGGGTGCAGGGTTTAAAGGTTCACGATCTGGAGGTGCAGCGTTTTGGGGTGCAGGGTTATGGGGCTACAGGTTTTGGGAGGGAAGGGTCTGGGGGTGCAGGGTGCAGGGATCACAGTATGGGGGTGCAGGATTCTGGGGTGCAGGATCTGGGGAGCAGGATATGGGGGATATCACCCCAAACGTGCCCCGCAGACACGGCACCCAAAATCCTGCACCCCAAAATACTCTTCTCAAACCCGCACCCCAGATCCTGACCCCAAGCCCTGCACCAAAACCCTGCCCCTCAATCCTTCACCCCAAATCCTCCACCCCCGATCCTGTCTTCCCAAATCCTGCACCCCCAAATTCGGCCCTACCAAACTCTGCACCCCTAAACCCTACAACTGAAACCTTGCACCCCCTAATCCTGCCCTCCCTACCTTCCTGAACCCCGAAACGTGCACCCCAAACCCTGCATTCCCAAATCCTTCCGTCCTATACCCTACACCCCTAAACCTGCCCCCAAACCCTGCACCCCAAAGAATTCCCTCCCAAACCTTGCACCTCCAAATCCTGCACCTCAAAGGCCTGGAAACCCAAGCCCTTCAACCCCATCCCTGCAACAGCAAATCCTGTACCCCAAACCCAGCACCCCAGAATCCTGCACCCCAAATCCTGCCTACCAAACCTTTCACTGCAAACCCCTGCACCCCAAGATTGTGCTGCCCTAAACACTGAACCCCCAAATCCTGCAGCCCCAGATCCTGACCCCAAGCCCTGTACCAAAACCCTGCCCCTCAATCCTGCACCCCCAAATCCTCCACCCCCGATCCTGTCTTCCCAAACCCTGCACCCCAAATCCTGCCCCCCCAGCTTGCACTCTGCACCCCCAAACCGTGCACTCCCAATCCCTGAACGCCCAAGTCCTGCACCCCCACGTCCTTAGCGCCCAAAATGTGCACCCCAGATCCTCCCCACCCAGTCCTGCACCCCTAATATTCCACCCTCTAATAATGCACCCCTAAGCCTCGCACCCTGAAAGCTGCACCCCCAGGTCCTGAGTCCCCAAACCCTGCACCCCCAAATCCCGCGCCTTTAAATCCTGTCCTCCTAAAACCCAGGACCCCCATAATTTGCCTCCCCAAACCCTGCTCCCCAAAACCCTGCACCCCCAAACCCAGCACCCCCAGGTCCTGAACACCCAAACCCTGCACCCCAAAACCCTGCACCCCCAAAGGCAGCACCCCCAGGTCCTGAACACGCAAACTCTGCACCCCAAACCCTGCCATCCCAAACCCTGCACCCATAATTCTGCCTCCCAGACCCTGATCCCTGAAACACTCCACCTCCAAACCCTGCACCCCCAAATCGTTCCCCAACACCCTGCACCCCCTAACCCTGAACCCCAAATACCAAAACCCTGCACCCCAAAATCCTGCAAGGTTTGGTAACCTTGCACCCTCAAATATTGCACTCCCCAAACCTGCATCCCGAAAGCATTCCTGCCCAAATTCTGTACCCTAAGATCCTGCACCCTAAAACCCTGCACCCCCAAAATCCTTCTCCCCAACCCTGCACCCCCAAAAACTCCGCCCCCACAACCTGAACCCCCAAACCCTGTACTAAAACCTGCAACCACAGACCTGGCACGCCCAAACTCTGCACCCCAAATCCTCCCTCCCCAAAACCTGCACCCCAAAACCGTACAAGCCCAGATCTTGCACCCCTAAATCTCTGCACTCCACAACCCTGCACCCTCAAATCCTGCACCCCTATATCCTGCCCCCAAACCCCTGCACCTCCAAACCCTTGACCCCCAAATCCTGCAACCCTAAGCCAGGCACCCCCAAACCCTTCCCCACCAAACCCTGCACCCCCAATTCCTCCATCCCCACGTCATGAACCCCCAAACCCTGCTCCCCAAAACTCTGCACCCCCAAACCCTGAATTCCCAGGCCCTGCACCCCAAACTTAGCTGTCAAAACTGTGCACCCAAAATTCTGCCCCCACCGAACCCTAACCCTGGCTCCCCAAACACTGCCCCCCAAACCCTGCTTCCCGTTATCCTCCAACCCCACAGCCCAAATCCCCAGAACCAGCAACCCCAAAACCCTGTACCCCCATCCCTGCACCCCAAATCATTTTCCTTCAAATCCTACCTGCAAAACTTGTACACCCCAAGATCCTGCACCCCCAAACCCTGTGCCCCAAACACTGCACCCCCAAACCCTGCCCTTCTAGATCCTGCACCCCAATACCCTGCCCCCCCAGGTTCTGAACCCCCAAAACCTGCTCCCCAAACCCTACCCCCCTAAACTGTCCACCCCCAAACTCTGCCCTACCGAGCCCTCCACCCCAAACCCCTGCACCCCAAGATCCTGCTGCCCTAAACCCTGCACCCCCTTATCATCCTTCCCTAAACCCTGCACCCCAAACCCTGCACCCCAAACCACTGCACCCCAAACCTGACACCCCAGAACGCTGCAACGCCACATCCTGCCCCCTTAAACTGCACACCCCCGAATTCTGCACCCTAAAGTCCTGCACCCCAAAGCATGCCCTACCAAAACTTTGTACCCCAAACCCTGCAGCCCCAAACCCTGCACCTCCAACCCTGCACCCCCAAACCCTGCACCCCAAATCCTGCACTCCAAAATCATACACCCTGAAACACTGAAACCCCAAATCCTACCCCTCAAACACTGCACCCCAAATCCTTCCTCCAGAACACTGCAGCCCTAAACCCTGCACCCTAAATCCCTGCAGCCCCAAATCCCGTCTAACCTTGGACCCCCAAAACCTGCACCCCTAGATCCATCCCCCCAAGTGAATGCACCCCCAGAACCTGAACCCCCAGATGCTGCTGCCCCATACCCAGCACCCCAAACTCTGCACCTGGAAATCCTGTACTCTCATAACCCTGCACCTCAAATAATTCCCTCCACCCTGCACCCCCAAAACCTGTAACCCCAGACGCTGCACCCCCAGGTCCTGTCCCCAAACTCTGCACTGCCAGATCCTGCCCCCCGTAACCCTTAAAGCCCAAATATTGCACCCCCAGATCCTTCCTCAACACCCTGTACCCCCAAATTCCCCACCCAAAACCTGCAGCCCCAAACCCTGCACCCCCAAATCCTGACCCCCCAGATAATGCCCCCAAAACCCTGAATCCCCAATCCTGCACCCCAAAACCCTGAACCCCAAAATACTGCACCCCTAAATTCTGCACCCCAAACCCTGCAGACCAACCCCGGCACCCCGACGCCCTGCACCCCCAGTTCCTGTCAATGGAAACCCCAAACCCTGCAGCCCAAATCACTTTCCTTCAAATCCCACACCCAAAACTCATACACCCCAAGATGCTGCACCCCAAAACCCTGCCCCCTAAACTTTGTACCCCACACCCTGCCCCCAAACCCTACACCCCAAAACCTGCAGTCCCAAACCCTGCACCCGAAAACTCTACACCCCCAAATCCTTCACCCCAAAATCCTGCCCTACCAAGCCCTGCACCCTCAGATTCTGCACCCCAAAACCTTCACCCCAAAACCTTCACTGCAAACCTTTCACCCCAAACCCTTCACCTGCAGCTCTGTCCCCCAAACCCTTCAACCCCCAACCCTACACCCCCAAATCCTCCACCCCAAAACCCTGTACCCCAAAACCCTTTACCCTAAAAGCTGCACCAGCAGATCCTTCCCCCAACTCCCTGCACCCCCAATTCCTGCCCCACCAGACCCTGCACCCCCAACCCTGCTCCTCTGTTCCTGCTCTCCACAAACCTGCACCCCAAATCCTGCAACCCCAAACGCTGCACCCCCAAATCCCACCTTCCACAACCGTGCACCCAAAAACCCTGCACCCTGCAAACCCTGCACCCCAGTACTCCAGCGCACCAAATCTTGCACCTGCAAATCCTGTCCCCTTCAAACCCCTGTACCCCCAAATCCTGCACCCAAACCCTGTACCCCCAAATCCTTGACACCCACAACCCGAATCTCCAAAAGCTGCAACCCCAAACCCTGCCCCCCCAAACCCTGCCCCCCTGAACCCTGCACCCCAGATCCTGCACCACTGAACTCTCATCCCCAAATCCCTTAACTCTCAAAAGCTGCACCCCCAGACCCTGTAGCACCAAATCAGGCCCCCCAAAACCCTGCAGCCCCACACGCCTTGCACCCCCAAATCCTGCACTACCTGATCCTCCACCCCCATAGCACTGCACCCCAAAATCCTGCCCTACCAACCCTTCACCCCAAACCCTTCACGTCGAAATTCTATTCCCCAAACCCTTCACCCTCCAACCCTACACCCTAAATCCCGCACCCCCAATTCTGCACCAGAAAATCCTGAACCCCCAGATCTTGAACCAACAGATCCTTCCCCCAAATCCTGCACCCCCAAACCTTCACCCCCAAATCCTCCACCCCGCAACCCTGCACCGCAAACCCCTTTACCCTAAAGCCTGCACCAGCAAATCCTTCCCCCAACACCCTGCACCCCCAATTCCTGCCCACCAAACCCTGCACCCCCTAACCCTGAACCCCAAATCCCTCACCCAAAACCCATGCACCCCTCAAATCTTGCACCCCCTAACCCTGAACCCCAAATCCCTCACCCGAACACCCTGCACCCCCAAAGCCTGCACCCCCTAACTCTGAACCTCCAATCCCTCACTCAAAATCCCTGCACCCCACAACACCCTGCACCCATAAATCCTGTACCCCCAGATCTTGCACCCAACACCCTGCCCCCCAGAACCCTGAACCTCCAAACTCAGCCCTACCAAACCTTCACCCTAAAATCCTGCACACTAAAATCCTTCTCCCCAACCCCCAACCCTGCACACCCAAATCCTGCACCCCAAAACCCAGCACCACAGAACCCTTTGCCCCAAAGGCCTGCACCCCAAAATTCCTGCCACCCTAGACCCTGAACCCCCAAACCCTGCACTCTAAATCCTGCTCTCTAAACCCTTCGCCCCAAAACCCTGCGCCCTCAAATCCTGCCTCCCAAAAATGTACATCCCGAACCCTGAACCCCAAACCCTGCACCCCAAGATCCTGCCCTACCAAACCCTGCACCCAAAGTCCCTGCTACCCTAAACCCTGCACCCCCAAATCCTTGCCCCCCAATCCTGCTGCCCAAAAGTCGGCTCCTCTAAATCCTGCACCCCAATATCCTGCCCCTCCAAAACCCTACACCCCCTAAACCCTGCACCCCAAATCTGCACCCCCAAACCCTGCACTCCCCAATCCTTCATCCCCAAGGCCGTCACCCCTCAAATGCTGCACCCCTGAAATCCTGTTCCCTGAGACCCTGCACCCCCAGGTCCTGAAACCCAAACCCCTGCACCCCAAAATACTGCACCCCAACCCCTGCAGGCCAACCCCGGCACCCCAGAGCCCTTCAACGCAAAATCCCGCACCCCCAGTTCCTGAACACGCAAAACCTGCCCCCCAAACCCTGCACCCCAAAACCTTGCACCACAAATCATTTTCCTTCAAATCCCACACCCAAAACTCGTACACCCCAAGATCCTGCACCCCAAAACCCTGCCCCCTAAACTTTGTACCCCCAAACCCTGCCCCCCAAACCCTGCACCCCAAAATCTACAGTCCCAAACCATGCACCCCAAAATACTGCACTCCAAAATCCTGCACGCCCAGATTTTACACTCCCAAACCCTTCACCCCCAAAACATTCACCTCCTAACACTGAGCCCCCAAATCCTGCACCCCCAAATCCTGCCTCATCAAGCCCTGTACCCTGAAGCCGTGCATCCCAAAAGCCTGCACTGTAAATCCTGCCCCCCAAACCTGCACCCCAAAATTGTCCCCCATACAACCTTAACCCCCCCAATCCTGAATCCCCCTAATCCTGCACCCCAGATCCTTGCCCCCAAGCCCTTCACCCCCAAACCTGGCATCCCAAACCCTGCCCCCCAAATATCTCGCCCCCAGATCCTTCCCCCAAACCATTTCCCCCGAATCTTGTAGGTCCAAACCCATCCCCCAAACCCCTGAACTCTGCTCCTCCAAACCTTGTCACCCAAATCCATCACCCCCAGATCCTGCTCCCCAAAACCTGCACCCAAAATCGTGCCCCACGAACCCTGCACCCCCAAATTCTGACCCCCAATCAATGCACTGACAAACCCTGCACCCGCAGATCCTTCCCCCCCCAACCCGGCACCCTGAAATCCCTCACCCCAAATCCCTGCACTCTCAAATCTTGCATCCTCACAAAATGTGCACCCCAAGTTCTACCCCCAGACACCCTGCCCCCATTAATCCTGTACCCCCAAATCCTGCACCCCCAAGTGCTGAAACTTCAAACACTGCACATTCAAAGCCTTCCTTGCCCTGCCCTGCACCCCCAAATCCTGCAACCCCCTAAATCCTCCGACCCCCAGGTCCTGGAGCCCTGAACCCTGCACCCCAACCCCTCACCCCAAAGCCCTGCACCCCCAAATCCTGCCTCTAAACCCTGAACAACAAGGTTCTGCACCCCAAGCCCTGTTCGCTGATATCCTGCACCCCAAACCCTGTACCCCCAAATTCTGATCCCTGCACCCCCAGATCCTGCACCCCAAGATCCTGCTACCGTAAACCCTGCAACCCCAGGTCTTCCTTCCTTCCTTCCTTCCTTCCTTCCTTCCTTCCTTCCTTCCTTCCTTCCTTCCTTCCTTCCTTCCTTCCTTCCTTCCTTCCTTCCTTCCTTCCTTCCTTCCTTCCTTCCTTCCTTCCTTCCTTCCTTCCTTCCTTCCTTCCTTCCTTTTTTTCCCCAATCCTGCCCCCCCAAATCCTGCCCTACCATGCTCTTCACCCCAAGCCCCTGCACCCCAAATTCCTGTTACCCTCAACCCTGAAACCCCAAATCCTGCCCCCAGATCCTGCAGCCCCACAGCGAGCACCTCAAAATCAAGTCCCCCCAAAACCTGCACTGAAAACGCTGCAGCCCCAGATCCAGCATCCCCAGATCCTGCACCCTCAGATGCTCCTGCCAAAAACCCTGCACCCCAAACCCTGAACTCCCAAACTCTGCACCCAGAGCCCTGCACCCTCAAATCCTGCACCCCTAACCCTGAACACACGAACCCTGCACCCCAAACCTCACCCGAAAGTCCTGCACCCCCAGACCCTGCTCTACCAAACCCTTCACTGCAGACCCCTGCACCCCAAGATCCTGAATTCCAAAGTCTGCACCCCGTGATCATCCATCCCCAAACCCTGCACCCCCAAATCCTTCACCTCAAAACCCGGCACCCCAGAATCCCGAACCACCAAATCTTGCACCCCCAAATCCTGCCCCCTCAAACCCTGCACTTCAAAACCCTGCAGCCCCAAATTGTCCCCCCCAAGCCCCTGTACCCCTAAACCATGCACCCCATTATTCTTTCCCTCAAACCCTTCACCCCCCAGCCGTACAACCCCAAGTCCTGCACCCTAAATCCTACATCCCCAAACCGTGGACCCCCAAATCCGGTCCCCCAACAATGCACCCCCAAACCCTGCACCCCAAATCCTGCCCCCCAGCTTGCACTCTGCACCCCCAAACCGTGCACTCCCAATCCCTGAATGCCCAAGTCCTGCACCCCCACGTCCTTAACGCCCAAAATGTGCACCCCAGATCCTCCCCACCCAGTCCTGCACCCCTAATATTCCACCCTCTAATAATGCACCCCTAAGCCTCGCACCCTGAAAGCTGCATCCCCAGGTCCTGAGTCCCCAAACCCTGCACCCCCAAATCCCGCGCCTTTAAATCCTGTCCTCCTAAAACCCAGGACCCCCATAATTTGCCTCCCTAAACCCTGCTCCCCAAACCACTGCACCCCCAATGCAGCACCCCCAGGTCCTGAACACCCAAACCCTGCACCCCCAAACCCTGCACCCCCAAACACAGCACCCCGAAAGAATTCCCTCCCAAACCTTGCACCTCCAAATCCTGCACCTCCAAGGCCTGGAAACCCAAGCCCTTCAACCCCATCCCTGCAACACCAAATCCTGTGCCCCAAAACCCAGCACCCCAGAATCCTGCACCCCAAATCCTGCCCTACCAAACCTTTCACTGCAAACTCCTGCACCCCAAGATTGTGCTGCCCTAAACAATGAACCCCCAAATCCTGCAGCCCCAGGTCCTTGCCTCCCAAAACTCTGCACCCCCAAATGCTGCACCCCAAATCTCTCACCCCCAAATCCTTCCGCACAGAGTCCCAGAATGTCAGGGGTTGGAAGGGACCTGGAAAGCTCATCCGGTGCAATCCCCCCGTGGAGCAGGAACACCCAGCTGAGGTGACACAGGAAGGCCTGTACCCCACCACCCTGCACCCCCAAATCCTTCACCCCCAAACCCTGCCCCCCAAAACTCCACCCCTCCACATCCTGAACCCTGAAACCCCGCACCCCCAAATCCTCTGCCCCAATGCTCTGCACCCTTAACACTCTGCAACCTTAAACTTCCCCCCAAACCCTGAACTCTGAAACTCTGCACCCCAAAACCCTGATCCCCCAAATTCTTTCCCAAACCCTGCACCCTTGATTCCTGCACCCCCAGTTCCTGAACTCATGAAACCTGCACCCCCAAACCCCTGCACCCCAAACCCTGCACTCTTAGACCTGACTTCTAAACCCTGCACCCCCAAACGGTGCACCCCCAAATCCTGAAGCCCCAGATCCTTCCCTCCCATACCCTGCACCCCCACATCCTGAACCCCCAAATCCTGAACTCCAGGATCTTGCACCCCCAGACCCTGTACCCCCAAATCAGGCCCCAAAAACCCTGCACTCCCAACCCTGCACCCCCAAATCCTGCACCTCTAATCCTCCACCCCCTTAACACTGCACCCCCAAAACCTGCACCACCATATCTTGCACCCTCAAAACCTGAAGCACCAAACCTTGCACCTCCAAAACCTCCCTCCTCCAAACCCTGCCCTTCAAAATGCTGCACCCCGAATCCTTCTCCCCAACACCCTGCACCCCCAGATCCTGACCCCAAAACCCTGCACCCCAAATCCTGTACCCCAAAGCCCTGCACTCTCAAATCATACACACCCAAAACGTGTGCACCCTAAACCGTGCACCCCAAAATCCTAAACCCCTTAACCCTGCACCCTCAAATCCTCCAGACCCATGTCCCGAACCCAGCACCCCAAAATCTACCCCCCAAAACCTACATCCCCAAATAATGCACCCCCAGGTCCTGAACACCCAAAATCTGCACCCCCAAACCCTTAACTCCCAAAACCTGCACCCCCAATTCTGCCTCCCCAGGATCTGCAACTCAATCCCTGCTCCACTAAATCCTGCACCCACAAACCCTGGACCCCCAATCCCCTGTACCCCAAATCCTGAACCCCACAAGTTGCACCCTAAAATCCTGCACCCCAAATCCTGTCCTACCCAACCCTTCACCCCAAACCCCTTCACCCCAAGATCCTGCTGAACTAAACCCTGCACCCCCAA
The DNA here is from genome assembly GCF_037038585.1 of Patagioenas fasciata. Classification (NCBI taxonomy): domain Eukaryota; kingdom Metazoa; phylum Chordata; class Aves; order Columbiformes; family Columbidae; genus Patagioenas; species Patagioenas fasciata. Next base: position 8,935,886 of record NC_092542.1, read on the forward strand.
ATCATCCCTCCCAGCCCTGCCCCCCAAACCCTGTCCCCCTAAAGCCTGACCCCGAAACCCTGCTCCCCAAAACCCTGCTACCCCAAACCTTGTACCCTCAGATCCTGCACCCAATATCCTGCAATCCCAAACAATGCACCCCCATATTCTGATCCCTACAACCTGCACCCCCAGATCCTTATCTCCCAAAACCTGTACCCCTGAATCCTGCACCCTTCAACCCTGCACCCCAAAACGCTGCACCCCCAACTTCTGCAGCCCCCAGTTCCTTAATGTGTGAAACCCACACCCCCAAGTTCTGCACCCCAAAACCTTACACCCGGAATCCTGCCCCCCCAAACCGTGCACCCCAAAATCAAGGCCCCTCAAACTTGCACTCAAAAGTCCGCACCACAAAATCCTGCCCCCCCAGTTCCTAAAGACATGAAACCTGCACCCCCAAAGCCTCACCCTAAAGCCCTGCAGCCCCAAATCCGGCCCTACCAAACCCTTCAGCCCCGCACCCCACGATCCTCCTACCCTGAACCCCAAGAGCCTGCACCCATAAATCCTGGAGCCCCAGATCCTGCACCCAACACCCTGCACCCCAGAACTCTGCACCTCCAGATCTAAACCCTTCAACCCTGCACCCCAAATCCTCCCCAAAACACTCCACCCCCAAAGCCTACAGCCCTAAATGCTGCCCCACAAACCCTGCACCCCCAGATCTGTCCCCCGAAACTCTGTGCCCCAACAGCACGCACGCTCAAATCCTCCACCCCACATCCTGACCCCCAAATCCCTCACCCCAAAACCCTGCACCCCAATACCCCAGACCACCAAATATTGCACCTCCAAATCCTGCCCCCTTTAGCCCTGCACTTCAAACCCTGCACCCCAAATCCTGCAACCAAACCCTGTACCCCTAAATCCTTGACCTCCACATCCCGAATCTCCAAACGCAGCAACCCCAAACCCTGCACCCCCAATCTCTGCACCCCCAAATCATTGTCCTTCAAATCCCACACCCAAAGCTCGTACACCCCAAGATTTTGCACCCCCACACACTGCACCCCAAATCCTGCACCCCCGAATCCTCCAGCCCCATGTCCCAAACCCCGAAACCCTGCAGCCTCAAATCTTGCATCCCCAAAACCCCAGCACCCCAAACTGTTCTCTCCCAAATCCTGCAAACTGCAAATCCTGCACCTCCTGCACCCCAAAATTCGACACCTCCAAATCTTAAACCCTTAAACCCTGCATCCCCCAAATCCTTCCCCCCAACACAGTGCCCCCCAAACCCTGCACCCCCAGTTCCTGCAGCCGCTAACTCTGCACCCCAAACGCTGCACCCTCAGATCCTGCGTCCCCCAACCCTACACCCCAAATCCTTTACCCCAAAATTCCCCAAACCTGCAAACCCAAATCCTGCACCCCCAGTTCCTGAACATGCGAACCCTGCACCCCCAAACCTGCAGCCCAAAGCCCTGCACCCCCAAATCCTGCCGTACACAACCCTTCACCCCAAACCTCTTCAACCCAAGATACTGAAACCCTAAGCCCTGCCCCCACCAAACCTACATCCCCAAATCCTGCACCCCCAGGTCCTGAACACCCAAAATCTGCACCCCCAAATCCCTTAACTCCAAAAACCTGCACCCCCAATTCTGCCTCCACAAGACCTGCACCCCCAAACCCTGCACCACTAAACCCTGCACCCCAAACCCTGTACCCCAAATCCTGACCCCCACAAGTTGCACCCTAAAAACCTGCACCCCAAATCCTGTCCTACCAAACCCTTCACCCCAAACCCCTTCACCCCAAGATCCTGCTGCCCTAAACCCTGCACCCCAAAATCATCCCTCCCAGCCCTGCCCCCCAAACCCTGTCCCCCTAAAGCCTGACCCCGAAACCCTGCTCCCCAAAACCCTGCTACCCCCAATCTTGCACCCCCCAACTCTGCACCCCCAGATCCTGCTGCTCCAAACCCTGCACCCCCAAATCCTCCAGCCCCACGTACCGATCTCCCAAACCCTGCACCCCACAACCCTGCACCCCACAACCCCTTCACCCCCAAATCCTGCACCCCCAGCCCTACCCCCAAAACTTTCCACCCCCAAATCCTGCCCTACCAAGCCCCCCACCCCAAACCCCTGCACCCCAAGATCCTGCTCCCCTAAACCCTGCACCCCCATATCCTCCTTCCCCAAACCCTGCACCCCAAAACACTGCACTCCAAACCACTGCACCCCTAAATCCTGCAACCCCAAATCCTGGCCCCCAAACCCGGCACCCCAAACTCCTGCACCCAAAGACCCTACTGCCCTACACCCTGAACCCCCAAAACCTGCACCCCTGGAACCTGCAACCCCAGACCCTGTAGCCCCAAATCAGGCCCCGCAAAATCCTGCTCCCCCGGCCTTGCACCCCCAAATCCTGCACCACCTAATCCTCCAACCCCCTAACCCCTTCTCCCCAGGGCCCATTGTGAACCATGGGGGACCCCCTTGTCACTGGGGACCCATTGTGACACCATGGGGACCTCCCCTTGTCCTCAGGGACCATTGTGACATCCTGGGGACCCCCCTTTGTCCCAGGGCCCCTTGTGGCACCATGGGGACCCCCTTTGTCCCCAGGGAAAGTTGTGACATCCCAGCACCACCCATTGCCCCCAGGGCCCATGGTGACATCCCAGGACCCCCCATTGTCCCCAAGGCCCATTGTGACATTCAGGGGACCCCACTTTCTCCCCAAGGTCGATGGTGACACCCTGGAACACAGTTTCAAACAGACTGTCTCCACACAAACAGGCACCTGTCTGCAGGTATCCTAGATCTTGATTCTTGAACTTGAGGAAACACGCGTCTGAGCAAAACTCCCAAACGCTTCCAGGAAAGACACAGGCTCTCCCACAAGCACACAAGTGTTTGCCCTCAGCTATAGATCAGGGACAAGCTTGTGAAGAGATGCCCTGCTATTCTTTCGCCTTATGGCATCATGTGTTTCGTTTCTCTTGGAGATCGATTGTTAAACGTCTTTCCTCGGGCGACTGTGAAGCATTTGCCAGCGGAGGAGAAGTAGCACGGAGCAGCATTCAGTACTGCCTACGAGTGTCTTTGCTACCCTACTAGCGGAGCTCCAAGAACAGGCACACATCTTCAGGTACCTTCCAAATGTGGATTCCCCTGCAGCCCCGTAGGCGGGCGTGCAGTACGCCAACCATCAACGGACGTTTTTCCCCTCAAGCCTGTCAGGACGTTGCTCGTCCGTCTTTCCCTCAATAGATGGGAGTAGGCGCGCTTGCGGATGTGTGCGTGTGTGTGGCCACGCGTTTGCTTAGGCATCAGTGTGTGAAAAGGTAGGTGCTTTTCTCTAGCTGCGTGTGCGTGCACGTGGTGCTGGGTGCACATCCCTGGGTGCTCGTGGAAAGGTTTCTGCATGGTTTTCGCTGAGGAATCGTGTGTGTGCACATGGACAAAGAGAAGGCGCAGCAACCAGGTTCCAGCGCCAAAGAAGGCAAAAGGCAAGGTTTCCGGCGCTATCTCCTTCTCTCCGCAGACCTAGTCGCGCAAAGCAAGCCGCTAAGCCGGCGACCGGCAAGAGAGCTACAACGAAGCATGCCGAACGGAGAAAATAGCAGCAGCACATATGTTCACACCTTGTTTCTGCCATGTGCTTGAACGCCAAGACGTTCGTGCTTCTGCAGACAGGTGCCTGTTTGTGTGGAGATAGTCTGCTTGAAACTGTGTTCCTCAGCGCCCGCTCTTTCTCCCCGTCGCTCCACACGCCTGGGAGTCCCTTTCTTTCTCTCCACAAGCACGTGTGTTGACTTCGTCGCACATGTGCATCTGCACAAGCGTTGAGCTCAGCAGAGTGTGTCTCTTGACACTTGATGTGCATTGGCTGTGTCTGCGTGCTCCAGTGAAGAGAGAAACGGGAAATCATCTTGGTAGAGGCAACAAAGCAAAAGCGAGTCAGGATTGACATCTGCTCAACAGAGACGGATTCCCTGCGCTGACACAGTTCACAGTTACACGAGAAGCAATCTGAGCGGTCCATCGACCGGAGACGTGTTTCCCAAGAGGTCGTTTAGCGAGTGAACAGCAGTGTGCGCGACTTTCAGGAGTGTGCCTGGAAAGTGCCAGAATCACCAGAGCATCTGTGCAAAAGCTGCTGCCTCTGTGACCGCATTGAGGCACGTTCCCGTGTCTGCGAGTATATAGACGGCTCTTCCGCGTTCACTCCGAGGGAAACGGTCCGCTATTGCTTCTGTGCGTACAGACGCGATTCCCTTGTCTCTTGCGAACACAGGGAACTCTGTGCATCCAAATCTACAGGCTAAGGACGCGTCTGCATATGTTTTGGTGAACAATCGAGTGTGCGTGTTCTGACAGCTGCCTCTATGCAGACGTCTCCACAGAGCCACTTCTGAATGCCCCGCAGCCCAGGACTGAATGGATACACTAACAAGTGCACCGGTGTGAGCAACCACATATGCAGAAGGACGTCTTTCATCTCACAGAAGCGCGAACGTCTTGGCGTTCAAGCACATGGCAGAAACAAGGTGTGAACAGATGAGCTGCTGCTATTTTCTCCGTTCGGCATGCTTCGTTGTAGCTCTCTTGCCGGTCGCCGGCTTAGCGGCTTGCTTTGCGCGACTAGGTCTGCGGAGAGAAGGAGATAGCGCCGGAAACCTTGCCTTTTGCCTTCTTCGGCGCTGGAACCTGGTTGCTGCGCCTTCTCTTTGTCCATGTGCACACACACGATTCCTCAGCGAAAACCATGCAGAAACCTTTCCACGAGCACCCAGGGATGTGCACCCAGCACCACGTGCACGCACACGCAGCTAGAGAAAAGCACCTACCTTTTCACACACTGATGCCTAAGCAAACGCGTGGCCACACACACGCACACATCCGCAAGCGCGCCTACTCCCATCTATTGAGGGAAAGACGGACGAGCAACGTCCTGACAGGCTTGAGGGGAAAAACGTCCGCTGATGGTTGGCGTACTGCACGCCCGCCTACGGGGCTGCAGGGGAATCCACATTTGGAAGGTACCTGAAGATGTGTGCCTGTTCTTGGAGCTCCGCTAGTAGGGTAGCAAAGACACTCGTAGGCAGTACTGAATGCTGCTCCGTGCTACTTCTCCTCCGCTGGCAAATGCTTCACAGTCGCCCGAGGAAAGATGTTTAACAATCGATCTCCAAGAGAAACGAAACACATGATGCCATAAGGCGAAAGAATAGCAGGGCATCTCTTCACAAGCTTGTCCCTGATCTATAGCTGAGGGCAAACACTTGTGTGCTTGTGGGAGAGCCTGTGTCTTTCCTGGAAGCGTTTGGGAGTTTTGCTCAGACGCGTGTTTCCTCAAGTTCAAGAATCAAGATCTAGGATACCTGCAGACAGGTGCCTGTTTGTGTGGAGACAGTCTGTTTGACACTGTGTTCCTCAGCGCCCGCTCTTTCTCCCCGTCGCTCCACACGCCTGGGAGTCCCTTTCTTTCTCTCCACAAGCACGTGTGTTGACTTCGTCGCACATGTGCATCTGCACAAGCGTTGAGCTCAGCAGAGTGTGTCTCTTGACACTTGATGTGCGTTGGCTGTGTCTGCGTGCTCCAGTGAAGAGAGAAACGGGAAATCATCTTGGTAGAGGCAACAAAGCAAAAGCGAGGCAGGATTGACATCTGCTCAACAGAGACGGATTCCCTGCGCTGACACAGTTCACAGTTACACGAGAAGCAATCTGAGCGCTCCATCGACCGGAGACGTGTTTCCCAAGAGGTCGTTTAGCGAGTGAACAGCAGTGTGCGCGACTTTCAGGAGTGTGCCTGGAAAGTGCCAGAATCACCAGGAGCATCTGTGCAAAAGCTGCTGCCTCTGTGACCGCATTGAGGCACGTTCCCGTGTCTCCGAGTACATAGACGGCTCTTTCGCGTTCACTCCGAGGGAAACGGTCCGCTATTGCTTCTGTGCGTACAGACGCGATTCCCTTGTCTCTTGCGAACACAGGGAACTCTGTGCATCCAAATCTACAGGCTAAGGACACGTCTGCATATGTTTTGGTGAACAATCGAGTGTGCGTGTTCTGACAGCTGCCTCTATGCAGACGTCTCCACAGAGCCACTTCTGAATGCCCCGCAGCCCAGGACTGAATGGATACACTAACAAGTGCACCGGTGTGAGCAACCACATATGCAGAAGGACGTCTTTCATCTCACAGAAGCGCGAACGTCTTGGCGTTCAAGCACATGGCAGAAACAAGGTGTGAACAGATGAGCTGCTGCTATTTTCTCCGTTCGGCATGCTTCGTTGTAGTTCTCTTGCCGGTCGCCGGCTTAGCGGCTTGCTTTGCGCGACTAGGTCTGCGGAGAGAAGGAGATAGCGCCGGAAACCTTGCCTTTTGCCTTCTTCGGCGCTGGAACCTGGTTGCTGCGCCTTCTCTTTGTCCATGTGCACACACACGATTCCTCAGCGAAAACCATGCAGAAACCTTTCCACGAGCACCCAGGGATGTGCACCCAGCACCACGTGCACGCACACGCAGCTAGAGAAAAGCACCTACCTTTTCACACACTGATGCCTAAGCAAACGCGTGGCCACACACACGCACACATCCGCAAGCGCGCCTACTCCCATCTATTGAGGGAAAGACGGACGAGCAACGTCCTGACAGGCTTGAGGGGAAAAACGTCCGTTGATGGTTGGCGTACTGCACGCCCGCCTACGGGGCTGCAGGGGAATCCACATTTGGAAGGTACCTGAAGATGTGTGCCTGTTCTTGGAGCTCCGCTAGTAGGGTAGCAAAGACACTCGTAGGCAGTACTGAATGCTGCTCCGTGCTACTTCTCCTCCAGTGGCAAATGCTTCACAGTCGCCCGAGGAAAGACGTTTAACAATCGATCTCCAAGAGAAACGAAACACATGATGCCATAAGGCGAAAGAATAGCAGGGCATCTCTTCACAAGCTTGTCCCTGATCTATAGCTGAGGGCAAACACTTGTGTGCTTGTGGGAGAGCCTGTGTCTTTCCTGGAAGCGTTTGGGAGTTTTGCTCAGACGCGCGTTTCCTCAAGTTCAAGAATCAAGATCTAGGATACCTGCAGACAGGTGCCTGTTTGTGTGGAGACAGTCTGTTTGAAACTGTGCTCCTCAGCGCCCGCTCTTTCTCCCCGTCGCTCCACACGCCTGGGAGTCCCTTTCTTTCTCTCCACAAGCACGTGTGTTGACTTCGTCGCACATGTGCATCTGCACAAGCGTTGAGCTCAGCAGAGTGTGTCTCTTGACACTTGATGTGCGTTGGCTGTGTCTGCGTGCTCCAGTGAAGAGAGAAACGGGAAATCACCTTGGTAGAGGCAACAAAGCAAAAGTGAGGCAGGATTGACATCTGCTCAACAGAGACGGATTCCCTGCGCTGACACAGTTCACAGTTACACGAGAAGCAATCTGAGCGGTCCATCGACCGGAGACGTGTTTCCCAAGAGGTCGTTTAGCGAGTGAACAGCAGTGTGCGCGACTTTCAGGAGTGTGCCTGGGAAGTGCCAGAATCAACAGAGCATCTGTGCAAAAGCTGCTGCCTCTGTGACCGCATTGAGGCACGTTCCCGTGTCTCCGAGTACATAGACGGCTCTTCCGCGTTCACTCCGAGGGAAACGGTCCGCTATTGCTTCTGTGCGTACAGACGCGATTCCCTTGTCTCTTGCGAACACAGGGAACTCTGTGCATCCAAATCTACCGGCTAAGGACGCGTCTGCATATGTTTTGGTGAACAATCGAGTGTGCGTGTTCTGACAGCTGCCTCTATGCAGACGTCTCCACAGAGCCACTTCTGAATGCCCCGCAGCCCAGGACTGAATGGATACACTAACAAGTGCACCGGTGTGAGCAACCACATATGCAGAAGGACGTCTTTCATCTCACAGAAGCGCGAACGTCTTGGCGTTCAAGCACATGGCAGAAACAAGGTGTGAACAGATGCGCTCCTGCTATTTTCTCCGTTCGGCATGCTTCGTTGTAGCTCTCTTGCCGGTCGCCGGCTTAGCGGCTTGCTTTGCGCGACTAGGTCTGCGGAGAGAAGGAGATAGCGCCGGAAACCTTGCCTTTTGCCTCCTTCGGCGCTGGAACCTGGTTGCTGCGCCTTCTCTTTGTCCATGTGCACACACACGATTCCTCAGCGAAAACCATGCAGAAACCTTTCCACGAGCACCCAGGGATGTGCACCCAGCACCACGTGCACGCACACGCAGCTAGAGAAAAGCACCTACCTTTTCACACACTGATGCCTAAGCAAACGCGTGGCCACACACACGCACACATCCGCAAGCGCGCCTACTCCCATCTATTGAGGGAAAGACGGACGAGCAACGTCCTGACAGGCTTGAGGGGAAAAACGTCCGTTGATGGTTGGCGTACTGCACGCCCGCCTACGGGGCTGCAGGGGAATCCACATTTGGAAGGTACCTGAAGATGTGTGCCTGTTCTTGGAGCTCCGCTAGTAGGGTAGCAAAGACACTCGTAGGCAGTACTGAATGCTGCTCCGTGCTACTTCTCCTCCGCTGGCAAATGCTTCACAGTCGCCCGAGGAAAGACGTTTAACAATCGATCTCCAAGAGAAACGAAACACATGATGCCATAAGGCGAAAGAATAGCAGGGCATCTCTTCACAAGCTTGTCCCTGATCTATAGCTGAGGGCAAACACTTGTGTGCTTGTGGGAGAGCCTGTGTCTTTCCTGGAAGCGTTAGGGAGTTTTGCTCAGACGCGTGTTTCCTCAAGTTCAAGAATCAAGATCTAGGATACCTGCAGACAGGTGCCTGTTTGTGTGGAGACAGTCTGTTTGAAACTGTGTTCCTCAGCGCCCGCTCTTTCTCCCCATCGCTCCACACGCCTGGGAGTCCCTTTCTTTCTCTCCACAAGCACGTGTGTTGACTTCGTCGCACATGTGCATCTGCACAAGCGTTGAGCTCAGCAGAGTGTGTCTCTTGACACTTGATGTGCGTTGGCTGTGTCTGCGTGCTCCAGTGAAGAGAGAAACGGGAAATCATCTTGGTAGAGGCAACAAAGCAAAAGCGAGGCAGGATTGACATCTGCTCAACAGAGACGGATTCCCTGCGCTGACACAGTTCACAGTTACACGAGAAGCAATCTGAGCGGTCCATCGACCGGAGACGTGTTTCCCAAGAGGTCGTTTAGCGAGTGAACAGCAGTGTGCGCGACTTTCAGGAGTGTGCCTGGAAAGTGCCAGAATCACCAGAGCACCTGTGCAAAAGCTGCTGCCTCTGTGACCGCATTGAGGCACGTTCCCGTGTCTGCGAGTACATACACGGCTCTTCCGCGTTCACTCCGAGGGAAACGGTCCGCTATTGCTTCTGTGCGTACAGACGCGATTCCCTTGTCTCTTGCGAACACAGGGAACTCTGTGCATCCAAATCTACCGGCTAAGGACGCGTCTGCATATGTTTTGGTGAACAATCGAGTGTGCGTGTTCTGACAGCTGCCTCTATGCAGACGTCTCCACAGAGCCACTTCTGAATGCCCCGCAGCCCAGGACTGAATGGATACACTAACAAGTGCACCGGTGTGAGCAACCACATATGCAGAAGGACGTCTTTCATCTCACAGAAGCGCGAACGTCTTGGCGTTCAAGCACATGGCAGAAACAAGGTGTGAACAGATGAGCTGCTGCTATTTTCTCCGTTCGGCATGCTTCGTTGTAGCTCTCTTGCCGGTCGCCGGCTTAGCGGCTTGCTTTGCGCGACTAGCTCTGGGGAGAGAAGGAGATAGCGCCGGAAACCTCGCCTTTTGCCTTCTTCGGCGCTGGAACCTGGTTGCTGCGCCTTCTCTTTGTCCATGTGCACACACACGATTCCTCAGCGAAAACCATGCAGAAACCTTTCCACGAGCACCCAGGGATGTGCACCCAGCACCACGTGCACGCACACGCAGCTAGAGAAAAGCACCTACCTTTTCACACACTGATGCCTAAGCAAACGCGTGGCCACACACACGCACACATCCGCAAGCGCGCCTACTCCCATCTATTGAGGGAAAGACGGACGAGCAACGTCCTGACAGGCTTGAGGGGAAAAACGTCCGTTGATGGTTGGCGTACTGCACGCCCGCCTACGGGGCTGCAGGGGAATCCACATTTGGAAGGTACCTGAAGATGTGTGCCTGTTCTTGGAGCTCCGCTAGTAGGGTAGCAAAGACACTCGTAGGCAGTACTGAATGCTGCTCCGTGCTACTTCTCCTCCGCTGGCAAATGCTTCACAGTCGCCCGAGGAAAGACGTTTAACAATCGATCTCCAAGAGAAACGAAACACATGATGCCATAAGGCGAAAGAATAGCAGGGCATCTCTTCACAAGCTTGTCCCTGATCTATAGCTGAGGGCAAACACTTGTGTGCTTGTGGGAGAGCCTGTGTCTTTCCTGGAAGCGTTAGGGAGTTTTGCTCAGACGCGTGTTTCCTCAAGTTCAAGAATCAAGATCTAGGATACCTGCAGACAGGTGCCTGTTTGTGTGGAGACAGTCTGTTTGAAACTGTGTTCCTCAGCGCCCGCTCTTTCTCCCCATCGCTCCACACGCCTGGGAGTCCCTTTCTTTCTCTCCACAAGCACGTGTGTTGACTTCGTCGCACATGTGCATCTGCACAAGCGTTGAGCTCAGCAGAGTGTGTCTCTTGACACTTGATGTGCGTTGGCTGTGTCTGCGTGCTCCAGTGAAGAGAGAAACGGGAAATCATCTTGGTAGAGGCAACAAAGCAAAAGCGAGGCAGGATTGACATCTGCTCAACAGAGACAGATTCCCTGCGCTGACACAGTTCACAGTTACACGAGAAGCAATCTGAGCGGTCCATCGACCGGAGACGTGTTTCCCAAGAGGTCGTTTAGCGAGTGAACAGCAGTGTGCGCGACTTTCAGGAGTGTGCCTGGAAAGTGCCAGAATCACCAGAGCACCTGTGCAAAAGCTGCTGCCTCTGTGACCGCATTGAGGCACGTTCCCGTGTCTGCGAGTACATACACGGCTCTTCCGCGTTCACTCCGAGGGAAACGGTCCGCTATTGCTTCTGTGCGTACAGACGCGATTCCCTTGTCTCTTGCGAACACAGGGAACTCTGTGCATCCAAATCTACCGGCTAAGGACGCGTCTGCATATGTTTTGGTGAACAATCGAGTGTGCGTGTTCTGACAGCTGCCTCTATGCAGACGTCTCCACAGAGCCACTTCTGAATGCCCCGCAGCCCAGGACTGAATGGATACACTAACAAGTGCACCGGTGTGAGCAACCACATATGCAGAAGGACGTCTTTCATCTCACAGAAGCGCGAACGTCTTGGCGTTCAAGCACATGGCAGAAACAAGGTGTGAACAGATGAGCTGCTGCTATTTTCTCCGTTCGGCATGCTTCGTTGTAGCTCTCTTGCCGGTCGCCGGCTTAGCGGCTTGCTTTGCGCGACTAGCTCTGGGGAGAGAAGGAGATAGCGCCGGAAACCTCGCCTTTTGCCTTCTTCGGCGCTGGAACCTGGTTGCTGCGCCTTCTCTTTGTCCATGTGCACACACACGATTCCTCAGCGAAAACCATGCAGAAACCTTTCCACGAGCATCCAGGGATGTGCACCCAGCACCACGTGCACGCACACGCAGCTAGAGAAAAGCACCTACCTTTTCACACACTGATGCCTAAGCAAACGCGTGGCCACACACACGCACACATCCGCAAGCGCGCCTACTCCCATCTATTGAGGGAAAGACGGACGAGCAACGTCCTGACAGGCTTGAGGGGAAAAACGTCCGTTGATGGTTGGCGTACTGCACACCCGCCTACGGGGCTGCAGGGGAATCCACATTTGGAAGGTACCTGAAGATGTGTGCCTGTTCTTGGAGCTCCGCTAGTAGGGTAGCAAAGACACTCGTAGGCAGTACTGAATGCTGCTCCGTGCTACTTCTCCTCCGCTGGCAAATGCTTCACAGTCGCCCGAGGAAAGACGTTTAACAATCGATCTCCAAGAGAAACGAAACACATGATGCCATAAGGCGAAAGAATAGCAGGGCATCTCTTCACAAGCTTGTCCCTGATCTATAGCTGAGGGCAAACACTTGTGTGCTTGTGGGAGAGCCTGTGTCTTTCCTGGAAGCGTTTGGGAGTTTTGCTCAGACGCGTGTTTCCTCAAGTTCAAGAATCAAGATCTAGGATACCTGCAGACAGGTGCCTGTTTGTGTGGAGACAGTCTGTTTGAAACTGTGTTCCTCAGCGCCCGCTCTTTCTCCCCGTCGCTCCACACGCCTGGGAGTCCCTTTCTTTCTCTCCACAAGCACGTGTGTTGACTTCGTCGCACATGTGCATCTGCACAAGCGTTGAGCTCAGCAGAGTGTGTCTCTTGACACTTGATGTGCGTTGGCTGTGTCTGCGTGCTCCAGTGAAGAGAGAAACGGGAAATCATCTTGGTAGAGGCAACAAAGCAAAAGCGAGGCAGGATTGACATCTGCTCAACAGAGACGGATTCCCTGCGCTGACACAGTTCACAGTTACACGAGAAGCAATCTGAGCGGTCCATCGACCGGAGACGTGTTTCCCAAGAGGTCGTTTAAGCGAGTGAACAGCAGTGTGCGCGACTTTCAGGAGTGTGCCTGGAAAGTGCCAGAATCACCAGAGCACCTGTGCAAAAGCTGCTGCCTCTGTGACCGCACTGAGGCACGTTCCCGTGTCTGCGAGTATATAGACGGCTCTTTCGCGTTCACTCCGAGGGAAACGGTCCGCTATTGCTTCTGTGCGTACAGACGCGATTCCCTTGTCTCTTGCGAACACAGGGAACTCTGTGCATCCAAATCTACAGGCTAAAGACACGTCTGCACATGTTTTGGTGAACAATTGAGTGTGCGTGTTCTGACAGCTGCCTCTATGCAGATGTCTCCACAGAGCCACTTCTGAATGCCCCGCAGCCCAGGACTGAATGGATACACTAACAAGTGCACCGGTGTGAGCAACCACATATGCAGAAGGACGTCTTTCATCTCACAGAAGCGCGAACGTCTTGGCGTTCAAGCACATGGCAGAAACAAGGTGTGAACAGATGAGCTGCTGCTATTTTCTCCGTTCGGCATGCTTCGTTGTAGCTCTCTTGCCGGTCGCCGGCTTAGCGGCTTGCTTTGCGCGACTAGGTCTGCGGAGAGAAGGAGATAGCGCCGGAAACCTTGCCTTTTGCCTTCTTCGGCGCTGGAACCTGGTTGCTGCGCCTTCTCTTTGTCCATGTGCACACACACGATTCCTCAGCGAAAACCATGCAGAAACCTTACCTCGAGCACCCAGGGATGTGCACCCAGCACCACGTGCACGCACACGCAGCTAGAGAAAAGCACCTATCTTTTCACACACTGATGCCTAAGCAAACGCGTGGCCACACACACGCACACATCCGCAAGCGCGCCTACTCCCATCTATTGAGGGAAAGACGGACGAGCAACGTCCTGACAGGCTTGAGGGGAAAAACGTCCGTTGATGGTTGGCGTACTGCACGCCCGCCTACGGGGCTGCAGGGGAATCCACATTTGGAAGGTACCTGAAGATGTGTGCCTGTTCTTGGAGCTCCGCTAGTAGGGTAGCAAAGACACTCGTAGGCAGTACTGAATGCTGCTCCGTGCTACTTCTCCTCCGCTGGCAAATGCTTCACAGTCGCCCGAGGAAAGACGTTTAACAATCGATCTCCAAGAGAAACGAAACACATGATGCCATAAGGCGAAAGAATAGCAGGGCATCTCTTCACAAGCTTGTCCCTGATCTATAGCTGAGGGCAAACACTTGTGTGCTTGTGGGAGAGCCTGTGTCTTTCCTGGAAGCGTTTGGGAGTTTTGCTCAGACGCGTGTTTCCTCAAGTTCAAGAATCAAGATCTAGGATACCTGCAGACAGGTGCCTGTTTGTGTGGAGACAGTCTGTTTGAAACTGTGTTCCTCAGCGCCCGCTCTTTCTCCCCGTCGCTCCACACGCCTGGGAGTCCCTTTCTTTCTCTCCACAAGCACGTGTGTTGACTTCGTCGCACATGTGCATCTGCACAAGCGTTGAGCTCAGCAGAGTGTGTCTCTTGACACTTGATGTGCGTTGGCTGTGTCTGCGTGCTCCAGTGAAGAGAGAAACGGGAAATCATCTTGGTAGAGGCAACAAAGCAAAAGCGAGGCAGGATTGACATCTGCTCAACAGAGACGGATTCCCTGCGCTGACACAGTTCACAGTTACACGAGAAGCAATCTGAGCGGTCCATCGACCGGAGATGTGTTTCCCAAGAGGTCGTTTAAGCGAGTGAACAGCAGTGTGCGCGACTTTCAGGAGTGTGCCTGGAAAGTGCCAGAATCACCAGAGCACCTGTGCAAAAGCTGCTGCCTCTGTGACCGCACTGAGGCACGTTCCCGTGTCTGCGAGTATATAGACGGCTCTTTCGCGTTCACTCCGAGGGAAACGGTCCGCTATTGCTTCTGTGCGTACAGACGCGATTCCCTTGTCTCTTGCGAACACAGGGAACTCTGTGCATCCAAATCTACAGGCTAAAGACACGTCTGCACATGTTTTGGTGAACAATCGAGTGTGCGTGTTCTGACAGCTGCCTCTATGCAGACGTCTCCACAGAGCCACTTCTGAATGCCCCGCAGCCCAGGACTGAATGGATACACTAACAAGTGCACCGGTGTGAGCAACCACATATGCAGAAGGACGTCTTTCATCTCACAGAAGCGCGAACGTCTTGGCGTTCAAGCACATGGCAGAAACAAGGTGTGAACAGATGAGCTGCTGCTATTTTCTCCGTTCGGCATGCTTCGTTGTAGCTCTCTTGCCGGTCGCCGGCTTAGCGGCTTGCTTTGCGCGACTAGGTCTGCGGAGAGAAGGAGATAGCGCCGGAAACCTTGCCTTTTGCCTTCTTCGGCGCTGGAACCTGGTTGCTGCGCCTTCTCTTTGTCCATGTGCACACACACGATTCCTCAGCGAAAACCATGCAGAAACCTTACCTCGAGCACCCAGGGATGTGCACCCAGCACCACGTGCACGCACACGCAGCTAGAGAAAAGCACCTATCTTTTCACACACTGATGCCTAAGCAAACGCGTGGCCACACACACGCACACATCCGCAAGCGTGCCTACTCCCATCTATTGAGGGAAAGACGGACGAGCAACGTCCTGACAGGCTTGAGGGGAAAAACGTCCGTTGATGGTTGGCGTACTGCACGCCCGCCTACGGGGCTGCAGGGGAATCCACATTTGGAAGGTACCTGAAGATGTGTGCCTGTTCTTGGAGCTCCGCTAGTAGGGTAGCAAAGACACTCGTAGGCAGTACTGAATGCTGCTCCGTGCTACTTCTCCTCCGCTGGCAAATGCTTCACAGTCGCCCGAGGAAAGACGTTTAACAATCGATCTCCAAGAGAAACGAAACACATGATGCCATAAGGCGAAAGAATAGCAGGGCATCTCTTCACAAGCTTGTCCCTGATCTATAGCTGAGGGCAAACACTTGTGTGCTTGTGGGAGAGCCTGTGTCTTTCCTGGAAGCGTTTGGGAGTTTTGCTCAGACGCGTGTTTCCTCAAGTTCAAGAATCAAGATCTAGGATACCTGCAGACAGGTGCCTGTTTGTGTGGAGACAGTCTGTTTGAAACTGTGTTCCTCAGCGCCCGCTCTTTCTCCCCGTCGCTCCACACGCCTGGGAGTCCCTTTCTTTCTCTCCACAAGCACGTGTGTTGACTTCGTCGCACATGTGCATCTGCACAAGCGTTGAGCTCAGCAGAGTGTGTCTCTTGACACTTGATGTGCGTTGGCTGTGTCTGCGTGCTCCAGTGAAGAGAGAAACGGGAAATCATCTTGGTAGAGGCAACAAAGCAAAAGCGAGGCAGGATTGACATCTGCTCAACAGAGACGGATTCCCTGCGCTGACACAGTTCACAGTTACACGAGAAGCAATCTGAGCGGTCCATCGACCGGAGACGTGTTTCCCAAGAGGTCGTTTAGCGAGTGAACAGCAGTGTGCGCGACTTTCAGGAGTGTGCCTGGAAAGTGCCAGAATCACCAGAGCACCTGTGCAAAAGCTGCTGCCTCTGTGACCGCACTGAGGCACGTTCCCGTGTCTGCGAGTATATAGACGGCTCTTTCGCGTTCACTCCGAGGGAAACGGTCCGCTATTGCTTCTGTGCGTACAGACGCGATTCCCTTGTCTCTTGCGAACACAGGGAACTCTGTGCATCCAAATCTACAGGCTAAAGACGCGTCTGCACATGTTTTGGTGAACAATCGAGTGTGCGTGTTCTGACAGCTGCCTCTATGCAGATGTCTCCACAGAGCCACTTCTGAATGCCCCGCAGCCCAGGACTGAATGGATACACTAACAAGTGCACCGGTGTGAGCAACCACATATGCAGAAGGACGTCTTTCATCTCACAGAAGCGCGAACGTCTTGGCGTTCAAGCACATGGCAGAAACAAGGTGTGAACAGATGAGCTGCTGCTATTTTCTCCGTTCGGCATGCTTCGTTGTAGCTCTCTTGCCGGTCGCCGGCTTAGCGGCTTGCTTTGCGCGACTAGGTCTGCGGAGAGAAGGAGATAGCGCCGGAAACCTTGCCTTTTGCCTTCTTCGGCGCTGGAACCTGGTTGCTGCGCCTTCTCTTTGTCCATGTGCACACACACGATTCCTCAGCGAAAACCATGCAGAAACCTTACCTCGAGCACCCAGGGATGTGCACCCAGCACCACGTGCACGCACACGCAGCTAGAGAAAAGCACCTATCTTTTCACACACTGATGCCTAAGCAAACGCGTGGCCACACACACGCACACATCCGCAAGCGCGCCTACTCCCATCTATTGAGGGAAAGACGGACGAGCAACGTCCTGACAGGCTTGAGGGGAAAAACGTCCGTTGATGGTTGGCGTACTGCACGCCCGCCTACGGGGCTGCAGGGGAATCCACATTTGGAAGGTACCTGAAGATGTGTGCCTGTTCTTGGAGCTCCGCTAGTAGGGTAGCAAAGACACTCGTAGGCAGTACTGAATGCTGCTCCGTGCTACTTCTCCTCCGCTGGCAAATGCTTCACAGTCGCCCGAGGAAAGACGTTTAACAATCGATCTCCAAGAGAAACGAAACACATGATGCCATAAGGCGAAAGAATAGCAGGGCATCTCTTCACAAGCTTGTCCCTGATCTATAGCTGAGGGCAAACACTTGTGTGCTTGTGGGAGAGCCTGTGTCTTTCCTGGAAGCGTTTGGGAGTTTTGCTCACACGCGTGTTTCCTCAAGTTCAAGAATCAAGATCTAGGATACCTGCAGACAGGTGCCTGTTTGTGTGGAGACAGTCTGTTTGAAACTGTGTTCCTCAGCGCCCGCTCTTTCTCCCCGTCGCTCCACACGCCTGGGAGTCCCTTTCTTTCTCTCCACAAGCACGTGTGTTGACTTCGTCGCACATGTGCATCTGCACAAGCGTTGAGCTCAGCAGAGTGTGTCTCTTGACACTTGATGTGCGTTGGCTGTGTCTGCGTGCTCCAGTGAAGAGAGAAACGGGAAATCATCTTGGTAGAGGCAACAAAGCAAAAGCGAGGCAGGATTGACATCTGCTCAACAGAGACGGATTCCCTGCGCTGACACAGTTCACAGTTACACGAGAAGCAATCTGAGCGGTCCATCGACCGGAGACGTGTTTCCCAAGAGGTCGTTTAGCGAGTGAACAGCAGTGTGCGCGACTTTCAGGAGTGTGCCTGGAAAGTGCCAGAATCACCAGAGCACCTGTGCAAAAGCTGCTGCCTCTGTGACCGCACTGAGGCACGTTCCCGTGTCTGCGAGTATATAGACGGCTCTTTCGCGTTCACTCCGAGGGAAACGGTCCGCTATTGCTTCTGTGCGTACAGACGCGATTCCCTTGTCTCTTGCGAACACAGGGAACTCTGTGCATCCAAATCTACCGGCTAAGGACGCGTCTGCATATGTTTTGGTGAACAATCGAGTGTGCGTGTTCTGACAGCTGCCTCTATGCAGACGTCTCCACAGAGCCACTTCTGAATGCCCCGCAGCCCAGGACTGAATGGATACACTAACAAGTGCACCGGTGTGAGCAACCACATATGCAGAAGGACGTCTTTCATCTCACAGAAGCGCGAACGTCTTGGCGTTCAAGCACATGGCAGAAACAAGGTGTGAACAGATGAGCTGCTGCTATTTTCTCCGTTCGGCATGCTTCGTTGTAGCTCTCTTGCCGGTCGCCGGCTTAGCGGCTTGCTTTGCGCGACTAGCTCTGGGGAGAGAAGGAGATAGCGCCGGAAACCTCGCCTTTTGCCTTCTTCGGCGCTGGAACCTGGTTGCTGCGCCTTCTCTTTGTCCATGTGCACACACACGATTCCTCAGCGAAAACCATGCAGAAACCTTTCCACGAGCACCCAGGGATGTGCACCCAGCACCACGTGCACGCACACGCAGCTAGAGAAAAGCACCTACCTTTTCACACACTGATGCCTAAGCAAACGCGTGGCCACACACACGCACACATCCGCAAGCGCGCCTACTCCCATCTATTGAGGGAAAGACGGACGAGCAACGTCCTGACAGGCTTGAGGGGAAAAACGTCCGTTGACGTTTGGCGTAATGCACGCCCGCCTACGGGGCTGCAGGGGAATCCACATTTGGAAGGTACCTGAAGATGTGTGCCTGTTCTTGGAGCTCCGCTAGTAGGGTAGCAAAGACACTCGTAGGCAGTACTGAATGCTGCTCTGTGCTACTTCTCCTCCGCTGGCAAATGCTTCACAGTCGCCCTAGGAAAGACGTTTAACAATCGATCTCCAAGAGGAACGAAACACATGATGCCATAAGGCGAAAGAATAGCAGGGCATCTCTTCACAGGCTTGTCCCTGATCTATAGCTGAGGGCAAACACTTGTGTGCTTGTGGGAGAGCCTGTGTCTTTCCTGGAAGCGTTTGGGAGTTTTGCTCAGACGCGTGTTTCCTCAAGTTCAAGAATCAAGATCTAGGATACCTGCAGACAGGTGCCTGTTTGTGTGGAGACAGTCTGTTTGAAACTGTGTTCCTCAGCGCCCGCTCTTTCTCCCCGTCGCTCCACACGCCTGGGAGTCCCTTTCTTTCTCTCCACAAGCACGTGTGTTGACTTCATCGCACATGTGCATCTGCACAAGCGTTGAGCTCAGCAGAGCGTGTCTCTTGACACTTGATGTGCGTTGGCTGTGTCTGCCTGCTCCAGTGAAGAGAGAAACGGGAAATCATCTTGGTAGAGGCAACAAAGCAAAAGCGAGGCAGGATCGACATCTGCTCAACAGAGACGGATTCCCTGCGCTGACACAGTTCACAGTTACACGAGAAGCAATCTGAGCGGTCCGTCGACCGGAGACGTGTTTCCCAAGAGGTCGTTTAGCGAGTGAACAGCAGTGTGCGCGACTTTCAGGAGTGTGCCTGGAAAGTGCCAGAATCACCAGGAGCATCTGTGCAAAAGCTGCTGCCTCTGTGACCGCATTGAGGCACGTTCGCGTGTCTGCGAGTATATAGACGGCTCTTTCGCGTTCACTCCGAGGGAAACGGTCCGCTATTGCTTCTGTGCGCACAGACGCGATTCCCTTGTCTCTTGCGAACACAGGGAACTCTGTGCATCCAAATCTACAGGCTAAGGACGCGTCTGCATATGTTTTGGTGAACAATCGAGTGTGCGTGTTCTGACAGCTGCCTCTATGCAGACGTCTCCACAGAGCCACTTCTGAATGCCCCGCAGCCCAGGACTGAATGGATACACTAACAAGTGCACCGGTGTGAGCAACCACATATGCAGAAGGACGTCTTTCATCTCACAGAAGCGCGAACGTCTTGGCGTTCAAGCACATGGCAGAAACAAGGTGTGAACAGATGAGCTGCTGCTATTTTCTCCGTTCGGCATGCTTCGTTGTAGCTCTCTTGCCGGTCGCCGGCTTAGCGGCTTGCTTTGCGCGACTAGCTCTGGGGAGAGAAGGAGATAGCGCCGGAAACCTCGCCTTTTGCCTTCTTCGGCGCTGGAACCTGGTTGCTGCGCCTTCTCTTTGTCCATGTGCACACACACGATTCCTCAGCGAAAACCATGCAGAAACCTTTCCACGAGCACCCAGGGATGTGCACCCAGCACCACGTGCACGCACACGCAGCTAGAGAAAAGCACCTACCTTTTCACACACTGATGCCTAAGCAAACGCGTGGCCACACACACGCACACATCCGCAAGCGCGCCTACTCCCATCTATTGAGGGAAAGACGGACGAGCAACGTCCTGACAGGCTTGAGGGGAAAAACGTCCGTTGACGGTTGGCGTACTGCACGCCCGCCTACGGGGCTGCAGGGGAATCCACATTTGGAAGGTACCTGAAGATGTGTGCCTGTTCTTGGAGCTCCGCTAGTAGGGTAGCAAAGACACTCGTAGGCAGTACTGAATGCTGCTCCGTGCTACTTCTCCTCCGCTGGCAAATGCTTCACAGTCGCCCTAGGAAAGACGTTTAACAATCGATCTCCAAGAGGAACGAAACACATGATGCCATAAGGCGAAAGAATAGCAGGGCATCTCTTCACAGGCTTGTCCCTGATCTATAGCTGAGGGCAAACACTTGTGTGCTTGTGGGAGAGCCTGTGTCTTTCCTGGAAGCGTTTGGGAGTTTTGCTCAGACGCGTGTTTCCTCAAGTTCAAGAATCAAGATCTAGGATACCTGCAGACAGGTGCCTGTTTGTCTGGAGACAGTCTGTTTGAAACTGTGTTCCTCAGCGCCCGCTCTTTCTCCCCGTCGCTCCACACGCCTGGGAGTCCCTTTCTTTCTCTCCACAAGCACGTGTGTTGACTTCGTCGCACATGTGCATCTGCACAAGCGTTGAGCTCAGCAGAGCGTGTCTCTTGACACTTGATGTGCGTTGGCTGTGTCTGCGTGCTCCAGTGAAGAGAGAAACGGGAAATCATCTTGGTAGAGGCAACAAAGCAAAAGCGAGGCAGGATTGACATCTGCTCAACAGAGACGGATTCCCTGCGCTGACACAGTTCACAGTTACACGAGAAGCAATCTGAGCGGTCCGTCGACCGGAGACGTGTTTCCCAAGAGGTCGTTTAGCGAGTGAACAGCAGTGTGCGCGACTTTCAGGAGTGTGCCTGGAAAGTGCCAGAATCACCAGGAGCATCTGTGCAAAAGCTGCTGCCTCTGTGACCGCATTGAGGCACGTTCCCGTGTCTGCGAGTATATAGACGGCTCTTTCGCGTTCACTCCGAGGGAAACGGTCCGCTATTGCTTCTGTGCGTACAGACGCGATTCCCTTGTCTCTTGCGAACACAGGGAACTCTGTGCATCCAAATCTACAGGCTAAGGACGCGTCTGCATATGTTTTGGTGAACAATCGAGTGTGCGTGTTCTGACAGCTGCCTCTATGCAGACGTCTCCACAGAGCCACTTCTGAATGCCCCGCAGCCCAGGACTGAATGGATACACTAACAAGTGCACCGGTGTGAGCAACCACATATGCAGAAGGACGTCTTTCATCTCACAGAAGCGCGAACGTCTTGGCGTTCAAGCACATGGCAGAAACAAGGTGTGAACAGATGAGCTGCTGCTATTTTCTCCGTTCGGCATGCTTCGTTGTAGCTCTCTTGCCGGTCGCCGGCTTAGCGGCTTGCTTTGCGCGACTAGCTCTGGGGAGAGAAGGAGATAGCGCCGGAAACCTCGCCTTTTGCCTTCTTCGGCGCTGGAACCTGGTTGCTGCGCCTTCTCTTTGTCCATGTGCACACACACGATTCCTCAGCGAAAACCATGCAGAAACCTTTCCACGAGCACCCAGGGATGTGCACCCAGCACCACGTGCACGCACACGCAGCTAGAGAAAAGCACCTACCTTTTCACACACTGATGCCTAAGCAAACGCGTGGCCACACACACGCACACATCCGCAAGCGCGCCTACTCCCATCTATTGAGGGAAAGACGGACGAGCAACGTCCTGACAGGCTTGAGGGGAAAAACGTCCGTTGACGGTTGGCGTACTGCACGCCCGCCTACGGGGCTGCAGGGGAATCCACATTTGGAAGGTGCCTGAAGATGTGTGCCTGTTCTTGGAGCTCCGCTAGTAGGGTAGCAAAGACACTCGTAGGCAGTACTGAATGCTGCTCCGTGCTACTTCTCCTCCGCTGGCAAATGCTTCACAGTCGCCCTAGGAAAGACGTTTAACAATCGATCTCCAAGAGGAACGAAACACATGATGCCATAAGGCGAAAGAATAGCAGGGCATCTCTTCACAGGCTTGTCCCTGATCTATAGCTGAGGGCAAACACTTGTGTGCTTGTGGGAGAGCCTGTGTCTTTCCTGGAAGCGTTTGGGAGTTTTGCTCAGACGCGTGTTTCCTCAAGTTCAAGAATCAAGATCTAGGATACCTGCAGACAGGTGCCTGTTTGTGTGGAGACAGTCTGTTTGAAACTGTGTTCCTCAGCGCCCGCTCTTTCTCCCCGTCGCTCCACACGCCTGGGAGTCCCTTTCTTTCTCTCCACAAGCACGTGTGTTGACTTCGTCGCACATGTGCATCTGCACAAGCGTTGAGCTCAGCAGAGCGTGTCTCTTGACACTTGATGTGCGTTGGCTGTGTCTGCCTGCTCCAGTGAAGAGAGAAACGGGAAATCATCTTGGTAGAGGCAACAAAGCAAAAGCGAGGCAGGATTGACATCTGCTCAACAGAGACGGATTCCCTGCGCTGACACAGTTCACAGTTACACGAGAAGCAATCTGAGCGGTCCGTCGACCGGAGACGTGTTTCCCAAGAGGTCGTTTAGCGAGTGAACAGCAGTGTGCGCGACTTTCAGGAGTGTGCCTGGAAAGTGCCAGAATCACCAGGAGCATCTGTGCAAAAGCTGCTGCCTCTGTGACCGCATTGAGGCACGTTCCCGTGTCTGCGAGTATATAGACGGCTCTTTCGCGTTCACTCCGAGGGAAACGGTCCGCTATTGCTTCTGTGCGCACAGACGCGATTCCCTTGTCTCTTGCGAACACAGGGAACTCTGTGCATCCAAATCTACAGGCTAAGGACGCGTCTGCATATGTTTTGGTGAACAATCGAGTGTGCGTGTTCTGACAGCTGCCTCTATGCAGACGTCTCCACAGAGCCACTTCTGAATGCCCCGCAGCCCAGGACTGAATGGATACACTAACAAGTGCACCGGTGTGAGCAACCACATATGCAGAAGGACGTCTTTCATCTCACAGAAGCGCGAACGTCTTGGCGTTCAAGCACATGGCAGAAACAAGGTGTGAACAGATGAGCTGCTGCTATTTTCTCCGTTCGGCATGCTTCGTTGTAGCTCTCTTGCCGGTCGCCGGCTTAGCGGCTTGCTTTGCGCGACTAGCTCTGGGGAGAGAAGGAGATAGCGCCGGAAACCTCGCCTTTTGCCTTCTTCGGCGCTGGAACCTGGTTGCTGCGCCTTCTCTTTGTCCATGTGCACACACACGATTCCTCAGCGAAAACCATGCAGAAACCTTTCCACGAGCACCCAGGGATGTGCACCCAGCACCACGTGCACGCACACGCAGCTAGAGAAAAGCACCTACCTTTACACACACTGATGCCTAAGCAAACGCGTGGCCACACACACGCACACATCCGCAAGCGCGCCTACTCCCATCTATTGAGGGAAAGACGGACGAGCAACGTCCTGACAGGCTTGAGGGGAAAAACGTCCGTTGATGGTTGGCGTACTGCACGCCCGCCTACGGGGCTGCAGGGGAATCCACATTTGGAAGGTACCTGAAGATGTGTGCCTGTTCTTGGAGCTCCGCTAGTAGGGTAGCAAAGACACTCGTAGGCAGTACTGAATGCTGCTCCGTGCTACTTCTCCTCCGCTGGCAAATGCTTCACAGTCGCCCTAGGAAAGACGTTTAACAATCGATCTCCAAGAGGAACGAAACACATGATGCCATAAGGCGAAAGAATAGCAGGGCATCTCTTCACAGGCTTGTCCCTGATCTATAGCTGAGGGCAAACACTTGTGTGCTTGTGGGAGAGCCTGTGTCTTTCCTGGAAGCGTTTGGGAGTTTTGCTCAGACGCGTGTTTCCTCAAGTTCAAGAATCAAGATCTAGGATACCTGCAGACAGGTGCCTGTTTGTGTGGAGACAGTCTGTTTGAAACTGTGTTCCTCAGCGCCCGCTCTTTCTCCCCGTCGCTCCACACGCCTGGGAGTCCCTTTCTTTCTCTCCACAAGCACGTGTGTTGACTTCGTCGCACATGTGCATCTGCACAAGCGTTGAGCTCAGCAGAGCGTGTCTCTTGACACTTGATGTGCGTTGGCTGTGTCTGCCTGCTCCAGTGAAGAGAGAAACGGGAAATCATCTTGGTAGAGGCAACAAAGCAAAAGCGAGGCAGGATTGACATCTGCTCAACAGAGACGGATTCCCTGCGCTGACACAGTTCACAGTTACACGAGAAGCAATCTGAGCGGTCCGTCGACCGGAGACGTGTTTCCCAAGAGGTCGTTTAGCGAGTGAACAGCAGTGTGCGCGACTTTCAGGAGTGTGCCTGGAAAGTGCCAGAATCACCAGGAGCATCTGTGCAAAAGCTGCTGCCTCTGTGACCGCATTGAGGCACGTTCGCGTGTCTGCGAGTATATAGACGGCTCTTTCGCGTTCACTCCGAGGGAAACGGTCCGCTATTGCTTCTGTGCGCACAGACGCGATTCCCTTGTCTCTTGCGAACACAGGGAACTCTGTGCATCCAAATCTACAGGCTAAGGACGCGTCTGCATATGTTTTGGTGAACAATCGAGTGTGCGTGTTCTGACAGCTGCCTCTATGCAGACGTCTCCACAGAGCCACTTCTGAATGCCCCGCAGCCCAGGACTGAATGGATACACTAACAAGTGCACCGGTGTGAGCAACCACATATGCAGAAGGACGTCTTTCATCTCACAGAAGCGCGAACGTCTTGGCGTTCAAGCACATGGCAGAAACAAGGTGTGAACAGATGAGCTGCTGCTATTTTCTCCGTTCGGCATGCTTCGTTGTAGCTCTCTTGCCGGTCGCCGGCTTAGCGGCTTGCTTTGCGCGACTAGCTCTGGGGAGAGAAGGAGATAGCGCCGGAAACCTCGCCTTTTGCCTTCTTCGGCGCTGGAACCTGGTTGCTGCGCCTTCTCTTTGTCCATGTGCACACACACGATTCCTCAGCGAAAACCATGCAGAAACCTTTCCACGAGCACCCAGGGATGTGCACCCAGCACCACGTGCACGCACACGCAGCTAGAGAAAAGCACCTACCTTTTCACACACTGATGCCTAAGCAAACGCGTGGCCACACACACGCACACATCCGCAAGCGCGCCTACTCCCATCTATTGAGGGAAAGACGGACGAGCAACGTCCTGACAGGCTTGAGGGGAAAAACGTCCGTTGACGGTTGGCGTACTGCACGCCCGCCTACGGGGCTGCAGGGGAATCCACATTTGGAAGGTACCTGAAGATGTGTGCCTGTTCTTGGAGCTCCGCTAGTAGGGTAGCAAAGACACTCGTAGGCAGTACTGAATGCTGCTCCGTGCTACTTCTCCTCCGCTGGCAAATGCTTCACAGTCGCCCGAGGAAAGACGTTTAACAATCGATCTCCAAGAGGAACGAAACACATGATGCCATAAGGCGAAAGAATAGCAGGGCATCTCTTCACAGGCTTGTCCCTGATCTATAGCTGAGGGCAAACACTTGTGTGCTTGTGGGAGAGCCTGTGTCTTTCCTGGAAGCGTTTGGGAGTTTTGCTCAGACGCGTGTTTCCTCAAGTTCAAGAATCAAGATCTAGGATACCTGCAGACAGGTGCCTGTTTGTGTGGAGACAGTCTGTTTGAAACTGTGTTCCTCAGCGCCCGCTCTTTCTCCCCGTCGCTCCACACGCCTGGGAGTCCCTTTCTTTCTCTCCACAAGCACGTGTGTTGACTTCGTCGCACATGTGCATCTGCACAAGCGTTGAGCTCAGCAGAGCGTGTCTCTTGACACTTGATGTGCGTTGGCTGTGTCTGCGTGCTCCAGTGAAGAGAGAAACGGGAAATCATCTTGGTAGAGGCAACAAAGCAAAAGCGAGGCAGGATTGACATCTGCTCAACAGAGACGGATTCCCTGCGCTGACACAGTTCACAGTTACACGAGAAGCAATCTGAGCGGTCCGTCGACCGGAGACGTGTTTCCCAAGAGGTCGTTTAGCGAGTGAACAGCAGTGTGCGCGACGTTCAGGAGTGTGCCTGGAAAGTGCCAGAATCACCAGGAGCATCTGTGCAAAAGCTGCTGCCTCTGTGACCGCATTGAGGCACGTTCCCGTGTCTGCGAGTATATAGACGGCTCTTTCGCGTTCACTCCGAGGGAAACGGTCTGCTATTGCTTCTGTGCGCACAGACGCGATTCCCTTGTCTCTTGCGAACACAGGGAACTCTGTGCATCCAAATCTACAGGCTAAGGACGCGTCTGCATATGTTTTGGTGAACAATCGAGTGTGCGTGTTCTGACAGCTGCCTCTATGCAGACGTCTCCACAGAGCCACTTCTGAATGCCCCGCAGCCCAGGACTGAATGGATACACTAACAAGTGCACCGGTGTGAGCAACCACATATGCAGAAGGACGTCTTTCATCTCACAGAAGCGCGAACGTCTTGGCGTTCAAGCACATGGCAGAAACAAGGTGTGAACAGATGAGCTGCTGCTATTTTCTCCGTTCGGCATGCTTCGTTGTAGCTCTCTTGCCGGTCGCCGGCTTAGCGGCTTGCTTTGCGCGACTAGCTCTGGGGAGAGAAGGAGATAGCGCCGGAAACCTCGCCTTTTGCCTTCTTCGGCGCTGGAACCTGGTTGCTGCGCCTTCTCTTTGTCCATGTGCACACACACGATTCCTCAGCGAAAACCATGCAGAAACCTTTCCACGAGCACCCAGGGATGTGCACCCAGCACCACGTGCACGCACACGCAGCTAGAGAAAAGCACCTACCTTTTCACACACTGATGCCTAAGCAAACGCGTGGCCACACACACGCACACATCCGCAAGCGCGCCTACTCCCATCTATTGAGGGAAAGACGGACGAGCAACGTCCTGACAGGCTTGAGGGGAAAAACGTCCGTTGACGGTTGGCGTACTGCACGCCCGCCTACGGGGCTGCAGGGGAATCCACATTTGGAAGGTACCTGAAGATGTGTGCCTGTTCTTGGAGCTCCGCTAGTAGGGTAGCAAAGACACTCGTAGGCAGTACTGAATGCTGCTCCGTGCTACTTCTCCTCCGCTGGCAAATGCTTCACAGTCGCCCTAGGAAAGACGTTTAACAATCGATCTCCGAGAGGAACGAAACACATGATGCCATAAGGCGAAAGAATAACAGGGCATCTCTTCACAGGCTTGTCCCTGATCTATAGCTGAGGGCAAACACTTGTGTGCTTGTGGGAGAGCCTGTGTCTTTCCTGGAAGCGTTTGGGAGTTTTGCTCAGACGCGTGTTTCCTCAAGTTCAAGAATCAAGATCTAGGATACCTGCAGACAGGTGCCTGTTTGTGTGGAGACAGTCTGTTTGAAACTGTGTTCCTCAGCGCCCGCTCTTTCTCCCCGTCGCTCCACACGCCTGGGAGTCCCTTTCTTTCTCTCCACAAGCACGTGTGTTGACTTCGTCGCACATGTGCATCTGCACAAGCGTTGAGCTCAGCAGAGCGTGTCTCTTGACACTTGATGTGCGTTGGCTGTGTCTGCGTGCTCCAGTGAAGAGAGAAACGGGAAATCATCTTGGTAGAGGCTACAAAGCAAAAGCGAGGCAGGATTGACATCTGCTCAACAGAGACGGATTCCCTGCGCTGACACAGTTCACAGTTACACGAGAAGCAATCTGAGCGGTCCGTCGACCGGAGACGTGTTTCCCAAGAGGTCGTTTAGCGAGTGAACAGCAGTGTGCGCGACTTTCAGGAGTGTGCCTGGAAAGTGCCAGAATCACCAGGAGCATCTGTGCAAAAGCTGCTGCCTCTGTGACCGCATTGAGGCACGTTCGCGTGTCTGCGAGTATATAGACGGCTCTTTCGCGTTCACTCCGAGGGAAACGGTCCGCTATTGCTTCTGTGCGCACAGACGCGATTCCCTTGTCTCTTGCGAACACAGGGAACTCTGTGCATCCAAATCTACAGGCTAAGGACGCGTCTGCATATGTTTTGGTGAACAATCGAGTGTGCGTGTTCTGACAGCTGCCTCTATGCAGACGTCTCCACAGAGCCACTTCTGAATGCCCCGCAGCCCAGGACTGAATGGATACACTAACAAGTGCACCGGTGTGAGCAACCACATATGCAGAAGGACGTCTTTCATCTCACAGAAGCGCGAACGTCTTGGCGTTCAAGCACATGGCAGAAACAAGGTGTGAACAGATGAGCTGCTGCTATTTTCTCCGTTCGGCATGCTTCGTTGTAGCTCTCTTGCCGGTCGCCGGCTTAGCGGCTTGCTTTGCGCGACTAGCTCTGGGGAGAGAAGGAGATAGCGCCGGAAACCTCGCCTTTTGCCTTCTTCGGCGCTGGAACCTGGTTGCTGCGCCTTCTCTTTGTCCATGTGCACACACACGATTCCTCAGCGAAAACCATGCAGAAACCTTTCCACGAGCACCCAGGGATGTGCACCCAGCACCACGTGCACGCACACGCAGCTAGAGAAAAGCACCTACCTTTTCACACACTGATGCCTAAGCAAACGCGTGGCCACACACACGCACACATCCGCAAGCGCGCCTACTCCCATCTATTGAGGGAAAGACGGACGAGCAACGTCCTGACAGGCTTGAGGGGAAAAACGTCCGTTGACGGTTGGCGTACTGCACGCCCGCCTACGGGGCTGCAGGGGAATCCACATTTGGAAGGTACCTGAAGATGTGTGCCTGTTCTTGGAGCTCCGCTAGTAGGGTAGCAAAGACACTCGTAGGCAGTACTGAATGCTGCTCCGTGCTACTTCTCCTCCGCTGGCAAATGCTTCACAGTCGCCCTAGGAAAGACGTTTAACAATCGATCTCCAAGAGGAACGAAACACATGATGCCATAAGGCGAAAGAATAGCAGGGCATCTCTTCACAGGCTTGTCCCTGATCTATAGCTGAGGGCAAACACTTGTGTGCTTGTGGGAGAGCCTGTGTCTTTCCTGGAAGCGTTTGGGAGTTTTGCTCAGACGCGTGTTTCCTCAAGTTCAAGAATCAAGATCTAGGATACCTGCAGACAGGTGCCTGTTTGTGTGGAGACAGTCTGTTTGAAACTGTGTTCCTCAGCGCCCGCTCTTTCTCCCCGTCGCTCCACACGCCTGGGAGTCCCTTTCTTTCTCTCCACAAGCACGTGTGTTGACTTCGTCGCACATGTGCATCTGCACAAGCGTTGAGCTCAGCAGAGCGTGTCTCTTGACACTTGATGTGCGTTGGCTGTGTCTGCCTGCTCCAGTGAAGAGAGAAACGGGAAATCATCTTGGTAGAGGCAACAAAGCAAAAGCGAGGCAGGATTGACATCTGCTCAACAGAGACGGATTCCCTGCGCTGACACAGTTCACAGTTACACGAGAAGCAATCTGAGCGGTCCGTCGACCGGAGACGTGTTTCCCAAGAGGTCGTTTAGCGAGTGAACAGCAGTGTGCGCGACTTTCAGGAGTGTGCCTGGAAAGTGCCAGAATCACCAGGAGCATCTGTGCAAAAGCTGCTGCCTCTGTGACCGCATTGAGGCACGTTCGCGTGTCTGCGAGTATATAGACGGCTCTTTCGCGTTCACTCCGAGGGAAACGGTCCGCTATTGCTTCTGTGCGCACAGACGCGATTCCCTTGTCTCTTCGGAACACAGGGAACTCTGTGCATCCAAATCTACAGGCTAAGGACGCGTCTGCATATGTTTTGGTGAACAATCGAGTGTGCGTGTTCTGACAGCTGCCTCTATGCAGACGTCTCCACAGAGCCACTTCTGAATGCCCCGCAGCCCAGGACTGAATGGATACACTAACAAGTGCACCGGTGTGAGCAACCACATATGCAGAAGGACGTCTTTCATCTCACAGAAGCGCGAACGTCTTGGCGTTCAAGCACATGGCAGAAACAAGGTGTGAACAGATGAGCTGCTGCTATTTTCTCCGTTCGGCATGCTTCGTTGTAGCTCTCTTGCCGGTCGCCGGCTTAGCGGCTTGCTTTGCGCGACTAGCTCTGGGGAGAGAAGGAGATAGCGCCGGAAACCTCGCCTTTTGCCTTCTTCGGCGCTGGAACCTGGTTGCTGCGCCTTCTCTTTGTCCATGTGCACACACACGATTCCTCAGCGAAAACCATGCAGAAACCTTTCCACGAGCACCCAGGGATGTGCACCCAGCACCACGTGCACGCACACGCAGCTAGAGAAAAGCACCTACCTTTTCACACACTGATGCCTAAGCAAACGCGTGGCCACACACACGCACACATCCGCAAGCGCGCCTACTCCCATCTATTGAGGGAAAGACGGACGAGCAACGTCCTGACAGGCTTGAGGGGAAAAACGTCCGTTGACGGTTGGCGTACTGCACGCCCGCCTACGGGGCTGCAGGGGAATCCACATTTGGAAGGTACCTGAAGATGTGTGCCTGTTCTTGGAGCTCCGCTAGTAGGGTAGCAAAGACACTCGTAGGCAGTACTGAATGCTGCTCCGTGCTACTTCTCCTCCGCTGGCAAATGCTTCACAGTCGCCCGAGGAAAGACGTTTAACAATCGATCTCCAAGAGAAACGAAACACATGATGCCATAAGGCGAAAGAATAGCAGGGCATCTCTTCACAGGCTTGTCCCTGATCTATAGCTGAGGGCAAACACTTGTGTGCTTGTGGGAGAGCCTGTGTCTTTCCTGGAAGCGTTTGGGAGTTTTGCTCAGACGCGTGTTTCCTCAAGTTCAAGAATCAAGATCTAGGATACCTGCAGACAGGTGCCTGTTTGTGTGGAGACAGTCTGTTTGAAACTGTGTTCCTCAGCGCCCGCTCTTTCTCCCCGTCGCTCCACACGCCTGGGAGTCCCTTTCTTTCTCTCCACAAGCAAGTGTGTTGACTTCGTCGCACATGTGCATCTGCACAAGCGTTGAGCTCAGCAGAGCGTGTCTCTTGACACTTGATGTGCGTTGGCTGTGTCTGCGTGCTCCAGTGAAGAGAGAAACGGGAAATCATCTTGGTAGAGGCAACAAAGCAAAAGCGAGGCAGGATTGACATCTGCTCAACAGAGACGGATTCCCTGCGCTGACACAGTTCACAGTTACACGAGAAGCAATCTGAGCGGTCCGTCGACCGGAGACGTGTTTCCCAAGAGGTCGTTTAGCGAGTGAACAGCAGTGTGCGCGACTTTCAGGAGTGTGCCTGGAAAGTGCCAGAATCACCAGGAGCATCTGTGCAAAAGCTGCTGCCTCTGTGACCGCATTGAGGCACGTTCGCGTGTCTGCGAGTATATAGACGGCTCTTTCGCGTTCACTCCGAGGGAAACGGTCCGCTATTGCTTCTGTGCGCACAGACGCGATTCCCTTGTCTCTTGCGAACACAGGGAACTCTGTGCATCCAAATCTACAGGCTAAGGACGCGTCTGCATATGTTTTGGTGAACAATCGAGTGTGCGTGTTCTGACAGCTGCCTCTATGCAGACGTCTCCACAGAGCCACTTCTGAATGCCCCGCAGCCCAGGACTGAATGGATACACTAACAAGTGCACCGGTGTGAGCAACCACATATGCAGAAGGACGTCTTTCATCTCACAGAAGCGCGAACGTCTTGGCGTTCAAGCACATGGCAGAAACAAGGTGTGAACAGATGAGCTGCTGCTATTTTCTCCGTTCGGCATGCTTCGTTGTAGCTCTCTTGCCGGTCGCCGGCTTAGCGGCTTGCTTTGCGCGACTAGCTCTGGGGAGAGAAGGAGATAGCGCCGGAAACCTCGCCTTTTGCCTTCTTCGGCGCTGGAACCTGGTTGCTGCGCCTTCTCTTTGTCCATGTGCACACACACGATTCCTCAGCGAAAACCATGCAGAAACCTTTCCACGAGCACCCAGGGATGTGCACCCAGCACCACGTGCACGCACACGCAGCTAGAGAAAAGCACCTACCTTTTCACACACTGATGCCTAAGCAAACGCGTGGCCACACACACGCACACATCCGCAAGCGCGCCTACTCCCATCTATTGAGGGAAAGACGGACGAGCTCTTTGGTTGCTCTTCACAGGCTTGTCCCTGATCTATAGCTGAGGGCAAACACTTGTGTGCTTGTGGGAGAGCCTGTGTCTTTCCTGGAAGCGTTTGGGAGTTTTGCTCAGACGCGTGTTTCCTCAAGTTCAAGAATCAAGATCTAGGATACCTGCAGACAGGTGCCTGTTTGTGTGGAGACAGTCTGTTTGAAACTGTGTTCCTCAGCGCCCGCTCTTTCTCCCCGTCGCTCCACACGCCTGGGAGTCCCTTTCTTTCTCTCCACAAGCACGTGTGTTGACTTCGTCGCACATGTGCATCTGCACAAGCGTTGAGCTCAGCAGAGCGTGTCTCTTGACACTTGATGTGCGTTGGCTGTGTCTGCCTGCTCCAGTGAAGAGAGAAACGGGAAATCATCTTGGTAGAGGCAACAAAGCAAAAGCGAGGCAGGATTGACATCTGCTCAACAGAGACGGATTCCCTGCGCTGACACAGTTCACAGTTACACGAGAAGCAATCTGAGCGGTCCGTCGACCGGAGACGTGTTTCCCAAGAGGTCGTTTAGCGAGTGAACAGCAGTGTGCGCGACTTTCAGGAGTGTGCCTGGAAAGTGCCAGAATCACCAGGAGCATCTGTGCAAAAGCTGCTGCCTCTGTGACCGCATTGAGGCACGTTCGCGTGTCTGCGAGTATATAGACGGCTCTTTCGCGTTCACTCCGAGGGAAACGGTCCGCTATTGCTTCTGTGCGCACAGACGCGATTCCCTTGTCTCTTGCGAACACAGGGAACTCTGTGCATCCAAATCTACAGGCTAAGGACGCGTCTGCATATGTTTTGGTGAACAATCGAGTGTGCGTGTTCTGACAGCTGCCTCTATGCAGACGTCTCCACAGAGCCACTTCTGAATGCCCCGCAGCCCAGGACTGAATGGATACACTAACAAGTGCACCGGTGTGAGCAACCACATATGCAGAAGGACGTCTTTCATCTCACAGAAGCGCGAACGTCTTGGCGTTCAAGCACATGGCAGAAACAAGGTGTGAACAGATGAGCTGCTGCTATTTTCTCCGTTCGGCATGCTTCGTTGTAGCTCTCTTGCCGGTCGCCGGCTTAGCGGCTTGCTTTGCGCGACTAGCTCTGGGGAGAGAAGGAGATAGCGCCGGAAACCTCGCCTTTTGCCTTCTTCGGCGCTGGAACCTGGTTGCTGCGCCTTCTCTTTGTCCATGTGCACACACACGATTCCTCAGCGAAAACCATGCAGAAACCTTTCCACGAGCACCCAGGGATGTGCACCCAGCACCACGTGCACGCACACGCAGCTAGAGAAAAGCACCTACCTTTTCACACACTGATGCCTAAGCAAACGCGTGGCCACACACACGCACACATCCGCAAGCGCGCCTACTCCCATCTATTGAGGGAAAGACGGACGAGCTCTTTGGTTGCTCTTCACAGGCTTGTCCCTGATCTATAGCTGAGGGCAAACACTTGTGTGCTTGTGGGAGAGCCTGTGTCTTTCCTGGAAGCGTTTGGGAGTTTTGCTCAGACGCGTGTTTCCTCAAGTTCAAGAATCAAGATCTAGGATACCTGCAGACAGGTGCCTGTTTGTGTGGAGACAGTCTGTTTGAAACTGTGTTCCTCAGCGCCCGCTCTTTCTCCCCGTCGCTCCACACGCCTGGGAGTCCCTTTCTTTCTCTCCACAAGCACGTGTGTTGACTTCGTCGCACATGTGCATCTGCACAAGCGTTGAGCTCAGCAGAGCGTGTCTCTTGACACTTGATGTGCGTTGGCTGTGTCTGCCTGCTCCAGTGAAGAGAGAAACGGGAAATCATCTTGGTAGAGGCAACAAAGCAAAAGCGAGGCAGGATTGACATCTGCTCAACAGAGACGGATTCCCTGCGCTGACACAGTTCACAGTTACACGAGAAGCAATCTGAGCGGTCCGTCGACCGGAGACGTGTTTCCCAAGAGGTCGTTTAGCGAGTGAACAGCAGTGTGCGCGACTTTCAGGAGTGTGCCTGGAAAGTGCCAGAATCACCAGGAGCATCTGTGCAAAAGCTGCTGCCTCTGTGACCGCATTGAGGCACGTTCGCGTGTCTGCGAGTATATAGACGGCTCTTTCGCGTTCACTCCGAGGGAAACGGTCCGCTATTGCTTCTGTGCGCACAGACGCGATTCCCTTGTCTCTTGCGAACACAGGGAACTCTGTGCATCCAAATCTACAGGCTAAGGACGCGTCTGCATATGTTTTGGTGAACAATCGAGTGTGCGTGTTCTGACAGCTGCCTCTATGCAGACGTCTCCACAGAGCCACTTCTGAATGCCCCGCAGCCCAGGACTGAATGGATACACTAACAAGTGCACCGGTGTGAGCAACCACATATGCAGAAGGACGTCTTTCATCTCACAGAAGCGCGAACGTCTTGGCGTTCAAGCACATGGCAGAAACAAGGTGTGAACAGATGAGCTGCTGCTATTTTCTCCGTTCGGCATGCTTCGTTGTAGCTCTCTTGCCGGTCGCCGGCTTAGCGGCTTGCTTTGCGCGACTAGCTCTGGGGAGAGAAGGAGATAGCGCCGGAAACCTCGCCTTTTGCCTTCTTCGGCGCTGGAACCTGGTTGCTGCGCCTTCTCTTTGTCCATGTGCACACACACGATTCCTCAGCGAAAACCATGCAGAAACCTTTCCACGAGCACCCAGGGATGTGCACCCAGCACCACGTGCACGCACACGCAGCTAGAGAAAAGCACCTACCTTTTCACACACTGATGCCTAAGCAAACGCGTGGCCACACACACGCACACATCCGCAAGCGCGCCTACTCCCATCTCTTGAGGGAAAGACGGACGAGCTCTTTGGTTGCTCTTCACAGGCTTGTCCCTGATCTATAGCTGAGGGCAAACACTTGTGTGCTTGTGGGAGAGCCTGTGTCTTTCCTGGAAGCGTTTGGGAGTTTTGCTCAGACGCGTGTTTCCTCAAGTTCAAGAATCAAGATCTAGGATACCTGCAGACAGGTGCCTGTTTGTGTGGAGACAGTCTGTTTGAAACTGTGTTCCTCAGCGCCCGCTCTTTCTCCCCGTCGCTCCACACGCCTGGGAGTCCCTTTCTTTCTCTCCACAAGCACGTGTGTTGACTTCGTCGCACATGTGCATCTGCACAAGCGTTGAGCTCAGCAGAGCGTGTCTCTTGACACTTGATGTGCGTTGGCTGTGTCTGCCTGCTCCAGTGAAGAGAGAAACGGGAAATCATCTTGGTAGAGGCAACAAAGCAAAAGCGAGGCAGGATTGACATCTGCTCAACAGAGACGGATTCCCTGCGCTGACACAGTTCACAGTTACACGAGAAGCAATCTGAGCGGTCCGTCGACCGGAGACGTGTTTCCCAAGAGGTCGTTTAGCGAGTGAACAGCAGTGTGCGCGACTTTCAGGAGTGTGCCTGGAAAGTGCCAGAATCACCAGGAGCATCTGTGCAAAAGCTGCTGCCTCTGTGACCGCATTGAGGCACGTTCGCGTGTCTGCGAGTATATAGACGGCTCTTTCGCGTTCACTCCGAGGGAAACGGTCCGCTATTGCTTCTGTGCGCACAGACGCGATTCCCTTGTCTCTTGCGAACACAGGGAACTCTGTGCATCCAAATCTACAGGCTAAGGACGCGTCTGCATATGTTTTGGTGAACAATCGAGTGTGCGTGTTCTGACAGCTGCCTCTATGCAGACGTCTCCACAGAGCCACTTCTGAATGCCCCGCAGCCCAGGACTGAATGGATACACTAACAAGTGCACCGGTGTGAGCAACCACATATGCAGAAGGACGTCTTTCATCTCACAGAAGCGCGAACGTCTTGGCGTTCAAGCACATGGCAGAAACAAGGTGTGAACAGATGAGCTGCTGCTATTTTCTCCGTTCGGCATGCTTCGTTGTAGCTCTCTTGCCGGTCGCCGGCTTAGCGGCTTGCTTTGCGCGACTAGCTCTGGGGAGAGAAGGAGATAGCGCCGGAAACCTCGCCTTTTGCCTTCTTCGGCGCTGGAACCTGGTTGCTGCGCCTTCTCTTTGTCCATGTGCACACACACGATTCCTCAGCGAAAACCATGCAGAAACCTTTCCACGAGCACCCAGGGATGTGCACCCAGCACCACGTGCACGCACACGCAGCTAGAGAAAAGCACCTACCTTTTCACACACTGATGCCTAAGCAAACGCGTGGCCACACACACGCACACATCCGCAAGCGCGCCTACTCCCATCTATTGAGGGAAAGACGGACGAGCTCTTTGGTTGCTCTTCACAGGCTTGTCCCTGATCTATAGCTGAGGGCAAACACTTGTGTGCTTGTGGGAGAGCCTGTGTCTTTCCTGGAAGCGTTTGGGAGTTTTGCTCAGACGCGTGTTTCCTCAAGTTCAAGAATCAAGATCTAGGATACCTGCAGACAGGTGCCTGTTTGTGTGGAGACAGTCTGTTTGAAACTGTGTTCCTCAGCGCCCGCTCTTTCTCCCCGTCGCTCCACACGCCTGGGAGTCCCTTTCTTTCTCTCCACAAGCACGTGTGTTGACTTCGTCGCACATGTGCATCTGCACAAGCGTTGAGCTCAGCAGAGCGTGTCTCTTGACACTTGATGTGCGTTGGCTGTGTCTGCCTGCTCCAGTGAAGAGAGAAACGGGAAATCATCTTGGTAGAGGCAACAAAGCAAAAGCGAGGCAGGATTGACATCTGCTCAACAGAGACGGATTCCCTGCGCTGACACAGTTCACAGTTACACGAGAAGCAATCTGAGCGGTCCGTCGACCGGAGACGTGTTTCCCAAGAGGTCGTTTAGCGAGTGAACAGCAGTGTGCGCGACTTTCAGGAGTGTGCCTGGAAAGTGCCAGAATCACCAGGAGCATCTGTGCAAAAGCTGCTGCCTCTGTGACCGCATTGAGGCACGTTCGCGTGTCTGCGAGTATATAGACGGCTCTTTCGCGTTCACTCCGAGGGAAACGGTCCGCTATTGCTTCTGTGCGCACAGACGCGATTCCCTTGTCTCTTGCGAACACAGGGAACTCTGTGCATCCAAATCTACAGGCTAAGGACGCGTCTGCATATGTTTTGGTGAACAATCGAGTGTGCGTGTTCTGACAGCTGCCTCTATGCAGACGTCTCCACAGAGCCACTTCTGAATGCCCCGCAGCCCAGGACTGAATGGATACACTAACAAGTGCACCGGTGTGAGCAACCACATATGCAGAAGGACGTCTTTCATCTCACAGAAGCGCGAACGTCTTGGCGTTCAAGCACATGGCAGAAACAAGGTGTGAACAGATGAGCTGCTGCTATTTTCTCCGTTCGGCATGCTTCGTTGTAGCTCTCTTGCCGGTCGCCGGCTTAGCGGCTTGCTTTGCGCGACTAGCTCTGGGGAGAGAAGGAGATAGCGCCGGAAACCTCGCCTTTTGCCTTCTTCGGCGCTGGAACCTGGTTGCTGCGCCTTCTCTTTGTCCATGTGCACACACACGATTCCTCAGCGAAAACCATGCAGAAACCTTTCCACGAGCACCCAGGGATGTGCACCCAGCACCACGTGCACGCACACGCAGCTAGAGAAAAGCACCTACCTTTTCACACACTGATGCCTAAGCAAACGCGTGGCCACACACACGCACACATCCGCAAGCGCGCCTACTCCCATCTATTGAGGGAAAGACGGACGAGCAACGTCCTGACAGGCTTGAGGGGAAAAACGTCCGTTGACGGTTGGCGTACTGCACGCCCGCCTACGGGGCTGCAGGGGAATCCACATTTGGAAGGTACCTGAAGATGTGTGCCTGTTCTTGGAGCTCCGCTAGTAGGGTAGCAAAGACACTCGTAGGCAGTACTGAATGCTGCTCCGTGCTACTTCTCCTCCGCTGGCAAATGCTTCACAGTCGCCCTAGGAAAGACGTTTAACAATCGATCTCCAAGAGGAACGAAACACATGATGCCATAAGGCGAAAGAATAGCAGGGCATCTCTTCACAGGCTTGTCCCTGATCTATAGCTGAGGGCAAACACTTGTGTGCTTGTGGGAGAGCCTGTGTCTTTCCTGGAAGCGTTTGGGAGTTTTGCTCAGACGCGTGTTTCCTCAAGTTCAAGAATCAAGATCTAGGATACCTGCAGACAGGTGCCTGTTTGTGTGGAGACAGTCTGTTTGAAACTGTGTTCCTCAGCGCCCGCTCTTTCTCCCCGTCGCTCCACACGCCTGGGAGTCCCTTTCTTTCTCTCCACAAGCACGTGTGTTGACTTCGTCGCACATGTGCATCTGCACAAGCGTTGAGCTCAGCAGAGCGTGTCTCTTGACACTTGATGTGCGTTGGCTGTGTCTGCCTGCTCCAGTGAAGAGAGAAACGGGAAATCATCTTGGTAGAGGCAACAAAGCAAAAGCGAGGCAGGATCGACATCTGCTCAACAGAGACGGATTCCCTGCGCTGACACAGTTCACAGTTACACGAGAAGCAATCTGAGCGGTCCGTCGACCGGAGACGTGTTTCCCAAGAGGTCGTTTAGCGAGTGAACAGCAGTGTGCGCGACTTTCAGGAGTGTGCCTGGAAAGTGCCAGAATCACCAGGAGCATCTGTGCAAAAGCTGCTGCCTCTGTGACCGCATTGAGGCACGTTCGCGTGTCTGCGAGTATATAGACGGCTCTTTCGCGTTCACTCCGAGGGAAACGGTCCGCTATTGCTTCTGTGCGCACAGACGCGATTCCCTTGTCTCTTGCGAACACAGGGAACTCTGTGCATCCAAATCTACAGGCTAAGGACGCGTCTGCATATGTTTTGGTGAACAATCGAGTGTGCGTGTTCTGACAGCTGCCTCTATGCAGACGTCTCCACAGAGCCACTTCTGAATGCCCCGCAGCCCAGGACTGAATGGATACACTAACAAGTGCACCGGTGTGAGCAACCACATATGCAGAAGGACGTCTTTCATCTCACAGAAGCGCGAACGTCTTGGCGTTCAAGCACATGGCAGAAACAAGGTGTGAACAGATGAGCTGCTGCTATTTTCTCCGTTCGGCATGCTTCGTTGTAGCTCTCTTGCCGGTCGCCGGCTTAGCGGCTTGCTTTGCGCGACTAGCTCTGGGGAGAGAAGGAGATAGCGCCGGAAACCTCGCCTTTTGCCTTCTTCGGCGCTGGAACCTGGTTGCTGCGCCTTCTCTTTGTCCATGTGCACACACACGATTCCTCAGCGAAAACCATGCAGAAACCTTTCCACGAGCACCCAGGGATGTGCACCCAGCACCACGTGCACGCACACGCAGCTAGAGAAAAGCACCTACCTTTTCACACACTGATGCCTAAGCAAACGCGTGGCCACACACACGCACACATCCGCAAGCGCGCCTACTCCCATCTATTGAGGGAAAGACGGACGAGCAACGTCCTGACAGGCTTGAGGGGAAAAACGTCCGTTGACGGTTGGCGTACTGCACGCCCGCCTACGGGGCTGCAGGGGAATCCACATTTGGAAGGTACCTGAAGATGTGTGCCTGTTCTTGGAGCTCCGCTAGTAGGGTAGCAAAGACACTCGTAGGCAGTACTGAATGCTGCTCCGTGCTACTTCTCCTCCGCTGGCAAATGCTTCACAGTCGCCCGAGGAAAGACGTTTAACAATCGATCTCCAAGAGGAACGAAACACATGATGCCATAAGGCGAAAGAATAGCAGGGCATCTCTTCACAGGCTTGTCCCTGATCTATAGCTGAGGGCAAACACTTGTGTGCTTGTGGGAGAGCCTGTGTCTTTCCTGGAAGCGTTTGGGAGTTTTGCTCAGACGCGTGTTTCCTCAAGTTCAAGAATCAAGATCTAGGATACCTGCAGACAGGTGCCTGTTTGTGTGGAGACAGTCTGTTTGAAACTGTGTTCCTCAGCGCCCGCTCTTTCTCCCCGTCGCTCCACACGCCTGGGAGTCCCTTTCTTTCTCTCCACAAGCACGTGTGTTGACTTCGTCGCACATGTGCATCTGCACAAGCGTTGAGCTCAGCAGAGCGTGTCTCTTGACACTTGATGTGCGTTGGCTGTGTCTGCGTGCTCCAGTGAAGAGAGAAACGGGAAATCATCTTGGTAGAGGCAACAAAGCAAAAGCGAGGCAGGATCGACATCTGCTCAACAGAGACGGATTCCCTGCGCTGACACAGTTCACAGTTACACGAGAAGCAATCTGAGCGGTCCGTCGACCGGAGACGTGTTTCCC
Source organism: Patagioenas fasciata (assembly GCF_037038585.1). NCBI lineage: Eukaryota > Metazoa > Chordata > Aves > Columbiformes > Columbidae > Patagioenas > Patagioenas fasciata. The sequence goes on from NC_092542.1 coordinate 8,976,180, forward strand.
AAGAGGTCGTTTAGCGAGTGAACAGCAGTGTGCGCGACTTTCAGGAGTGTGCCTGGAAAGTGCCAGAATCACCAGGAGCATCTGTGCAAAAGCTGCTGCCTCTGTGACCGCATTGAGGCACGTTCCCGTGTCTGCGAGTATATAGACGGCTCTTTCGCGTTCACTCCGAGGGAAACGGTCCGCTATTGCTTCTGTGCGCACAGACGCGATTCCCTTGTCTCTTGCGAACACAGGGAACTCTGTGCATCCAAATCTACAGGCTAAGGACGCGTCTGCATATGTTTTGGTGAACAATCGAGTGTGCGTGTTCTGACAGCTGCCTCTATGCAGACGTCTCCACAGAGCCACTTCTGAATGCCCCGCAGCCCAGGACTGAATGGATACACTAACAAGTGCACCGGTGTGAGCAACCACATATGCAGAAGGACGTCTTTCATCTCACAGAAGCGCGAACGTCTTGGCGTTCAAGCACATGGCAGAAACAAGGTGTGAACAGATGAGCTGCTGCTATTTTCTCCGTTCGGCATGCTTCGTTGTAGCTCTCTTGCCGGTCGCCGGCTTAGCGGCTTGCTTTGCGCGACTAGCTCTGGGGAGAGAAGGAGATAGCGCCGGAAACCTCGCCTTTTGCCTTCTTCGGCGCTGGAACCTGGTTGCTGCGCCTTCTCTTTGTCCATGTGCACACACACGATTCCTCAGCGAAAACCATGCAGAAACCTTTCCACGAGCACCCAGGGATGTGCACCCAGCACCACGTGCACGCACACGCAGCTAGAGAAAAGCACCTACCTTTTCACACACTGATGCCTAAGCAAACGCGTGGCCACACACACGCACACATCCGCAAGCGCGCCTACTCCCATCTATTGAGGGAAAGACGGACGAGCAACGTCCTGACAGGCTTGAGGGGAAAAACGTCCGTTGACGGTTGGCGTACTGCACGCCCGCCTACGGGGCTGCAGGGGAATCCACATTTGGAAGGTACCTGAAGATGTGTGCCTGTTCTTGGAGCTCCGCTAGTAGGGTAGCAAAGACACTCGTAGGCAGTACTGAATGCTGCTCCGTGCTACTTCTCCTCCGCTGGCAAATGCTTCACAGTCGCCCGAGGAAAGACCTTTAACAATCGATCTCCAAGAGGAACGAAACACATGATGCCATAAGGCGAAAGAATAGCAGGGCATCTCTTCACAGGCTTGTCCCTGATCTATAGCTGAGGGCAAACACTTGTGTGCTTGTGGGAGAGCCTGTGTCTTTCCTGGAAGCGTTTGGGAGTTTTGCTCAGACGCGTGTTTCCTCAAGTTCAAGAATCAAGATCTAGGATACCTGCAGACAGGTGCCTGTTTGTGTGGAGACAGTCTGTTTGAAACTGTGTTCCTCAGCGCCCGCTCTTTCTCCCCGTCGCTCCACACGCCTGGGAGTCCCTTTCTTTCTCTCCACAAGCACGTGTGTTGACTTCGTCGCACATGTGCATCTGCACAAGCGTTGAGCTCAGCAGAGCGTGTCTCTTGACACTTGATGTGCGTTGGCTGTGTCTGCGTGCTCCAGTGAAGAGAGAAACGGGAAATCATCTTGGTAGAGGCAACAAAGCAAAAGCGAGGCAGGATCGACATCTGCTCAACAGAGACGGATTCCCTGCGCTGACACAGTTCACAGTTACACGAGAAGCAATCTGAGCGGTCCGTCGACCGGAGACGTGTTTCCCAAGAGGTCGTTTAGCGAGTGAACAGCAGTGTGCGCGACTTTCAGGAGTGTGCCTGGAAAGTGCCAGAATCACCAGGAGCATCTGTGCAAAAGCTGCTGCCTCTGTGACCGCATTGAGGCACGTTCGCGTGTCTGCGAGTATATAGACGGCTCTTTCGCGTTCACTCCGAGGGAAACGGTCCGCTATTGCTTCTGTGCGCACAGACGCGATTCCCTTGTCTCTTGCGAACACAGGGAACTCTGTGCATCCAAATCTACAGGCTAAGGACGCGTCTGCATATGTTTTGGTGAACAATCGAGTGTGCGTGTTCTGACAGCTGCCTCTATGCAGACGTCTCCACAGAGCCACTTCTGAATGCCCCGCAGCCCAGGACTGAATGGATACACTAACAAGTGCACCGGTGTGAGCAACCACATATGCAGAAGGACGTCTTTCATCTCACAGAAGCGCGAACGTCTTGGCGTTCAAGCACATGGCAGAAACAAGGTGTGAACAGATGAGCTGCTGCTATTTTCTCCGTTCGGCATGCTTCGTTGTAGCTCTCTTGCCGGTCGCCGGCTTAGCGGCTTGCTTTGCGCGACTAGCTCTGGGGAGAGAAGGAGATAGCGCCGGAAACCTCGCCTTTTGCCTTCTTCGGCGCTGGAACCTGGTTGCTGCGCCTTCTCTTTGTCCATGTGCACACACACGATTCCTCAGCGAAAACCATGCAGAAACCTTTCCACGAGCACCCAGGGATGTGCACCCAGCACCACGTGCACGCACACGCAGCTAGAGAAAAGCACCTACCTTTTCACACACTGATGCCTAAGCAAACGCGTGGCCACACACACGCACACATCCGCAAGCGCGCCTACTCCCATCTATTGAGGGAAAGACGGACGAGCAACGTCCTGACAGGCTTGAGGGGAAAAACGTCCGTTGACGGTTGGCGTACTGCACGCCCGCCTACGGGGCTGCAGGGGAATCCACATTTGGAAGGTACCTGAAGATGTGTGCCTGTTCTTGGAGCTCCGCTAGTAGGGTAGCAAAGACACTCGTAGGCAGTACTGAATGCTGCTCCGTGCTACTTCTCCTCCGCTGGCAAATGCTTCACAGTCGCCCTAGGAAAGACGTTTAACAATCGATCTCCAAGAGGAACGAAACACATGATGCCATAAGGCGAAAGAATAGCAGGGCATCTCTTCACAGGCTTGTCCCTGATCTATAGCTGAGGGCAAACACTTGTGTGCTTGTGGGAGAGCCTGTGTCTTTCCTGGAAGCGTTTGGGAGTTTTGCTCAGACGCGTGTTTCCTCAAGTTCAAGAATCAAGATCTAGGATACCTGCAGACAGGTGCCTGTTTGTGTGGAGACAGTCTGTTTGAAACTGTGTTCCTCAGCGCCCGCTCTTTCTCCCCGTCGCTCCACACGCCTGGGAGTCCCTTTCTTTCTCTCCACAAGCACGTGTGTTGACTTCGTCGCACATGTGCATCTGCACAAGCGTTGAGCTCAGCAGAGCGTGTCTCTTGACACTTGATGTGCGTTGGCTGTGTCTGCCTGCTCCAGTGAAGAGAGAAACGGGAAATCATCTTGGTAGAGGCAACAAAGCAAAAGCGAGGCAGGATTGACATCTGCTCAACAGAGACGGATTCCCTGCGCTGACACAGTTCACAGTTACACGAGAAGCAATCTGAGCGGTCCGTCGACCGGAGACGTGTTTCCCAAGAGGTCGTTTAGCGAGTGAACAGCAGTGTGCGCGACTTTCAGGAGTGTGCCTGGAAAGTGCCAGAATCACCAGGAGCATCTGTGCAAAAGCTGCTGCCTCTGTGACCGCATTGAGGCACGTTCGCGTGTCTGCGAGTATATAGACGGCTCTTTCGCGTTCACTCCGAGGGAAACGGTCCGCTATTGCTTCTGTGCGTACAGACGCGATTCCCTTGTCTCTTGCGAACACAGGGAACTCTGTGCATCCAAATCTACAGGCTAAGGACGCGTCTGCATATGTTTTGGTGAACAATCGAGTGTGCGTGTTCTGACAGCTGCCTCTATGCAGACGTCTCCACAGAGCCACTTCTGAATGCCCCGCAGCCCAGGACTGAATGGATACACTAACAAGTGCACCGGTGTGAGCAACCACATATGCAGAAGGACGTCTTTCATCTCACAGAAGCGCGAACGTCTTGGCGTTCAAGCACATGGCAGAAACAAGGTGTGAACAGATGAGCTGCTGCTATTTTCTCCGTTCGGCATGCTTCGTTGTAGCTCTCTTGCCGGTCGCCGGCTTAGTGGCTTGCTTTGCGCGACTAGCTCTGGGGAGAGAAGGAGATAGCGCCGGAAACCTCGACTTTTGCCTTCTTCGGCGCTGGAACCTGGTTGCTGCGCCTTCTCTTTGTCCATGTGCACACACACGATTCCTCAGCGAAAACCATGCAGAAACCTTTCCACGAGCACCCAGGGATGTGCACCCAGCACCACGTGCACGCACACGCAGCTAGAGAAAAGCACCTACCTTTTCACACACTGATGCCTAAGCAAACGCGTGGCCACACACACGCACACATCCGCAAGCGCGCCTACTCCCATCTATTGAGGGAAAGACGGACGAGCAACGTCCTGACAGGCTTGAGGGGAAAAACGTCCGTTGACGGTTGGCGTACTGCACGCCCGCCTACGGGGCTGCAGGGGAATCCACATTTGGAAGGTACCTGAAGATGTGTGCCTGTTCTTGGAGCTCCGCTAGTAGGGTAGCAAAGACACTCGTAGGCAGTACTGAATGCTGCTCCGTGCTACTTCTCCTCCGCTGGCAAATGCTTCACAGTCGCCGTAGGAAAGACGTTTAACAATCGATCTCCAAGAGGAACGAAACACATGATGCCATAAGGCGAAAGAATAGCAGGGCATCTCTTCACAGGCTTGTCCCTGATCTATAGCTGAGGGCAAACACTTGTGTGCTTGTGGGAGAGCCTGTGTCTTTCCTGGAAGCGTTTGGGAGTTTTGCTCAGACGCGTGTTTCCTCAAGTTCAAGAATCAAGATCTAGGATACCTGCAGACAGGTGCCTGTTTGTGTGGAGACAGTCTGTTTGAAACTGTGTTCCTCAGCGCCCGCTCTTTCTCCCCGTCGCTCCACACGCCTGGGAGTCCCTTTCTTTCTCTCCACAAGCACGTGTGTTGACTTCGTCGCACATGTGCATCTGCACAAGCGTTGAGCTCAGCAGAGCGTGTCTCTTGACACTTGATGTGCGTTGGCTGTGTCTGCCTGCTCCAGTGAAGAGAGAAACGGGAAATCATCTTGGTAGAGGCAACAAAGCAAAAGCGAGGCAGGATTGACATCTGCTCAACAGAGACGGATTCCCTGCGCTGACACAGTTCACAGTTACACGAGAAGCAATCTGAGCGGTCCGTCGACCGGAGACGTGTTTCCCAAGAGGTCGTTTAGCGAGTGAACAGCAGTGTGCGCGACTTTCAGGAGTGTGCCTGGAAAGTGCCAGAATCACCAGGAGCATCTGTGCAAAAGCTGCTGCCTCTGTGACCGCATTGAGGCACGTTCGCGTGTCTGCGAGTATATAGACGGCTCTTTCGCGTTCACTCCGAGGGAAACGGTCCGCTATTGCTTCTGTGCGCACAGACGCGATTCCCTTGTCTCTTGCGAACACAGGGAACTCTGTGCATCCAAATCTACAGGCTAAGGACGCGTCTGCATATGTTTTGGTGAACAATCGAGTGTGCGTGTTCTGACAGCTGCCTCTATGCAGACGTCTCCACAGAGCCACTTCTGAATGCCCCGCAGCCCAGGACTGAATGGATACACTAACAAGTGCACCGGTGTGAGCAACCACATATGCAGAAGGACGTCCTTCATCTCACAGAAGCGCGAACGTCTTGGCGTTCAAGCACATGGCAGAAACAAGGTGTGAACAGATGAGCTGCTGCTATTTTCTCCGTTCGGCATGCTTCGTTGTAGCTCTCTTGCCGGTCGCCGGCTTAGCGGCTTGCTTTGCGCGACTAGGTCTGGGGAGAGAAGGAGATAGCGCCGGAAACCTCGCCTTTTGCCTTCTTCGGCGCTGGAACCTGGTTGCTGCGCCTTCTCTTTGTCCATGTGCACACACACGATTCCTCAGCGAAAACCATGCAGAAACCTTTCCACGAGCACCCAGGGATGTGCACCCAGCACCACGTGCACGCACACGCAGCTAGAGAAAAGCACCTACCTTTTCACACACTGATGCCTAAGCAAACGCGTGGCCACACACACGCACACATCCGCAAGCGCGCCCACTCCCATCTATTGAGGGAAAGACGGACGAGCAACGTCCTGACAGGCTTGAGGGGAAAAACGTCCGTTGACGGTTGGCGTACTGCACGCCCGCCTACGGGGCTGCAGGGGAATCCACATTTGGAAGGTACCTGAAGATGTCTGCCTGTTCTTGGAGCTCCGCTAGTAGGGTAGCAAAGACACTCGTAGGCAGTACTGAATGCTGCTCCGTGCTACTTCTCCTCCGCTGGCAAATGCTTCACAGTCGCCCTAGGAAAGACGTTTAACAATCGATCTCCAAGAGGAACGAAACACATGATGCCATAAGGCGAAAGAATAGCAGGGCATCTCTTCACAGGCTTGTCCCTGATCTATAGCTGAGGGCAAACACTTGTGTGCTTGTGGGAGAGCCTGTGTCTTTCCTGGAAGCGTTTGGGAGTTTTGCTCAGACGCGTGTTTCCTCAAGTTCAAGAATCAAGATCTAGGATACCTGCAGACAGGTGCCTGTTTGTGTGGAGACAGTCTGTTTGAAACTGTGTTCCTCAGCGCCCGCTCTTTCTCCCCGTCGCTCCACACGCCTGGGAGTCCCTTTCTTTCTCTCCACAAGCACGTGTGTTGACTTCGTCGCACATGTGCATCTGCACAAGCGTTGAGCTCAGCAGAGCGTGTCTCTTGACACTTGATGTGCGTTGGCTGTGTCTGCCTGCTCCACTGAAGAGAGAAACGGGAAATCATCTTGGTAGAGGCAACAAAGCAAAAGCGAGGCAGGATTGACATCTGCTCAACAGAGACGGATTCCCTGCGCTGACACAGTTCACAGTTACACGAGAAGCAATCTGAGCGGTCCGTCGACCGGAGACGTGTTTCCCAAGAGGTCGTTTAGCGAGTGAACAGCAGTGTGCGCGACTTTCAGGAGTGTGCCTGGAAAGTGCCAGAATCACCAGGAGCATCTGTGCAAAAGCTGCTGCCTCTGTGACCGCATTGAGGCACGTTCGCGTGTCTGCGAGTATATAGACGGCTCTTTCGCGTTCACTCCGAGGGAAACGGTCCGCTATTGCTTCTGTGCGCACAGACGCGATTCCCTTGTCTCTTGCGAACACAGGGAACTCTGTGCATCCAAATCTACAGGCTAAGGACGCGTCTGCATATGTTTTGGTGAACAATCGAGTGTGCGTGTTCTGACAGCTGCCTCTATGCAGACGTCTCCACAGAGCCACTTCTGAATGCCCCGCAGCCCAGGACTGAATGGATACACTAACAAGTGCACCGGTGTGAGCAACCACATATGCAGAAGGACGTCTTTCATCTCACAGAAGCGCGAACGTCTTGGCGTTCAAGCACATGGCAGAAACAAGGTGTGAACAGATGAGCTGCTGCTATTTTCTCCGTTCGGCATGCTTCGTTGTAGCTCTCTTGCCGGTCGCCGGCTTAGCGGCTTGCTTTGCGCGACTAGCTCTGGGGAGAGAAGGAGATAGCGCCGGAAACCTCGCCTTTTGCCTTCTTCGGCGCTGGAACCTGGTTGCTGCGCCTTCTCTTTGTCCATGTGCACACACACGATTCCTCAGCGAAAACCATGCAGAAACCTTTCCACGAGCACCCAGGGATGTGCACCCAGCACCACGTGCACGCACACGCAGCTAGAGAAAAGCACCTACCTTTTCACACACTGATGCCTAAGCAAACGCGTGGCCACACACACGCACACATCCGCAAGCGCGCCTACTCCCATCTATTGAGGGAAAGACGGACGAGCAACGTCCTGACAGGCTTGAGGGGAAAAACGTCCGTTGACGGTTGGCGTACTGCACGCCCGCCTACGGGGCTGCAGGGGAATCCACATTTGGAAGGTACCTGAAGATGTGTGCCTGTTCTTGGAGCTCCGCTAGTAGGGTAGCAAAGACACTCGTAGGCAGTACTGAATGCTGCTCCGTGCTACTTCTCCTCCGCTGGCAAATGCTTCACAGTCGCCCTAGGAAAGACGTTTAACAATCGATCTCCAAGAGGAACGAAACACATGATGCCATAAGGCGAAAGAATAGCAGGGCATCTCTTCACAGGCTTGTCCCTGATCTATAGCTGAGGGCAAACACTTGTGTGCTTGTGGGAGAGCCTGTGTCTTTCCTGGAAGCGTTTGGGAGTTTTGCTCAGACGCGTGTTTCCTCAAGTTCAAGAATCAAGATCTAGGATACCTGCAGACAGGTGCCTGTTTGTGTGGAGACAGTCTGTTTGAAACTGTGTTCCTCAGCGCCCGCTCTTTCTCCCCGTCGCTCCACACGCCTGGGAGTCCCTTTCTTTCTCTCCACAAGCACGTGTGTTGACTTCGTCGCACATGTGCATCTGCACAAGCGTTGAGCTCAGCAGAGCGTGTCTCTTGACACTTGATGTGCGTTGGCTGTGTCTGCCTGCTCCAGTGAAGAGAGAAACGGGAAATCATCTTGGTAGAGGCAACAAAGCAAAAGCGAGGCAGGATCGACATCTGCTCAACAGAGACGGATTCCCTGCGCTGACACAGTTCACAGTTACACGAGAAGCAATCTGAGCGGTCCGTCGACCGGAGACGTGTTTCCCAAGAGGTCGTTTAGCGAGTGAACAGCAGTGTGCGCGACTTTCAGGAGTGTGCCTGGAAAGTGCCAGAATCACCAGGAGCATCTGTGCAAAAGCTGCTGCCTCTGTGACCGCATTGAGGCACGTTCGCGTGTCTGCGAGTATATAGACGGCTCTTTCGCGTTCACTCCGAGGGAAACGGTCCGCTATTGCTTCTGTGCGCACAGACGCGATTCCCTTGTCTCTTGCGAACACAGGGAACTCTGTGCATCCAAATCTACAGGCTAAGGACGCGTCTGCATATGTTTTGGTGAACAATCGAGTGTGCGTGTTCTGACAGCTGCCTCTATGCAGACGTCTCCACAGAGCCACTTCTGAATGCCCCGCAGCCCAGGACTGAATGGATACACTAACAAGTGCACCGGTGTGAGCAACCACATATGCAGAAGGACGTCTTTCATCTCACAGAAGCGCGAACGTCTTGGCGTTCAAGCACATGGCAGAAACAAGGTGTGAACAGATGAGCTGCTGCTATTTTCTCCGTTCGGCATGCTTCGTTGTAGCTCTCTTGCCGGTCGCCGGCTTAGCGGCTTGCTTTGCGCGACTAGCTCTGGGGAGAGAAGGAGATAGCGCCGGAAACCTCGCCTTTTGCCTTCTTCGGCGCTGGAACCTGGTTGCTGCGCCTTCTCTTTGTCCATGTGCACACACACGATTCCTCAGCGAAAACCATGCAGAAACCTTTCCACGAGCACCCAGGGATGTGCACCCAGCACCACGTGCACGCACACGCAGCTAGAGAAAAGCACCTACCTTTTCACACACTGATGCCTAAGCAAACGCGTGGCCACACACACGCACACATCCGCAAGCGCGCCTACTCCCATCTATTGAGGGAAAGACGGACGAGCAACGTCCTGACAGGCTTGAGGGGAAAAACGTCCGTTGACGGTTGGCGTACTGCACGCCCGCCTACGGGGCTGCAGGGGAATCCACATTTGGAAGGTACCTGAAGATGTGTGCCTGTTCTTGGAGCTCCGCTAGTAGGGTAGCAAAGACACTCGTAGGCAGTACTGAATGCTGCTCCGTGCTACTTCTCCTCCGCTGGCAAATGCTTCACAGTCGCCCTAGGAAAGACGTTTAACAATCGATCTCCAAGAGGAACGAAACACATGATGCCATAAGGCGAAAGAATAGCAGGGCATCTCTTCACAGGCTTGTCCCTGATCTATAGCTGAGGGCAAACACTTGTGTGCTTGTGGGAGAGCCTGTGTCTTTCCTGGAAGCGTTTGGGAGTTTTGCTCAGACGCGTGTTTCCTCAAGTTCAAGAATCAAGATCTAGGATACCTGCAGACAGGTGCCTGTTTGTGTGGAGACAGTCTGTTTGAAACTGTGTTCCTCAGCGCCCGCTCTTTCTCCCCGTCGCTCCACACGCCTGGGAGTCCCTTTCTTTCTCTCCACAAGCACGTGTGTTGACTTCGTCGCACATGTGCATCTGCACAAGCGTTGAGCTCAGCAGAGCGTGTCTCTTGACACTTGATGTGCGTTGGCTGTGTCTGCCTGCTCCAGTGAAGAGAGAAACGGGAAATCATCTTGGTAGAGGCAACAAAGCAAAAGCGAGGCAGGATCGACATCTGCTCAACAGAGACGGATTCCCTGCGCTGACACAGTTCACAGTTACACGAGAAGCAATCTGAGCGGTCCGTCGACCGGAGACGTGTTTCCCAAGAGGTCGTTTAGCGAGTGAACAGCAGTGTGCGCGACTTTCAGGAGTGTGCCTGGAAAGTGCCAGAATCACCAGGAGCATCTGTGCAAAAGCTGCTGCCTCTGTGACCGCATTGAGGCACGTTCGCGTGTCTGCGAGTATATAGACGGCTCTTTCGCGTTCACTCCGAGGGAAACGGTCCGCTATTGCTTCTGTGCGCACAGACGCGATTCCCTTGTCTCTTGCGAACACAGGGAACTCTGTGCATCCAAATCTACAGGCTAAGGACGCGTCTGCATATGTTTTGGTGAACAATCGAGTGTGCGTGTTCTGACAGCTGCCTCTATGCAGACGTCTCCACAGAGCCACTTCTGAATGCCCCGCAGCCCAGGACTGAATGGATACACTAACAAGTGCACCGGTGTGAGCAACCACATATGCAGAAGGACGTCTTTCATCTCACAGAAGCGCGAACGTCTTGGCGTTCAAGCACATGGCAGAAACAAGGTGTGAACAGATGAGCTGCTGCTATTTTCTCCGTTCGGCATGCTTCGTTGTAGCTCTCTTGCCGGTCGCCGGCTTAGCGGCTTGCTTTGCGCGACTAGCTCTGGGGAGAGAAGGAGATAGCGCCGGAAACCTCGCCTTTTGCCTTCTTCGGCGCTGGAACCTGGTTGCTGCGCCTTCTCTTTGTCCATGTGCACACACACGATTCCTCAGCGAAAACCATGCAGAAACCTTTCCACGAGCACCCAGGGATGTGCACCCAGCACCACGTGCACGCACACGCAGCTAGAGAAAAGCACCTACCTTTTCACACACTGATGCCTAAGCAAACGCGTGGCCACACACACGCACACATCCGCAAGCGCGCCTACTCCCATCTATTGAGGGAAAGACGGACGAGCAACGTCCTGACAGGCTTGAGGGGAAAAACGTCCGTTGACGGTTGGCGTACTGCACGCCCGCCTACGGGGCTGCAGGGGAATCCACATTTGGAAGGTACCTGAAGATGTGTGCCTGTTCTTGGAGCTCCGCTAGTAGGGTAGCAAAGACACTCGTAGGCAGTACTGAATGCTGCTCCGTGCTACTTCTCCTCCGCTGGCAAATGCTTCACAGTCGCCCTAGGAAAGACGTTTAACAATCGATCTCCAAGAGGAACGAAACACATGATGCCATAAGGCGAAAGAATAGCAGGGCATCTCTTCACAGGCTTGTCCCTGATCTATAGCTGAGGGCAAACACTTGTGTGCTTGTGGGAGAGCCTGTGTCTTTCCTGGAAGCGTTTGGGAGTTTTGCTCAGACGCGTGTTTCCTCAAGTTCAAGAATCAAGATCTAGGATACCTGCAGACAGGTGCCTGTTTGTGTGGAGACAGTCTGTTTGAAACTGTGTTCCTCAGCGCCCGCTCTTTCTCCCCGTCGCTCCACACGCCTGGGAGTCCCTTTCTTTCTCTCCACAAGCACGTGTGTTGACTTCGTCGCACATGTGCATCTGCACAAGCGTTGAGCTCAGCAGAGCGTGTCTCTTGACACTTGATGTGCGTTGGCTGTGTCTGCCTGCTCCACTGAAGAGAGAAACGGGAAATCATCTTGGTAGAGGCAACAAAGCAAAAGCGAGGCAGGATTGACATCTGCTCAACAGAGACGGATTCCCTGCGCTGACACAGTTCACAGTTACACGAGAAGCAATCTGAGCGGTCCGTCGACCGGAGACGTGTTTCCCAAGAGGTCGTTTAGCGAGTGAACAGCAGTGTGCGCGACTTTCAGGAGTGTGCCTGGAAAGTGCCAGAATCACCAGGAGCATCTGTGCAAAAGCTGCTGCCTCTGTGACCGCATTGAGGCACGTTCGCGTGTCTGCGAGTATATAGACGGCTCTTTCGCGTTCACTCCGAGGGAAACGGTCCGCTATTGCTTCTGTGCGCACAGACGCGATTCCCTTGTCTCTTGCGAACACAGGGAACTCTGTGCATCCAAATCTACAGGCTAAGGACGCGTCTGCATATGTTTTGGTGAACAATCGAGTGTGCGTGTTCTGACAGCTGCCTCTATGCAGACGTCTCCACAGAGCCACTTCTGAATGCCCCGCAGCCCAGGACTGAATGGATACACTAACAAGTGCACCGGTGTGAGCAACCACATATGCAGAAGGACGTCTTTCATCTCACAGAAGCGCGAACGTCTTGGCGTTCAAGCACATGGCAGAAACAAGGTGTGAACAGATGAGCTGCTGCTATTTTCTCCGTTCGGCATGCTTCGTTGTAGCTCTCTTGCCGGTCGCCGGCTTAGCGGCTTGCTTTGCGCGACTAGCTCTGGGGAGAGAAGGAGATAGCGCCGGAAACCTCGCCTTTTGCCTTCTTCGGCGCTGGAACCTGGTTGCTGCGCCTTCTCTTTGTCCATGTGCACACACACGATTCCTCAGCGAAAACCATGCAGAAACCTTTCCACGAGCACCCAGGGATGTGCACCCAGCACCACGTGCACGCACACGCAGCTAGAGAAAAGCACCTACCTTTTCACACACTGATGCCTAAGCAAACGCGTGGCCACACACACGCACACATCCGCAAGCGCGCCTACTCCCATCTATTGAGGGAAAGACGGACGAGCAACGTCCTGACAGGCTTGAGGGGAAAAACGTCCGTTGACGGTTGGCGTACTGCACGCCCGCCTACGGGGCAGCAGGGGAATCCACATTTGGAAGGTACCTGAAGATGTGTGCCTGTTCTTGGAGCTCCGCTAGTAGGGTAGCAAAGACACTCGTAGGCAGTACTGAATGCTGCTCCGTGCTACTTCTCCTCCGCTGGCAAATGCTTCACAGTCGCCCTAGGAAAGACGTTTAACAATCGATCTCCAAGAGGAACGAAACACATGATGCCATAAGGCGAAAGAATAGCAGGGCATCTCTTCACAGGCTTGTCCCTGATCTATAGCTGAGGGCAAACACTTGTGTGCTTGTGGGAGAGCCTGTGTCTTTCCTGGAAGCGTTTGGGAGTTTTGCTCAGACGCGTGTTTCCTCAAGTTCAAGAATCAAGATCTAGGATACCTGCAGACAGGTGCCTGTTTGTCTGGAGACAGTCTGTTTGAAACTGTGTTCCTCAGCGCCCGCTCTTTCTCCCCGTCGCTCCACACGCCTGGGAGTCCCTTTCTTTCTCTCCACAAGCACGTGTGTTGACTTCGTCGCACATGTGCATCTGCACAAGCGTTGAGCTCAGCAGAGCGTGTCTCTTGACACTTGATGTGCGTTGGCTGTGTCTGCCTGCTCCACTGAAGAGAGAAACGGGAAATCATCTTGGTAGAGGCAACAAAGCAAAAGCGAGGCAGGATCGACATCTGCTCAACAGAGACGGATTCCCTGCGCTGACACAGTTCACAGTTACACGAGAAGCAATCTGAGCGGTCCGTCGACCGGAGACGTGTTTCCCAAGAGGTCGTTTAGCGAGTGAACAGCAGTGTGCGCGACTTTCAGGAGTGTGCCTGGAAAGTGCCAGAATCACCAGGAGCATCTGTGCAAAAGCTGCTGCCTCTGTGACCGCATTGAGGCACGTTCGCGTGTCTGCGAGTATATAGACGGCTCTTTCGCGTTCACTCCGAGGGAAACGGTCCGCTATTGCTTCTGTGCGCACAGACGCGATTCCCTTGTCTCTTGCGAACACAGGGAACTCTGTGCATCCAAATCTACAGGCTAAGGACGCGTCTGCATATGTTTTGGTGAACAATCGAGTGTGCGTGTTCTGACAGCTGCCTCTATGCAGACGTCTCCACAGAGCCACTTCTGAATGCCCCGCAGCCCAGGACTGAATGGATACACTAACAAGTGCACCGGTGTGAGCAACCACATATGCAGAAGGACGTCTTTCATCTCACAGAAGCGCGAACGTCTTGGCGTTCAAGCACATGGCAGAAACAAGGTGTGAACAGATGAGCTGCTGCTATTTTCTCCGTTCGGCATGCTTCGTTGTAGCTCTCTTGCCGGTCGCCGGCTTAGCGGCTTGCTTTGCGCGACTAGCTCTGGGGAGAGAAGGAGATAGCGCCGGAAACCTCGCCTTTTGCCTTCTTCGGCGCTGGAACCTGGTTGCTGCGCCTTCTCTTTGTCCATGTGCACACACACGATTCCTCAGCGAAAACCATGCAGAAACCTTTCCACGAGCACCCAGGGATGTGCACCCAGCACCACGTGCACGCACACGCAGCTAGAGAAAAGCACCTACCTTTTCACACACTGATGCCTAAGCAAACGCGTGGCCACACACACGCACACATCCGCAAGCGCGCCTACTCCCATCTATTGAGGGAAAGACGGACGAGCAACGTCCTGACAGGCTTGAGGGGAAAAACGTCCGCTGACGGTTGGCGTACTGCACGCCCGCCTACGGGGCTGCAGGGGAATCCACATTTGGAAGGTACCTGAAGATGTGTGCCTGTTCTTGGAGCTCCGCTAGTAGGGTAGCAAAGACACTCGTAGGCAGTACTGAATGCTGCTCCGTGCTACTTCTCCTCCGCTGGCAAATGCTTCACAGTCGCCCTAGGAAAGACGTTTAACAATCGATCTCCAAGAGGAACGAAACACATGATGCCATAAGGCGAAAGAATAGCAGGGCATCTCTTCACAGGCTTGTCCCTGATCTATAGCTGAGGGCAAACACTTGTGTGCTTGTGGGAGAGCCTGTGTCTTTCCTGGAAGCGTTTGGGAGTTTTGCTCAGACGCGTGTTTCCTCAAGTTCAAGAATCAAGATCTAGGATACCTGCAGACAGGTGCCTGTTTGTGTGGAGACAGTCTGTTTGAAACTGTGTTCCTCAGCGCCCGCTCTTTCTCCCCGTCGCTCCACACGCCTGGGAGTCCCTTTCTTTCTCTCCACAAGCACGTGTGTTGACTTCGTCGCACATGTGCATCTGCACAAGCGTTGAGCTCAGCAGAGCGTGTCTCTTGACACTTGATGTGCGTTGGCTGTGTCTGCCTGCTCCACTGAAGAGAGAAACGGGAAATCATCTTGGTAGAGGCAACAAAGCAAAAGCGAGGCAGGATTGACATCTGCTCAACAGAGACGGATTCCCTGCGCTGACACAGTTCACAGTTACACGAGAAGCAATCTGAGCGGTCCGTCGACCGGAGACGTGTTTCCCAAGAGGTCGTTTAGCGAGTGAACAGCAGTGTGCGCGACTTTCAGGAGTGTGCCTGGAAAGTGCCAGAATCACCAGGAGCATCTGTGCAAAAGCTGCTGCCTCTGTGACCGCATTGAGGCACGTTCGCGTGTCTGCGAGTATATAGACGGCTCTTTCGCGTTCACTCCGAGGGAAACGGTCCGCTATTGCTTCTGTGCGCACAGACGCGATTCCCTTGTCTCTTGCGAACACAGGGAACTCTGTGCATCCAAATCTACAGGCTAAGGACGCGTCTGCATATGTTTTGGTGAACAATCGAGTGTGCGTGTTCTGACAGCTGCCTCTATGCAGACGTCTCCACAGAGCCACTTCTGAATGCCCCGCAGCCCAGGACTGAATGGATACACTAACAAGTGCACCGGTGTGAGCAACCACATATGCAGAAGGACGTCTTTCATCTCACAGAAGCGCGAACGTCTTGGCGTTCAAGCACATGGCAGAAACAAGGTGTGAACAGATGAGCTGCTGCTATTTTCTCCGTTCGGCATGCTTCGTTGTAGCTCTCTTGCCGGTCGCCGGCTTAGCGGCTTGCTTTGCGCGACTAGCTCTGGGGAGAGAAGGAGATAGCGCCGGAAACCTCGCCTTTTGCCTTCTTCGGCGCTGGAACCTGGTTGCTGCGCCTTCTCTTTGTCCATGTGCACACACACGATTCCTCAGCGAAAACCATGCAGAAACCTTTCCACGAGCACCCAGGGATGTGCACCCAGCACCACGTGCACGCACACGCAGCTAGAGAAAAGCACCTACCTTTTCACACACTGATGCCTAAGCAAACGCGTGGCCACACACACGCACACATCCGCAAGCGCGCCTACTCCCATCTATTGAGGGAAAGACGGACGAGCAACGTCCTGACAGGCTTGAGGGGAAAAACGTCCGCTGACGGTTGGCGTACTGCACGCCCGCCTACGGGGCTGCAGGGGAATCCACATTTGGAAGGTACCTGAAGATGTGTGCCTGTTCTTGGAGCTCCGCTAGTAGGGTAGCAAAGACACTCGTAGGCAGTACTGAATGCTGCTCCGTGCTACTTCTCCTCCGCTGGCAAATGCTTCACAGTCGCCCTAGGAAAGACGTTTAACAATCGATCTCCAAGAGGAACGAAACACATGATGCCATAAGGCGAAAGAATAGCAGGGCATCTCTTCACAGGCTTGTCCCTGATCTATAGCTGAGGGCAAACACTTGTGTGCTTGTGGGAGAGCCTGTGTCTTTCCTGGAAGCGTTTGGGAGTTTTGCTCAGACGCGTGTTTCCTCAAGTTCAAGAATCAAGATCTAGGATACCTGCAGACAGGTGCCTGTTTGTGTGGAGACAGTCTGTTTGAAACTGTGTTCCTCAGCGCCCGCTCTTTCTCCCCGTCGCTCCACACGCCTGGGAGTCCCTTTCTTTCTCTCCACAAGCACGTGTGTTGACTTCGTCGCACATGTGCATCTGCACAAGCGTTGAGCTCAGCAGAGCGTGTCTCTTGACACTTGATGTGCGTTGGCTGTGTCTGCCTGCTCCAGTGAAGAGAGAAACGGGAAATCATCTTGGTAGAGGCAACAAAGCAAAAGCGAGGCAGGATTGACATCTGCTCAACAGAGACGGATTCCCTGCGCTGACACAGTTCACAGTTACACGAGAAGCAATCTGAGCGGTCCGTCGACCGGAGACGTGTTTCCCAAGAGGTCGTTTAGCGAGTGAACAGCAGTGTGCGCGACTTTCAGGAGTGTGCCTGGAAAGTGCCAGAATCACCAGGAGCATCTGTGCAAAAGCTGCTGCCTCTGTGACCGCATTGAGGCACGTTCGCGTGTCTGCGAGTATATAGACGGCTCTTTCGCGTTCACTCCGAGGGAAACGGTCCGCTATTGCTTCTGTGCGCACAGACGCGATTCCCTTGTCTCTTGCGAACACAGGGAACTCTGTGCATCCAAATCTACAGGCTAAGGACGCGTCTGCATATGTTTTGGTGAACAATCGAGTGTGCGTGTTCTGACAGCTGCCTCTATGCAGACGTCTCCACAGAGCCACTTCTGAATGCCCCGCAGCCCAGGACTGAATGGATACACTAACAAGTGCACCGGTGTGAGCAACCACATATGCAGAAGGACGTCTTTCATCTCACAGAAGCGCGAACGTCTTGGCGTTCAAGCACATGGCAGAAACAAGGTGTGAACAGATGAGCTGCTGCTATTTTCTCCGTTCGGCATGCTTCGTTGTAGCTCTCTTGCCGGTCGCCGGCTTAGCGGCTTGCTTTGCGCGACTAGCTCTGGGGAGAGAAGGAGATAGCGCCGGAAACCTCGCCTTTTGCCTTCTTCGGCGCTGGAACCTGGTTGCTGCGCCTTCTCTTTGTCCATGTGCACACACACGATTCCTCAGCGAAAACCATGCAGAAACCTTTCCACGAGCACCCAGGGATGTGCACCCAGCACCACGTGCACGCACACGCAGCTAGAGAAAAGCACCTACCTTTTCACACACTGATGCCTAAGCAAACGCGTGGCCACACACACGCACACATCCGCAAGCGCGCCTACTCCCATCTATTGAGGGAAAGACGGACGAGCTCTTTGGTTGCTCTTCACAGGCTTGTCCCTGATCTATAGCTGAGGGCAAACACTTGTGTGCTTGTGGGAGAGCCTGTGTCTTTCCTGGAAGCGTTTGGGAGTTTTGCTCAGACGCGTGTTTCCTCAAGTTCAAGAATCAAGATCTAGGATACCTGCAGACAGGTGCCTGTTTGTGTGGAGACAGTCTGTTTGAAACTGTGTTCCTCAGCGCCCGCTCTTTCTCCCCGTCGCTCCACACGCCTGGGAGTCCCTTTCTTTCTCTCCACAAGCACGTGTGTTGACTTCGTCGCACATGTGCATCTGCACAAGCGTTGAGCTCAGCAGAGCGTGTCTCTTGACACTTGATGTGCGTTGGCTGTGTCTGCCTGCTCCAGTGAAGAGAGAAACGGGAAATCATCTTGGTAGAGGCAACAAAGCAAAAGCGAGGCAGGATTGACATCTGCTCAACAGAGACGGATTCCCTGCGCTGACACAGTTCACAGTTACACGAGAAGCAATCTGAGCGGTCCGTCGACCGGAGACGTGTTTCCCAAGAGGTCGTTTAGCGAGTGAACAGCAGTGTGCGCGACTTTCAGGAGTGTGCCTGGAAAGTGCCAGAATCACCAGGAGCATCTGTGCAAAAGCTGCTGCCTCTGTGACCGCATTGAGGCACGTTCGCGTGTCTGCGAGTATATAGACGGCTCTTTCGCGTTCACTCCGAGGGAAACGGTCCGCTATTGCTTCTGTGCGCACAGACGCGATTCCCTTGTCTCTTGCGAACACAGGGAACTCTGTGCATCCAAATCTACAGGCTAAGGACGCGTCTGCATATGTTTTGGTGAACAATCGAGTGTGCGTGTTCTGACAGCTGCCTCTATGCAGACGTCTCCACAGAGCCACTTCTGAATGCCCCGCAGCCCAGGACTGAATGGATACACTAACAAGTGCACCGGTGTGAGCAACCACATATGCAGAAGGACGTCTTTCATCTCACAGAAGCGCGAACGTCTTGGCGTTCAAGCACATGGCAGAAACAAGGTGTGAACAGATGAGCTGCTGCTATTTTCTCCGTTCGGCATGCTTCGTTGTAGCTCTCTTGCCGGTCGCCGGCTTAGCGGCTTGCTTTGCGCGACTAGCTCTGGGGAGAGAAGGAGATAGCGCCGGAAACCTCGCCTTTTGCCTTCTTCGGCGCTGGAACCTGGTTGCTGCGCCTTCTCTTTGTCCATGTGCACACACACGATTCCTCAGCGAAAACCATGCAGAAACCTTTCCACGAGCACCCAGGGATGTGCACCCAGCACCACGTGCACGCACACGCAGCTAGAGAAAAGCACCTACCTTTTCACACACTGATGCCTAAGCAAACGCGTGGCCACACACACGCACACATCCGCAAGCGCGCCTACTCCCATCTATTGAGGGAAAGACGGACGAGCTCTTTGGTTGCTCTTCACAGGCTTGTCCCTGATCTATAGCTGAGGGCAAACACTTGTGTGCTTGTGGGAGAGCCTGTGTCTTTCCTGGAAGCGTTTGGGAGTTTTGCTCAGACGCGTGTTTCCTCAAGTTCAAGAATCAAGATCTAGGATACCTGCAGACAGGTGCCTGTTTGTGTGGAGACAGTCTGTTTGAAACTGTGTTCCTCAGCGCCCGCTCTTTCTCCCCGTCGCTCCACACGCCTGGGAGTCCCTTTCTTTCTCTCCACAAGCACGTGTGTTGACTTCGTCGCACATGTGCATCTGCACAAGCGTTGAGCTCAGCAGAGCGTGTCTCTTGACACTTGATGTGCGTTGGCTGTGTCTGCCTGCTCCAGTGAAGAGAGAAACGGGAAATCATCTTGGTAGAGGCAACAAAGCAAAAGCGAGGCAGGATTGACATCTGCTCAACAGAGACGGATTCCCTGCGCTGACACAGTTCACAGTTACACGAGAAGCAATCTGAGCGGTCCGTCGACCGGAGACGTGTTTCCCAAGAGGTCGTTTAGCGAGTGAACAGCAGTGTGCGCGACTTTCAGGAGTGTGCCTGGAAAGTGCCAGAATCACCAGGAGCATCTGTGCAAAAGCTGCTGCCTCTGTGACCGCATTGAGGCACGTTCGCGTGTCTGCGAGTATATAGACGGCTCTTTCGCGTTCACTCCGAGGGAAACGGTCCGCTATTGCTTCTGTGCGCACAGACGCGATTCCCTTGTCTCTTGCGAACACAGGGAACTCTGTGCATCCAAATCTACAGGCTAAGGACGCGTCTGCATATGTTTTGGTGAACAATCGAGTGTGCGTGTTCTGACAGCTGCCTCTATGCAGACGTCTCCACAGAGCCACTTCTGAATGCCCCGCAGCCCAGGACTGAATGGATACACTAACAAGTGCACCGGTGTGAGCAACCACATATGCAGAAGGACGTCTTTCATCTCACAGAAGCGCGAACGTCTTGGCGTTCAAGCACATGGCAGAAACAAGGTGTGAACAGATGAGCTGCTGCTATTTTCTCCGTTCGGCATGCTTCGTTGTAGCTCTCTTGCCGGTCGCCGGCTTAGCGGCTTGCTTTGCGCGACTAGCTCTGGGGAGAGAAGGAGATAGCGCCGGAAACCTCGCCTTTTGCCTTCTTCGGCGCTGGAACCTGGTTGCTGCGCCTTCTCTTTGTCCATGTGCACACACACGATTCCTCAGCGAAAACCATGCAGAAACCTTTCCACGAGCACCCAGGGATGTGCACCCAGCACCACGTGCACGCACACGCAGCTAGAGAAAAGCACCTACCTTTTCACACACTGAAGCCTAAGCAAACGCGTGGCCACACACACGCACACATCCGCAAGCGCGCCTACTCCCATCTATTGAGGGAAAGACGGACGAGCAACGTCCTGACAGGCTTGAGGGGAAAAACGTCCGTTGACGGTTGGCGTACTGCACGCCCGCCTACGGGGCTGCAGGGGAATCCACATTTGGAAGGTACCTGAAGATGTGTGCCTGTTCTTGGAGCTCCGCTAGTAGGGTAGCAAAGACACTCGTAGGCAGTACTGAATGCTGCTCCGTGCTACTTCTCCTCCGCTGGCAAATGCTTCACAGTCGCCCGAGGAAAGACGTTTAACAATCGATCTCCAAGAGGAACGAAACACATGATGCCATAAGGCGAAAGAATAGCAGGGCATCTCTTCACAGGCTTGTCCCTGATCTATAGCTGAGGGCAAACACTTGTGTGCTTGTGGGAGAGCCTGTGTCTTTCCTGGAAGCGTTTGGGAGTTTTGCTCAGACGCGTGTTTCCTCACGTTCAAGAATCAAGATCTAGGATACCTGCAGACAGGTGCCTGTTTGTGTGGAGACAGTCTGTTTGAAACTGTGTTCCTCAGCGCCCGCTCTTTCTCCCCGTCGCTCCACACGCCTGGGAGTCCCTTTCTTTCTCTCCACAAGCACGTGTGTTGACTTCGTCGCACATGTGCATCTGCACAAGCGTTGAGCTCAGCAGAGCGTGTCTCTTGACACTTGATGTGCGTTGGCTGTGTCTGCCTGCTCCAGTGAAGAGAGAAACGGGAAATCATCTTGGTAGAGGCAACAAAGCAAAAGCGAGGCAGGATTGACATCTGCTCAACAGAGACGGATTCCCTGCGCTGACACAGTTCACAGTTACACGAGAAGCAATCTGAGCGGTCCGTCGACCGGAGACGTGTTTCCCAAGAGGTCGTTTAGCGAGTGAACAGCAGTGTGCGCGACTTTCAGGAGTGTGCCTGGAAAGTGCCAGAATCACCAGGAGCATCTGTGCAAAAGCTGCTGCCTCTGTGACCGCATTGAGGCACGTTCGCGTGTCTGCGAGTATATAGACGGCTCTTTCGCGTTCACTCCGAGGGAAACGGTCCGCTATTGCTTCTGTGCGCACAGACGCGATTCCCTTGTCTCTTGCGAACACAGGGAACTCTGTGCATCCAAATCTACAGGCTAAGGACGCGTCTGCATATGTTTTGGTGAACAATCGAGTGTGCGTGTTCTGACAGCTGCCTCTATGCAGACGTCTCCACAGAGCCACTTCTGAATGCCCCGCAGCCCAGGACTGAATGGATACACTAACAAGTGCACCGGTGTGAGCAACCACATATGCAGAAGGACGTCTTTCATCTCACAGAAGCGCGAACGTCTTGGCGTTCAAGCACATGGCAGAAACAAGGTGTGAACAGATGAGCTGCTGCTATTTTCTCCGTTCGGCATGCTTCGTTGTAGCTCTCTTGCCGGTCGCCGGCTTAGCGGCTTGCTTTGCGCGACTAGCTCTGGGGAGAGAAGGAGATAGCGCCGGAAACCTCGCCTTTTGCCTTCTTCGGCGCTGGAACCTGGTTGCTGCGCCTTCTCTTTGTCCATGTGCACACACACGATTCCTCAGCGAAAACCATGCAGAAACCTTTCCACGAGCACCCAGGGATGTGCACCCAGCACCACGTGCACGCACACGCAGCTAGAGAAAAGCACCTACCTTTTCACACACTGATGCCTAAGCAAACGCGTGGCCACACACACGCACACATCCGCAAGCGCGCCTACTCCCATCTATTGAGGGAAAGACGGACGAGCTCTTTGGTTGCTCTTCACAGGCTTGTCCCTGATCTATAGCTGAGGGCAAACACTTGTGTGCTTGTGGGAGAGCCTGTGTCTTTCCTGGAAGCGTTTGGGAGTTTTGCTCAGACGCGTGTTTCCTCAAGTTCAAGAATCAAGATCTAGGATACCTGCAGACAGGTGCCTGTTTGTGTGGAGACAGTCTGTTTGAAACTGTGTTCCTCAGCGCCCGCTCTTTCTCCCCGTCGCTCCACACGCCTGGGAGTCCCTTTCTTTCTCTCCACAAGCACGTGTGTTGACTTCGTCGCACATGTGCATCTGCACAAGCGTTGAGCTCAGCAGAGCGTGTCTCTTGACACTTGATGTGCGTTGGCTGTGTCTGCCTGCTCCAGTGAAGAGAGAAACGGGAAATCATCTTGGTAGAGGCAACAAAGCAAAAGCGAGGCAGGATTGACATCTGCTCAACAGAGACGGATTCCCTGCGCTGACACAGTTCACAGTTACACGAGAAGCAATCTGAGCGGTCCGTCGACCGGAGACGTGTTTCCCAAGAGGTCGTTTAGCGAGTGAACAGCAGTGTGCGCGACTTTCAGGAGTGTGCCTGGAAAGTGCCAGAATCACCAGGAGCATCTGTGCAAAAGCTGCTGCCTCTGTGACCGCATTGAGGCACGTTCGCGTGTCTGCGAGTATATAGACGGCTCTTTCGCGTTCACTCCGAGGGAAACGGTCCGCTATTGCTTCTGTGCGCACAGACGCGATTCCCTTGTCTCTTGCGAACACAGGGAACTCTGTGCATCCAAATCTACAGGCTAAGGACGCGTCTGCATATGTTTTGGTGAACAATCGAGTGTGCGTGTTCTGACAGCTGCCTCTATGCAGACGTCTCCACAGAGCCACTTCTGAATGCCCCGCAGCCCAGGACTGAATGGATACACTAACAAGTGCACCGGTGTGAGCAACCACATATGCAGAAGGACGTCTTTCATCTCACAGAAGCGCGAACGTCTTGGCGTTCAAGCACATGGCAGAAACAAGGTGTGAACAGATGAGCTGCTGCTATTTTCTCCGTTCGGCATGCTTCGTTGTAGCTCTCTTGCCGGTCGCCGGCTTAGCGGCTTGCTTTGCGCGACTAGCTCTGGGGAGAGAAGGAGATAGCGCCGGAAACCTCGCCTTTTGCCTTCTTCGGCGCTGGAACCTGGTTGCTGCGCCTTCTCTTTGTCCATGTGCACACACACGATTCCTCAGCGAAAACCATGCAGAAACCTTTCCACGAGCACCCAGGGATGTGCACCCAGCACCACGTGCACGCACACGCAGCTAGAGAAAAGCACCTACCTTTTCACACACTGATGCCTAAGCAAACGCGTGGCCACACACACGCACACATCCGCAAGCGCGCCTACTCCCATCTATTGAGGGAAAGACGGACGAGCTCTTTGGTTGCTCTTCACAGGCTTGTCCCTGATCTATAGCTGAGGGCAAACACTTGTGTGCTTGTGGGAGAGCCTGTGTCTTTCCTGGAAGCGTTTGGGAGTTTTGCTCAGACGCGTGTTTCCTCAAGTTCAAGAATCAAGATCTAGGATACCTGCAGACAGGTGCCTGTTTGTGTGGAGACAGTCTGTTTGAAACTGTGTTCCTCAGCGCCCGCTCTTTCTCCCCGTCGCTCCACACGCCTGGGAGTCCCTTTCTTTCTCTCCACAAGCACGTGTGTTGACTTCGTCGCACATGTGCATCTGCACAAGCGTTGAGCTCAGCAGAGCGTGTCTCTTGACACTTGATGTGCGTTGGCTGTGTCTGCCTGCTCCAGTGAAGAGAGAAACGGGAAATCATCTTGGTAGAGGCAACAAAGCAAAAGCGAGGCAGGATTGACATCTGCTCAACAGAGACGGATTCCCTGCGCTGACACAGTTCACAGTTACACGAGAAGCAATCTGAGCGGTCCGTCGACCGGAGACGTGTTTCCCAAGAGGTCGTTTAGCGAGTGAACAGCAGTGTGCGCGACTTTCAGGAGTGTGCCTGGAAAGTGCCAGAATCACCAGGAGCATCTGTGCAAAAGCTGCTGCCTCTGTGACCGCATTGAGGCACGTTCGCGTGTCTGCGAGTATATAGACGGCTCTTTCGCGTTCACTCCGAGGGAAACGGTCCGCTATTGCTTCTGTGCGCACAGACGCGATTCCCTTGTCTCTTGCGAACACAGGGAACTCTGTGCATCCAAATCTACAGGCTAAGGACGCGTCTGCATATGTTTTGGTGAACAATCGAGTGTGCGTGTTCTGACAGCTGCCTCTATGCAGACGTCTCCACAGAGCCACTTCTGAATGCCCCGCAGCCCAGGACTGAATGGATACACTAACAAGTGCACCGGTGTGAGCAACCACATATGCAGAAGGACGTCTTTCATCTCACAGAAGCGCGAACGTCTTGGCGTTCAAGCACATGGCAGAAACAAGGTGTGAACAGATGAGCTGCTGCTATTTTCTCCGTTCGGCATGCTTCGTTGTAGCTCTCTTGCCGGTCGCCGGCTTAGCGGCTTGCTTTGCGCGACTAGCTCTGGGGAGAGAAGGAGATAGCGCCGGAAACCTCGCCTTTTGCCTTCTTCGGCGCTGGAACCTGGTTGCTGCGCCTTCTCTTTGTCCATGTGCACACACACGATTCCTCAGCGAAAACCATGCAGAAACCTTTCCACGAGCACCCAGGGATGTGCACCCAGCACCACGTGCACGCACACGCAGCTAGAGAAAAGCACCTACCTTTTCACACACTGAAGCCTAAGCAAACGCGTGGCCACACACACGCACACATCCGCAAGCGCGCCTACTCCCATCTATTGAGGGAAAGACGGACGAGCAACGTCCTGACAGGCTTGAGGGGAAAAACGTCCGTTGACGGTTGGCGTACTGCACGCCCGCCTACGGGGCTGCAGGGGAATCCACATTTGGAAGGTACCTGAAGATGTGTGCCTGTTCTTGGAGCTCCGCTAGTAGGGTAGCAAAGACACTCGTAGGCAGTACTGAATGCTGCTCCGTGCTACTTCTCCTCCGCTGGCAAATGCTTCACAGTCGCCCGAGGAAAGACGTTTAACAATCGATCTCCAAGAGGAACGAAACACATGATGCCATAAGGCGAAAGAATAGCAGGGCATCTCTTCACAGGCTTGTCCCTGATCTATAGCTGAGGGCAAACACTTGTGTGCTTGTGGGAGAGCCTGTGTCTTTCCTGGAAGCGTTTGGGAGTTTTGCTCAGACGCGTGTTTCCTCACGTTCAAGAATCAAGATCTAGGATACCTGCAGACAGGTGCCTGTTTGTGTGGAGACAGTCTGTTTGAAACTGTGTTCCTCAGCGCCCGCTCTTTCTCCCCGTCGCTCCACACGCCTGGGAGTCCCTTTCTTTCTCTCCACAAGCACGTGTGTTGACTTCGTCGCACATGTGCATCTGCACAAGCGTTGAGCTCAGCAGAGCGTGTCTCTTGACACTTGATGTGCGTTGGCTGTGTCTGCCTGCTCCAGTGAAGAGAGAAACGGGAAATCATCTTGGTAGAGGCAACAAAGCAAAAGCGAGGCAGGATTGACATCTGCTCAACAGAGACGGATTCCCTGCGCTGACACAGTTCACAGTTACACGAGAAGCAATCTGAGCGGTCCGTCGACCGGAGACGTGTTTCCCAAGAGGTCGTTTAGCGAGTGAACAGCAGTGTGCGCGACTTTCAGGAGTGTGCCTGGAAAGTGCCAGAATCACCAGGAGCATCTGTGCAAAAGCTGCTGCCTCTGTGACCGCATTGAGGCACGTTCGCGTGTCTGCGAGTATATAGACGGCTCTTTCGCGTTCACTCCGAGGGAAACGGTCCGCTATTGCTTCTGTGCGCACAGACGCGATTCCCTTGTCTCTTGCGAACACAGGGAACTCTGTGCATCCAAATCTACAGGCTAAGGACGCGTCTGCATATGTTTTGGTGAACAATCGAGTGTGCGTGTTCTGACAGCTGCCTCTATGCAGACGTCTCCACAGAGCCACTTCTGAATGCCCCGCAGCCCAGGACTGAATGGATACACTAACAAGTGCACCGGTGTGAGCAACCACATATGCAGAAGGACGTCTTTCATCTCACAGAAGCGCGAACGTCTTGGCGTTCAAGCACATGGCAGAAACAAGGTGTGAACAGATGAGCTGCTGCTATTTTCTCCGTTCGGCATGCTTCGTTGTAGCTCTCTTGCCGGTCGCCGGCTTAGCGGCTTGCTTTGCGCGACTAGCTCTGGGGAGAGAAGGAGATAGCGCCGGAAACCTCGCCTTTTGCCTTCTTCGGCGCTGGAACCTGGTTGCTGCGCCTTCTCTTTGTCCATGTGCACACACACGATTCCTCAGCGAAAACCATGCAGAAACCTTTCCACGAGCACCCAGGGATGTGCACCCAGCACCACGTGCACGCACACGCAGCTAGAGAAAAGCACCTACCTTTTCACACACTGATGCCTAAGCAAACGCGTGGCCACACACACGCACACATCCGCAAGCGCGCCTACTCCCATCTATTGAGGGAAAGACGGACGAGCTCTTTGGTTGCTCTTCACAGGCTTGTCCCTGATCTATAGCTGAGGGCAAACACTTGTGTGCTTGTGGGAGAGCCTGTGTCTTTCCTGGAAGCGTTTGGGAGTTTTGCTCAGACGCGTGTTTCCTCAAGTTCAAGAATCAAGATCTAGGATACCTGCAGACAGGTGCCTGTTTGTGTGGAGACAGTCTGTTTGAAACTGTGTTCCTCAGCGCCCGCTCTTTCTCCCCGTCGCTCCACACGCCTGGGAGTCCCTTTCTTTCTCTCCACAAGCACGTGTGTTGACTTCGTCGCACATGTGCATCTGCACAAGCGTTGAGCTCAGCAGAGCGTGTCTCTTGACACTTGATGTGCGTTGGCTGTGTCTGCCTGCTCCAGTGAAGAGAGAAACGGGAAATCATCTTGGTAGAGGCAACAAAGCAAAAGCGAGGCAGGATTGACATCTGCTCAACAGAGACGGATTCCCTGCGCTGACACAGTTCACAGTTACACGAGAAGCAATCTGAGCGGTCCGTCGACCGGAGACGTGTTTCCCAAGAGGTCGTTTAGCGAGTGAACAGCAGTGTGCGCGACTTTCAGGAGTGTGCCTGGAAAGTGCCAGAATCACCAGGAGCATCTGTGCAAAAGCTGCTGCCTCTGTGACCGCATTGAGGCACGTTCGCGTGTCTGCGAGTATATAGACGGCTCTTTCGCGTTCACTCCGAGGGAAACGGTCCGCTATTGCTTCTGTGCGCACAGACGCGATTCCCTTGTCTCTTGCGAACACAGGGAACTCTGTGCATCCAAATCTACAGGCTAAGGACGCGTCTGCATATGTTTTGGTGAACAATCGAGTGTGCGTGTTCTGACAGCTGCCTCTATGCAGACGTCTCCACAGAGCCACTTCTGAATGCCCCGCAGCCCAGGACTGAATGGATACACTAACAAGTGCACCGGTGTGAGCAACCACATATGCAGAAGGACGTCTTTCATCTCACAGAAGCGCGAACGTCTTGGCGTTCAAGCACATGGCAGAAACAAGGTGTGAACAGATGAGCTGCTGCTATTTTCTCCGTTCGGCATGCTTCGTTGTAGCTCTCTTGCCGGTCGCCGGCTTAGCGGCTTGCTTTGCGCGACTAGCTCTGGGGAGAGAAGGAGATAGCGCCGGAAACCTCGCCTTTTGCCTTCTTCGGCGCTGGAACCTGGTTGCTGCGCCTTCTCTTTGTCCATGTGCACACACACGATTCCTCAGCGAAAACCATGCAGAAACCTTTCCACGAGCACCCAGGGATGTGCACCCAGCACCACGTGCACGCACACGCAGCTAGAGAAAAGCACCTACCTTTTCACACACTGATGCCTAAGCAAACGCGTGGCCACACACACGCACACATCCGCAAGCGCGCCTACTCCCATCTATTGAGGGAAAGACGGACGAGCTCTTTGGTTGCTCTTCACAGGCTTGTCCCTGATCTATAGCTGAGGGCAAACACTTGTGTGCTTGTGGGAGAGCCTGTGTCTTTCCTGGAAGCGTTTGGGAGTTTTGCTCAGACGCGTGTTTCCTCAAGTTCAAGAATCAAGATCTAGGATACCTGCAGACAGGTGCCTGTTTGTGTGGAGACAGTCTGTTTGAAACTGTGTTCCTCAGCGCCCGCTCTTTCTCCCCGTCGCTCCACACGCCTGGGAGTCCCTTTCTTTCTCTCCACAAGCACGTGTGTTGACTTCGTCGCACATGTGCATCTGCACAAGCGTTGAGCTCAGCAGAGCGTGTCTCTTGACACTTGATGTGCGTTGGCTGTGTCTGCCTGCTCCACTGAAGAGAGAAACGGGAAATCATCTTGGTAGAGGCAACAAAGCAAAAGCGAGGCAGGATTGACATCTGCTCAACAGAGACGGATTCCCTGCGCTGACACAGTTCACAGTTACACGAGAAGCAATCTGAGCGGTCCGTCGACCGGAGACGTGTTTCCCAAGAGGTCGTTTAGCGAGTGAACAGCAGTGTGCGCGACTTTCAGGAGTGTGCCTGGAAAGTGCCAGAATCACCAGGAGCATCTGTGCAAAAGCTGCTGCCTCTGTGACCGCATTGAGGCACGTTCGCGTGTCTGCGAGTATATAGACGGCTCTTTCGCGTTCACTCCGAGGGAAACGGTCCGCTATTGCTTCTGTGCGCACAGACGCGATTCCCTTGTCTCTTGCGAACACAGGGAACTCTGTGCATCCAAATCTACAGGCTAAGGACGCGTCTGCATATGTTTTGGTGAACAATCGAGTGTGCGTGTTCTGACAGCTGCCTCTATGCAGACGTCTCCACAGAGCCACTTCTGAATGCCCCGCAGCCCAGGACTGAATGGATACACTAACAAGTGCACCGGTGTGAGCAACCACATATGCAGAAGGACGTCTTTCATCTCACAGAAGCGCGAACGTCTTGGCGTTCAAGCACATGGCAGAAACAAGGTGTGAACAGATGAGCTGCTGCTATTTTCTCCGTTCGGCATGCTTCGTTGTAGCTCTCTTGCCGGTCGCCGGCTTAGCGGCTTGCTTTGCGCGACTAGCTCTGGGGAGAGAAGGAGATAGCGCCGGAAACCTCGCCTTTTGCCTTCTTCGGCGCTGGAACCTGGTTGCTGCGCCTTCTCTTTGTCCATGTGCACACACACGATTCCTCAGCGAAAACCATGCAGAAACCTTTCCACGAGCACCCAGGGATGTGCACCCAGCACCACGTGCACGCACACGCAGCTAGAGAAAAGCACCTACCTTTTCACACACTGATGCCTAAGCAAACGCGTGGCCACACACACGCACACATCCGCAAGCGCGCCTACTCCCATCTATTGAGGGAAAGACGGACGAGCTCTTTGGTTGCTCTTCACAGGCTTGTCCCTGATCTATAGCTGAGGGCAAACACTTGTGTGCTTGTGGGAGAGCCTGTGTCTTTCCTGGAAGCGTTTGGGAGTTTTGCTCAGACGCGTGTTTCCTCAAGTTCAAGAATCAAGATCTAGGATACCTGCAGACAGGTGCCTGTTTGTGTGGAGACAGTCTGTTTGAAACTGTGTTCCTCAGCGCCCGCTCTTTCTCCCCGTCGCTCCACACGCCTGGGAGTCCCTTTCTTTCTCTCCACAAGCACGTGTGTTGACTTCGTCGCACATGTGCATCTGCACAAGCGTTGAGCTCAGCAGAGCGTGTCTCTTGACACTTGATGTGCGTTGGCTGTGTCTGCCTGCTCCACTGAAGAGAGAAACGGGAAATCATCTTGGTAGAGGCAACAAAGCAAAAGCGAGGCAGGATTGACATCTGCTCAACAGAGACGGATTCCCTGCGCTGACACAGTTCACAGTTACACGAGAAGCAATCTGAGCGGTCCGTCGACCGGAGACGTGTTTCCCAAGAGGTCGTTTAGCGAGTGAACAGCAGTGTGCGCGACTTTCAGGAGTGTGCCTGGAAAGTGCCAGAATCACCAGGAGCATCTGTGCAAAAGCTGCTGCCTCTGTGACCGCATTGAGGCACGTTCGCGTGTCTGCGAGTATATAGACGGCTCTTTCGCGTTCACTCCGAGGGAAACGGTCCGCTATTGCTTCTGTGCGCACAGACGCGATTCCCTTGTCTCTTGCGAACACAGGGAACTCTGTGCATCCAAATCTACAGGCTAAGGACGCGTCTGCATATGTTTTGGTGAACAATCGAGTGTGCGTGTTCTGACAGCTGCCTCTATGCAGACGTCTCCACAGAGCCACTTCTGAATGCCCCGCAGCCCAGGACTGAATGGATACACTAACAAGTGCACCGGTGTGAGCAACCACATATGCAGAAGGACGTCTTTCATCTCACAGAAGCGCGAACGTCTTGGCGTTCAAGCACATGGCAGAAACAAGGTGTGAACAGATGAGCTGCTGCTATTTTCTCCGTTCGGCATGCTTCGTTGTAGCTCTCTTGCCGGTCGCCGGCTTAGCGGCTTGCTTTGCGCGACTAGCTCTGGGGAGAGAAGGAGATAGCGCCGGAAACCTCGCCTTTTGCCTTCTTCGGCGCTGGAACCTGGTTGCTGCGCCTTCTCTTTGTCCATGTGCACACACACGATTCCTCAGCGAAAACCATGCAGAAACCTTTCCACGAGCACCCAGGGATGTGCACCCAGCACCACGTGCACGCACACGCAGCTAGAGAAAAGCACCTACCTTTTCACACACTGATGCCTAAGCAAACGCGTGGCCACACACACGCACACATCCGCAAGCGCGCCTACTCCCATCTATTGAGGGAAAGACGGACGAGCTCTTTGGTTGCTCTTCACAGGCTTGTCCCTGATCTATAGCTGAGGGCAAACACTTGTGTGCTTGTGGGAGAGCCTGTGTCTTTCCTGGAAGCGTTTGGGAGTTTTGCTCAGACGCGTGTTTCCTCAAGTTCAAGAATCAAGATCTAGGATACCTGCAGACAGGTGCCTGTTTGTGTGGAGACAGTCTGTTTGAAACTGTGTTCCTCAGCGCCCGCTCTTTCTCCCCGTCGCTCCACACGCCTGGGAGTCCCTTTCTTTCTCTCCACAAGCACGTGTGTTGACTTCGTCGCACATGTGCATCTGCACAAGCGTTGAGCTCAGCAGAGCGTGTCTCTTGACACTTGATGTGCGTTGGCTGTGTCTGCCTGCTCCAGTGAAGAGAGAAACGGGAAATCATCTTGGTAGAGGCAACAAAGCAAAAGCGAGGCAGGATTGACATCTGCTCAACAGAGACGGATTCCCTGCGCTGACACAGTTCACAGTTACACGAGAAGCAATCTGAGCGGTCCGTCGACCGGAGACGTGTTTCCCAAGAGGTCGTTTAGCGAGTGAACAGCAGTGTGCGCGACTTTCAGGAGTGTGCCTGGAAAGTGCCAGAATCACCAGGAGCATCTGTGCAAAAGCTGCTGCCTCTGTGACCGCATTGAGGCACGTTCGCGTGTCTGCGAGTATATAGACGGCTCTTTCGCGTTCACTCCGAGGGAAACGGTCCGCTATTGCTTCTGTGCGCACAGACGCGATTCCCTTGTCTCTTGCGAACACAGGGAACTCTGTGCATCCAAATCTACAGGCTAAGGACGCGTCTGCATATGTTTTGGTGAACAATCGAGTGTGCGTGTTCTGACAGCTGCCTCTATGCAGACGTCTCCACAGAGCCACTTCTGAATGCCCCGCAGCCCAGGACTGAATGGATACACTAACAAGTGCACCGGTGTGAGCAACCACATATGCAGAAGGACGTCTTTCATCTCACAGAAGCGCGAACGTCTTGGCGTTCAAGCACATGGCAGAAACAAGGTGTGAACAGATGAGCTGCTGCTATTTTCTCCGTTCGGCATGCTTCGTTGTAGCTCTCTTGCCGGTCGCCGGCTTAGCGGCTTGCTTTGCGCGACTAGCTCTGGGGAGAGAAGGAGATAGCGCCGGAAACCTCGCCTTTTGCCTTCTTCGGCGCTGGAACCTGGTTGCTGCGCCTTCTCTTTGTCCATGTGCACACACACGATTCCTCAGCGAAAACCATGCAGAAACCTTTCCACGAGCACCCAGGGATGTGCACCCAGCACCACGTGCACGCACACGCAGCTAGAGAAAAGCACCTACCTTTTCACACACTGATGCCTAAGCAAACGCGTGGCCACACACACGCACACATCCGCAAGCGCGCCTACTCCCATCTATTGAGGGAAAGACGGACGAGCTCTTTGGTTGCTCTTCACAGGCTTGTCCCTGATCTATAGCTGAGGGCAAACACTTGTGTGCTTGTGGGAGAGCCTGTGTCTTTCCTGGAAGCGTTTGGGAGTTTTGCTCAGACGCGTGTTTCCTCAAGTTCAAGAATCAAGATCTAGGATACCTGCAGACAGGTGCCTGTTTGTGTGGAGACAGTCTGTTTGAAACTGTGTTCCTCAGCGCCCGCTCTTTCTCCCCGTCGCTCCACACGCCTGGGAGTCCCTTTCTTTCTCTCCACAAGCACGTGTGTTGACTTCGTCGCACATGTGCATCTGCACAAGCGTTGAGCTCAGCAGAGCGTGTCTCTTGACACTTGATGTGCGTTGGCTGTGTCTGCCTGCTCCAGTGAAGAGAGAAACGGGAAATCATCTTGGTAGAGGCAACAAAGCAAAAGCGAGGCAGGATTGACATCTGCTCAACAGAGACGGATTCCCTGCGCTGACACAGTTCACAGTTACACGAGAAGCAATCTGAGCGGTCCGTCGACCGGAGACGTGTTTCCCAAGAGGTCGTTTAGCGAGTGAACAGCAGTGTGCGCGACTTTCAGGAGTGTGCCTGGAAAGTGCCAGAATCACCAGGAGCATCTGTGCAAAAGCTGCTGCCTCTGTGACCGCATTGAGGCACGTTCGCGTGTCTGCGAGTATATAGACGGCTCTTTCGCGTTCACTCCGAGGGAAACGGTCCGCTATTGCTTCTGTGCGCACAGACGCGATTCCCTTGTCTCTTGCGAACACAGGGAACTCTGTGCATCCAAATCTACAGGCTAAGGACGCGTCTGCATATGTTTT
Source organism: Patagioenas fasciata (assembly GCF_037038585.1). Classification (NCBI taxonomy): domain Eukaryota; kingdom Metazoa; phylum Chordata; class Aves; order Columbiformes; family Columbidae; genus Patagioenas; species Patagioenas fasciata. Next base: position 9,009,588 of record NC_092542.1, read on the forward strand.
GGTGAACAATCGAGTGTGCGTGTTCTGACAGCTGCCTCTATGCAGACGTCTCCACAGAGCCACTTCTGAATGCCCCGCAGCCCAGGACTGAATGGATACACTAACAAGTGCACCGGTGTGAGCAACCACATATGCAGAAGGACGTCTTTCATCTCACAGAAGCGCGAACGTCTTGGCGTTCAAGCACATGGCAGAAACAAGGTGTGAACAGATGAGCTGCTGCTATTTTCTCCGTTCGGCATGCTTCGTTGTAGCTCTCTTGCCGGTCGCCGGCTTAGCGGCTTGCTTTGCGCGACTAGCTCTGGGGAGAGAAGGAGATAGCGCCGGAAACCTCGCCTTTTGCCTTCTTCGGCGCTGGAACCTGGTTGCTGCGCCTTCTCTTTGTCCATGTGCACACACACGATTCCTCAGCGAAAACCATGCAGAAACCTTTCCACGAGCACCCAGGGATGTGCACCCAGCACCACGTGCACGCACACGCAGCTAGAGAAAAGCACCTACCTTTTCACACACTGATGCCTAAGCAAACGCGTGGCCACACACACGCACACATCCGCAAGCGCGCCTACTCCCATCTATTGAGGGAAAGACGGACGAGCTCTTTGGTTGCTCTTCACAGGCTTGTCCCTGATCTATAGCTGAGGGCAAACACTTGTGTGCTTGTGGGAGAGCCTGTGTCTTTCCTGGAAGCGTTTGGGAGTTTTGCTCAGACGCGTGTTTCCTCAAGTTCAAGAATCAAGATCTAGGATACCTGCAGACAGGTGCCTGTTTGTGTGGAGACAGTCTGTTTGAAACTGTGTTCCTCAGCGCCCGCTCTTTCTCCCCGTCGCTCCACACGCCTGGGAGTCCCTTTCTTTCTCTCCACAAGCACGTGTGTTGACTTCGTCGCACATGTGCATCTGCACAAGCGTTGAGCTCAGCAGAGCGTGTCTCTTGACACTTGATGTGCGTTGGCTGTGTCTGCCTGCTCCAGTGAAGAGAGAAACGGGAAATCATCTTGGTAGAGGCAACAAAGCAAAAGCGAGGCAGGATTGACATCTGCTCAACAGAGACGGATTCCCTGCGCTGACACAGTTCACAGTTACACGAGAAGCAATCTGAGCGGTCCGTCGACCGGAGACGTGTTTCCCAAGAGGTCGTTTAGCGAGTGAACAGCAGTGTGCGCGACTTTCAGGAGTGTGCCTGGAAAGTGCCAGAATCACCAGGAGCATCTGTGCAAAAGCTGCTGCCTCTGTGACCGCATTGAGGCACGTTCGCGTGTCTGCGAGTATATAGACGGCTCTTTCGCGTTCACTCCGAGGGAAACGGTCCGCTATTGCTTCTGTGCGCACAGACGCGATTCCCTTGTCTCTTGCGAACACAGGGAACTCTGTGCATCCAAATCTACAGGCTAAGGACGCGTCTGCATATGTTTTGGTGAACAATCGAGTGTGCGTGTTCTGACAGCTGCCTCTATGCAGACGTCTCCACAGAGCCACTTCTGAATGCCCCGCAGCCCAGGACTGAATGGATACACTAACAAGTGCACCGGTGTGAGCAACCACATATGCAGAAGGACGTCTTTCATCTCACAGAAGCGCGAACGTCTTGGCGTTCAAGCACATGGCAGAAACAAGGTGTGAACAGATGAGCTGCTGCTATTTTCTCCGTTCGGCATGCTTCGTTGTAGCTCTCTTGCCGGTCGCCGGCTTAGCGGCTTGCTTTGCGCGACTAGCTCTGGGGAGAGAAGGAGATAGCGCCGGAAACCTCGCCTTTTGCCTTCTTCGGCGCTGGAACCTGGTTGCTGCGCCTTCTCTTTGTCCATGTGCACACACACGATTCCTCAGCGAAAACCATGCAGAAACCTTTCCACGAGCACCCAGGGATGTGCACCCAGCACCACGTGCACGCACACGCAGCTAGAGAAAAGCACCTACCTTTTCACACACTGATGCCTAAGCAAACGCGTGGCCACACACACGCACACATCCGCAAGCGCGCCTACTCCCATCTATTGAGGGAAAGACGGACGAGCTCTTTGGTTGCTCTTCACAGGCTTGTCCCTGATCTATAGCTGAGGGCAAACACTTGTGTGCTTGTGGGAGAGCCTGTGTCTTTCCTGGAAGCGTTTGGGAGTTTTGCTCAGACGCGTGTTTCCTCAAGTTCAAGAATCAAGATCTAGGATACCTGCAGACAGGTGCCTGTTTGTGTGGAGACAGTCTGTTTGAAACTGTGTTCCTCAGCGCCCGCTCTTTCTCCCCGTCGCTCCACACGCCTGGGAGTCCCTTTCTTTCTCTCCACAAGCACGTGTGTTGACTTCGTCGCACATGTGCATCTGCACAAGCGTTGAGCTCAGCAGAGCGTGTCTCTTGACACTTGATGTGCGTTGGCTGTGTCTGCCTGCTCCAGTGAAGAGAGAAACGGGAAATCATCTTGGTAGAGGCAACAAAGCAAAAGCGAGGCAGGATTGACATCTGCTCAACAGAGACGGATTCCCTGCGCTGACACAGTTCACAGTTACACGAGAAGCAATCTGAGCGGTCCGTCGACCGGAGACGTGTTTCCCAAGAGGTCGTTTAGCGAGTGAACAGCAGTGTGCGCGACTTTCAGGAGTGTGCCTGGAAAGTGCCAGAATCACCAGGAGCATCTGTGCAAAAGCTGCTGCCTCTGTGACCGCATTGAGGCACGTTCGCGTGTCTGCGAGTATATAGACGGCTCTTTCGCGTTCACTCCGAGGGAAACGGTCCGCTATTGCTTCTGTGCGCACAGACGCGATTCCCTTGTCTCTTGCGAACACAGGGAACTCTGTGCATCCAAATCTACAGGCTAAGGACGCGTCTGCATATGTTTTGGTGAACAATCGAGTGTGCGTGTTCTGACAGCTGCCTCTATGCAGACGTCTCCACAGAGCCACTTCTGAATGCCCCGCAGCCCAGGACTGAATGGATACACTAACAAGTGCACCGGTGTGAGCAACCACATATGCAGAAGGACGTCTTTCATCTCACAGAAGCGCGAACGTCTTGGCGTTCAAGCACATGGCAGAAACAAGGTGTGAACAGATGAGCTGCTGCTATTTTCTCCGTTCGGCATGCTTCGTTGTAGCTCTCTTGCCGGTCGCCGGCTTAGCGGCTTGCTTTGCGCGACTAGCTCTGGGGAGAGAAGGAGATAGCGCCGGAAACCTCGCCTTTTGCCTTCTTCGGCGCTGGAACCTGGTTGCTGCGCCTTCTCTTTGTCCATGTGCACACACACGATTCCTCAGCGAAAACCATGCAGAAACCTTTCCACGAGCACCCAGGGATGTGCACCCAGCACCACGTGCACGCACACGCAGCTAGAGAAAAGCACCTACCTTTTCACACACTGATGCCTAAGCAAACGCGTGGCCACACACACGCACACATCCGCAAGCGCGCCTACTCCCATCTATTGAGGGAAAGACGGACGAGCTCTTTGGTTGCTCTTCACAGGCTTGTCCCTGATCTATAGCTGAGGGCAAACACTTGTGTGCTTGTGGGAGAGCCTGTGTCTTTCCTGGAAGCGTTTGGGAGTTTTGCTCAGACGCGTGTTTCCTCAAGTTCAAGAATCAAGATCTAGGATACCTGCAGACAGGTGCCTGTTTGTGTGGAGACAGTCTGTTTGAAACTGTGTTCCTCAGCGCCCGCTCTTTCTCCCCGTCGCTCCACACGCCTGGGAGTCCCTTTCTTTCTCTCCACAAGCACGTGTGTTGACTTCGTCGCACATGTGCATCTGCACAAGCGTTGAGCTCAGCAGAGCGTGTCTCTTGACACTTGATGTGCGTTGGCTGTGTCTGCCTGCTCCAGTGAAGAGAGAAACGGGAAATCATCTTGGTAGAGGCAACAAAGCAAAAGCGAGGCAGGATTGACATCTGCTCAACAGAGACGGATTCCCTGCGCTGACACAGTTCACAGTTACACGAGAAGCAATCTGAGCGGTCCGTCGACCGGAGACGTGTTTCCCAAGAGGTCGTTTAGCGAGTGAACAGCAGTGTGCGCGACTTTCAGGAGTGTGCCTGGAAAGTGCCAGAATCACCAGGAGCATCTGTGCAAAAGCTGCTGCCTCTGTGACCGCATTGAGGCACGTTCGCGTGTCTGCGAGTATATAGACGGCTCTTTCGCGTTCACTCCGAGGGAAACGGTCCGCTATTGCTTCTGTGCGCACAGACGCGATTCCCTTGTCTCTTGCGAACACAGGGAACTCTGTGCATCCAAATCTACAGGCTAAGGACGCGTCTGCATATGTTTTGGTGAACAATCGAGTGTGCGTGTTCTGACAGCTGCCTCTATGCAGACGTCTCCACAGAGCCACTTCTGAATGCCCCGCAGCCCAGGACTGAATGGATACACTAACAAGTGCACCGGTGTGAGCAACCACATATGCAGAAGGACGTCTTTCATCTCACAGAAGCGCGAACGTCTTGGCGTTCAAGCACATGGCAGAAACAAGGTGTGAACAGATGAGCTGCTGCTATTTTCTCCGTTCGGCATGCTTCGTTGTAGCTCTCTTGCCGGTCGCCGGCTTAGCGGCTTGCTTTGCGCGACTAGCTCTGGGGAGAGAAGGAGATAGCGCCGGAAACCTCGCCTTTTGCCTTCTTCGGCGCTGGAACCTGGTTGCTGCGCCTTCTCTTTGTCCATGTGCACACACACGATTCCTCAGCGAAAACCATGCAGAAACCTTTCCACGAGCACCCAGGGATGTGCACCCAGCACCACGTGCACGCACACGCAGCTAGAGAAAAGCACCTACCTTTTCACACACTGATGCCTAAGCAAACGCGTGGCCACACACACGCACACATCCGCAAGCGCGCCTACTCCCATCTATTGAGGGAAAGACGGACGAGCTCTTTGGTTGCTCTTCACAGGCTTGTCCCTGATCTATAGCTGAGGGCAAACACTTGTGTGCTTGTGGGAGAGCCTGTGTCTTTCCTGGAAGCGTTTGGGAGTTTTGCTCAGACGCGTGTTTCCTCAAGTTCAAGAATCAAGATCTAGGATACCTGCAGACAGGTGCCTGTTTGTGTGGAGACAGTCTGTTTGAAACTGTGTTCCTCAGCGCCCGCTCTTTCTCCCCGTCGCTCCACACGCCTGGGAGTCCCTTTCTTTCTCTCCACAAGCACGTGTGTTGACTTCGTCGCACATGTGCATCTGCACAAGCGTTGAGCTCAGCAGAGCGTGTCTCTTGACACTTGATGTGCGTTGGCTGTGTCTGCCTGCTCCAGTGAAGAGAGAAACGGGAAATCATCTTGGTAGAGGCAACAAAGCAAAAGCGAGGCAGGATTGACATCTGCTCAACAGAGACGGATTCCCTGCGCTGACACAGTTCACAGTTACACGAGAAGCAATCTGAGCGGTCCGTCGACCGGAGACGTGTTTCCCAAGAGGTCGTTTAGCGAGTGAACAGCAGTGTGCGCGACTTTCAGGAGTGTGCCTGGAAAGTGCCAGAATCACCAGGAGCATCTGTGCAAAAGCTGCTGCCTCTGTGACCGCATTGAGGCACGTTCGCGTGTCTGCGAGTATATAGACGGCTCTTTCGCGTTCACTCCGAGGGAAACGGTCCGCTATTGCTTCTGTGCGCACAGACGCGATTCCCTTGTCTCTTGCGAACACAGGGAACTCTGTGCATCCAAATCTACAGGCTAAGGACGCGTCTGCATATGTTTTGGTGAACAATCGAGTGTGCGTGTTCTGACAGCTGCCTCTATGCAGACGTCTCCACAGAGCCACTTCTGAATGCCCCGCAGCCCAGGACTGAATGGATACACTAACAAGTGCACCGGTGTGAGCAACCACATATGCAGAAGGACGTCTTTCATCTCACAGAAGCGCGAACGTCTTGGCGTTCAAGCACATGGCAGAAACAAGGTGTGAACAGATGAGCTGCTGCTATTTTCTCCGTTCGGCATGCTTCGTTGTAGCTCTCTTGCCGGTCGCCGGCTTAGCGGCTTGCTTTGCGCGACTAGCTCTGGGGAGAGAAGGAGATAGCGCCGGAAACCTCGCCTTTTGCCTTCTTCGGCGCTGGAACCTGGTTGCTGCGCCTTCTCTTTGTCCATGTGCACACACACGATTCCTCAGCGAAAACCATGCAGAAACCTTTCCACGAGCACCCAGGGATGTGCACCCAGCACCACGTGCACGCACACGCAGCTAGAGAAAAGCACCTACCTTTTCACACACTGATGCCTAAGCAAACGCGTGGCCACACACACGCACACATCCGCAAGCGCGCCTACTCCCATCTATTGAGGGAAAGACGGACGAGCTCTTTGGTTGCTCTTCACAGGCTTGTCCCTGATCTATAGCTGAGGGCAAACACTTGTGTGCTTGTGGGAGAGCCTGTGTCTTTCCTGGAAGCGTTTGGGAGTTTTGCTCAGACGCGTGTTTCCTCAAGTTCAAGAATCAAGATCTAGGATACCTGCAGACAGGTGCCTGTTTGTGTGGAGACAGTCTGTTTGAAACTGTGTTCCTCAGCGCCCGCTCTTTCTCCCCGTCGCTCCACACGCCTGGGAGTCCCTTTCTTTCTCTCCACAAGCACGTGTGTTGACTTCGTCGCACATGTGCATCTGCACAAGCGTTGAGCTCAGCAGAGCGTGTCTCTTGACACTTGATGTGCGTTGGCTGTGTCTGCCTGCTCCAGTGAAGAGAGAAACGGGAAATCATCTTGGTAGAGGCAACAAAGCAAAAGCGAGGCAGGATTGACATCTGCTCAACAGAGACGGATTCCCTGCGCTGACACAGTTCACAGTTACACGAGAAGCAATCTGAGCGGTCCGTCGACCGGAGACGTGTTTCCCAAGAGGTCGTTTAGCGAGTGAACAGCAGTGTGCGCGACTTTCAGGAGTGTGCCTGGAAAGTGCCAGAATCACCAGGAGCATCTGTGCAAAAGCTGCTGCCTCTGTGACCGCATTGAGGCACGTTCGCGTGTCTGCGAGTATATAGACGGCTCTTTCGCGTTCACTCCGAGGGAAACGGTCCGCTATTGCTTCTGTGCGCACAGACGCGATTCCCTTGTCTCTTGCGAACACAGGGAACTCTGTGCATCCAAATCTACAGGCTAAGGACGCGTCTGCATATGTTTTGGTGAACAATCGAGTGTGCGTGTTCTGACAGCTGCCTCTATGCAGACGTCTCCACAGAGCCACTTCTGAATGCCCCGCAGCCCAGGACTGAATGGATACACTAACAAGTGCACCGGTGTGAGCAACCACATATGCAGAAGGACGTCTTTCATCTCACAGAAGCGCGAACGTCTTGGCGTTCAAGCACATGGCAGAAACAAGGTGTGAACAGATGAGCTGCTGCTATTTTCTCCGTTCGGCATGCTTCGTTGTAGCTCTCTTGCCGGTCGCCGGCTTAGCGGCTTGCTTTGCGCGACTAGCTCTGGGGAGAGAAGGAGATAGCGCCGGAAACCTCGCCTTTTGCCTTCTTCGGCGCTGGAACCTGGTTGCTGCGCCTTCTCTTTGTCCATGTGCACACACACGATTCCTCAGCGAAAACCATGCAGAAACCTTTCCACGAGCACCCAGGGATGTGCACCCAGCACCACGTGCACGCACACGCAGCTAGAGAAAAGCACCTACCTTTTCACACACTGATGCCTAAGCAAACGCGTGGCCACACACACGCACACATCCGCAAGCGCGCCTACTCCCATCTATTGAGGGAAAGACGGACGAGCTCTTTGGTTGCTCTTCACAGGCTTGTCCCTGATCTATAGCTGAGGGCAAACACTTGTGTGCTTGTGGGAGAGCCTGTGTCTTTCCTGGAAGCGTTTGGGAGTTTTGCTCAGACGCGTGTTTCCTCAAGTTCAAGAATCAAGATCTAGGATACCTGCAGACAGGTGCCTGTTTGTGTGGAGACAGTCTGTTTGAAACTGTGTTCCTCAGCGCCCGCTCTTTCTCCCCGTCGCTCCACACGCCTGGGAGTCCCTTTCTTTCTCTCCACAAGCACGTGTGTTGACTTCGTCGCACATGTGCATCTGCACAAGCGTTGAGCTCAGCAGAGCGTGTCTCTTGACACTTGATGTGCGTTGGCTGTGTCTGCCTGCTCCAGTGAAGAGAGAAACGGGAAATCATCTTGGTAGAGGCAACAAAGCAAAAGCGAGGCAGGATTGACATCTGCTCAACAGAGACGGATTCCCTGCGCTGACACAGTTCACAGTTACACGAGAAGCAATCTGAGCGGTCCGTCGACCGGAGACGTGTTTCCCAAGAGGTCGTTTAGCGAGTGAACAGCAGTGTGCGCGACTTTCAGGAGTGTGCCTGGAAAGTGCCAGAATCACCAGGAGCATCTGTGCAAAAGCTGCTGCCTCTGTGACCGCATTGAGGCACGTTCGCGTGTCTGCGAGTATATAGACGGCTCTTTCGCGTTCACTCCGAGGGAAACGGTCCGCTATTGCTTCTGTGCGCACAGACGCGATTCCCTTGTCTCTTGCGAACACAGGGAACTCTGTGCATCCAAATCTACAGGCTAAGGACGCGTCTGCATATGTTTTGGTGAACAATCGAGTGTGCGTGTTCTGACAGCTGCCTCTATGCAGACGTCTCCACAGAGCCACTTCTGAATGCCCCGCAGCCCAGGACTGAATGGATACACTAACAAGTGCACCGGTGTGAGCAACCACATATGCAGAAGGACGTCTTTCATCTCACAGAAGCGCGAACGTCTTGGCGTTCAAGCACATGGCAGAAACAAGGTGTGAACAGATGAGCTGCTGCTATTTTCTCCGTTCGGCATGCTTCGTTGTAGCTCTCTTGCCGGTCGCCGGCTTAGCGGCTTGCTTTGCGCGACTAGCTCTGGGGAGAGAAGGAGATAGCGCCGGAAACCTCGCCTTTTGCCTTCTTCGGCGCTGGAACCTGGTTGCTGCGCCTTCTCTTTGTCCATGTGCACACACACGATTCCTCAGCGAAAACCATGCAGAAACCTTTCCACGAGCACCCAGGGATGTGCACCCAGCACCACGTGCACGCACACGCAGCTAGAGAAAAGCACCTACCTTTTCACACACTGATGCCTAAGCAAACGCGTGGCCACACACACGCACACATCCGCAAGCGCGCCTACTCCCATCTATTGAGGGAAAGACGGACGAGCTCTTTGGTTGCTCTTCACAGGCTTGTCCCTGATCTATAGCTGAGGGCAAACACTTGTGTGCTTGTGGGAGAGCCTGTGTCTTTCCTGGAAGCGTTTGGGAGTTTTGCTCAGACGCGTGTTTCCTCAAGTTCAAGAATCAAGATCTAGGATACCTGCAGACAGGTGCCTGTTTGTGTGGAGACAGTCTGTTTGAAACTGTGTTCCTCAGCGCCCGCTCTTTCTCCCCGTCGCTCCACACGCCTGGGAGTCCCTTTCTTTCTCTCCACAAGCACGTGTGTTGACTTCGTCGCACATGTGCATCTGCACAAGCGTTGAGCTCAGCAGAGCGTGTCTCTTGACACTTGATGTGCGTTGGCTGTGTCTGCCTGCTCCAGTGAAGAGAGAAACGGGAAATCATCTTGGTAGAGGCAACAAAGCAAAAGCGAGGCAGGATTGACATCTGCTCAACAGAGACGGATTCCCTGCGCTGACACAGTTCACAGTTACACGAGAAGCAATCTGAGCGGTCCGTCGACCGGAGACGTGTTTCCCAAGAGGTCGTTTAGCGAGTGAACAGCAGTGTGCGCGACTTTCAGGAGTGTGCCTGGAAAGTGCCAGAATCACCAGGAGCATCTGTGCAAAAGCTGCTGCCTCTGTGACCGCATTGAGGCACGTTCGCGTGTCTGCGAGTATATAGACGGCTCTTTCGCGTTCACTCCGAGGGAAACGGTCCGCTATTGCTTCTGTGCGCACAGACGCGATTCCCTTGTCTCTTGCGAACACAGGGAACTCTGTGCATCCAAATCTACAGGCTAAGGACGCGTCTGCATATGTTTTGGTGAACAATCGAGTGTGCGTGTTCTGACAGCTGCCTCTATGCAGACGTCTCCACAGAGCCACTTCTGAATGCCCCGCAGCCCAGGACTGAATGGATACACTAACAAGTGCACCGGTGTGAGCAACCACATATGCAGAAGGACGTCTTTCATCTCACAGAAGCGCGAACGTCTTGGCGTTCAAGCACATGGCAGAAACAAGGTGTGAACAGATGAGCTGCTGCTATTTTCTCCGTTCGGCATGCTTCGTTGTAGCTCTCTTGCCGGTCGCCGGCTTAGCGGCTTGCTTTGCGCGACTAGCTCTGGGGAGAGAAGGAGATAGCGCCGGAAACCTCGCCTTTTGCCTTCTTCGGCGCTGGAACCTGGTTGCTGCGCCTTCTCTTTGTCCATGTGCACACACACGATTCCTCAGCGAAAACCATGCAGAAACCTTTCCACGAGCACCCAGGGATGTGCACCCAGCACCACGTGCACGCACACGCAGCTAGAGAAAAGCACCTACCTTTTCACACACTGATGCCTAAGCAAACGCGTGGCCACACACACGCACACATCCGCAAGCGCGCCTACTCCCATCTATTGAGGGAAAGACGGACGAGCTCTTTGGTTGCTCTTCACAGGCTTGTCCCTGATCTATAGCTGAGGGCAAACACTTGTGTGCTTGTGGGAGAGCCTGTGTCTTTCCTGGAAGCGTTTGGGAGTTTTGCTCAGACGCGTGTTTCCTCAAGTTCAAGAATCAAGATCTAGGATACCTGCAGACAGGTGCCTGTTTGTGTGGAGACAGTCTGTTTGAAACTGTGTTCCTCAGCGCCCGCTCTTTCTCCCCGTCGCTCCACACGCCTGGGAGTCCCTTTCTTTCTCTCCACAAGCACGTGTGTTGACTTCGTCGCACATGTGCATCTGCACAAGCGTTGAGCTCAGCAGAGCGTGTCTCTTGACACTTGATGTGCGTTGGCTGTGTCTGCCTGCTCCAGTGAAGAGAGAAACGGGAAATCATCTTGGTAGAGGCAACAAAGCAAAAGCGAGGCAGGATTGACATCTGCTCAACAGAGACGGATTCCCTGCGCTGACACAGTTCACAGTTACACGAGAAGCAATCTGAGCGGTCCGTCGACCGGAGACGTGTTTCCCAAGAGGTCGTTTAGCGAGTGAACAGCAGTGTGCGCGACTTTCAGGAGTGTGCCTGGAAAGTGCCAGAATCACCAGGAGCATCTGTGCAAAAGCTGCTGCCTCTGTGACCGCATTGAGGCACGTTCGCGTGTCTGCGAGTATATAGACGGCTCTTTCGCGTTCACTCCGAGGGAAACGGTCCGCTATTGCTTCTGTGCGCACAGACGCGATTCCCTTGTCTCTTGCGAACACAGGGAACTCTGTGCATCCAAATCTACAGGCTAAGGACGCGTCTGCATATGTTTTGGTGAACAATCGAGTGTGCGTGTTCTGACAGCTGCCTCTATGCAGACGTCTCCACAGAGCCACTTCTGAATGCCCCGCAGCCCAGGACTGAATGGAAACACTAACAAGTGCACCGGTGTGAGCAACCACATATGCAGAAGGACGTCTTTCATCTCACAGAAGCGCGAACGTCTTGGCGTTCAAGCACATGGCAGAAACAAGGTGTGAACAGATGAGCTGCTGCTATTTTCTCCGTTCGGCATGCTTCGTTGTAGCTCTCTTGCCGGTCGCCGGCTTAGCGGCTTGCTTTGCGCGACTAGCTCTGGGGAGAGAAGGAGATAGCGCCGGAAACCTCGCCTTTTGCCTTCTTCGGCGCTGGAACCTGGTTGCTGCGCCTTCTCTTTGTCCATGTGCACACACACGATTCCTCAGCGAAAACCATGCAGAAACCTTTCCACGAGCACCCAGGGATGTGCACCCAGCACCACGTGCACGCACACGCAGCTAGAGAAAAGCACCTACCTTTTCACACACTGATGCCTAAGCAAACGCGTGGCCACACACACGCACACATCCGCAAGCGCGCCTACTCCCATCTATTGAGGGAAAGACGGACGAGCTCTTTGGTTGCTCTTCACAGGCTTGTCCCTGATCTATAGCTGAGGGCAAACACTTGTGTGCTTGTGGGAGAGCCTGTGTCTTTCCTGGAAGCGTTTGGGAGTTTTGCTCAGACGCGTGTTTCCTCAAGTTCAAGAATCAAGATCTAGGATACCTGCAGACAGGTGCCTGTTTGTGTGGAGACAGTCTGTTTGAAACTGTGTTCCTCAGCGCCCGCTCTTTCTCCCCGTCGCTCCACACGCCTGGGAGTCCCTTTCTTTCTCTCCACAAGCACGTGTGTTGACTTCGTCGCACATGTGCATCTGCACAAGCGTTGAGCTCAGCAGAGCGTGTCTCTTGACACTTGATGTGCGTTGGCTGTGTCTGCCTGCTCCAGTGAAGAGAGAAACGGGAAATCATCTTGGTAGAGGCAACAAAGCAAAAGCGAGGCAGGATTGACATCTGCTCAACAGAGACGGATTCCCTGCGCTGACACAGTTCACAGTTACACGAGAAGCAATCTGAGCGGTCCGTCGACCGGAGACGTGTTTCCCAAGAGGTCGTTTAGCGAGTGAACAGCAGTGTGCGCGACTTTCAGGAGTGTGCCTGGAAAGTGCCAGAATCACCAGGAGCATCTGTGCAAAAGCTGCTGCCTCTGTGACCGCATTGAGGCACGTTCGCGTGTCTGCGAGTATATAGACGGCTCTTTCGCGTTCACTCCGAGGGAAACGGTCCGCTATTGCTTCTGTGCGCACAGACGCGATTCCCTTGTCTCTTGCGAACACAGGGAACTCTGTGCATCCAAATCTACAGGCTAAGGACGCGTCTGCATATGTTTTGGTGAACAATCGAGTGTGCGTGTTCTGACAGCTGCCTCTATGCAGACGTCTCCACAGAGCCACTTCTGAATGCCCCGCAGCCCAGGACTGAATGGATACACTAACAAGTGCACCGGTGTGAGCAACCACATATGCAGAAGGACGTCTTTCATCTCACAGAAGCGCGAACGTCTTGGCGTTCAAGCACATGGCAGAAACAAGGTGTGAACAGATGAGCTGCTGCTATTTTCTCCGTTCGGCATGCTTCGTTGTAGCTCTCTTGCCGGTCGCCGGCTTAGCGGCTTGCTTTGCGCGACTAGCTCTGGGGAGAGAAGGAGATAGCGCCGGAAACCTCGCCTTTTGCCTTCTTCGGCGCTGGAACCTGGTTGCTGCGCCTTCTCTTTGTCCATGTGCACACACACGATTCCTCAGCGAAAACCATGCAGAAACCTTTCCACGAGCACCCAGGGATGTGCACCCAGCACCACGTGCACGCACACGCAGCTAGAGAAAAGCACCTACCTTTTCACACACTGATGCCTAAGCAAACGCGTGGCCACACACACGCACACATCCGCAAGCGCGCCTACTCCCATCTATTGAGGGAAAGACGGACGAGCTCTTTGGTTGCTCTTCACAGGCTTGTCCCTGATCTATAGCTGAGGGCAAACACTTGTGTGCTTGTGGGAGAGCCTGTGTCTTTCCTGGAAGCGTTTGGGAGTTTTGCTCAGACGCGTGTTTCCTCAAGTTCAAGAATCAAGATCTAGGATACCTGCAGACAGGTGCCTGTTTGTGTGGAGACAGTCTGTTTGAAACTGTGTTCCTCAGCGCCCGCTCTTTCTCCCCGTCGCTCCACACGCCTGGGAGTCCCTTTCTTTCTCTCCACAAGCACGTGTGTTGACTTCGTCGCACATGTGCATCTGCACAAGCGTTGAGCTCAGCAGAGCGTGTCTCTTGACACTTGATGTGCGTTGGCTGTGTCTGCCTGCTCCAGTGAAGAGAGAAACGGGAAATCATCTTGGTAGAGGCAACAAAGCAAAAGCGAGGCAGGATTGACATCTGCTCAACAGAGACGGATTCCCTGCGCTGACACAGTTCACAGTTACACGAGAAGCAATCTGAGCGGTCCGTCGACCGGAGACGTGTTTCCCAAGAGGTCGTTTAGCGAGTGAACAGCAGTGTGCGCGACTTTCAGGAGTGTGCCTGGAAAGTGCCAGAATCACCAGGAGCATCTGTGCAAAAGCTGCTGCCTCTGTGACCGCATTGAGGCACGTTCGCGTGTCTGCGAGTATATAGACGGCTCTTTCGCGTTCACTCCGAGGGAAACGGTCCGCTATTGCTTCTGTGCGCACAGACGCGATTCCCTTGTCTCTTGCGAACACAGGGAACTCTGTGCATCCAAATCTACAGGCTAAGGACGCGTCTGCATATGTTTTGGTGAACAATCGAGTGTGCGTGTTCTGACAGCTGCCTCTATGCAGACGTCTCCACAGAGCCACTTCTGAATGCCCCGCAGCCCAGGACTGAATGGATACACTAACAAGTGCACCGGTGTGAGCAACCACATATGCAGAAGGACGTCTTTCATCTCACAGAAGCGCGAACGTCTTGGCGTTCAAGCACATGGCAGAAACAAGGTGTGAACAGATGAGCTGCTGCTATTTTCTCCGTTCGGCATGCTTCGTTGTAGCTCTCTTGCCGGTCGCCGGCTTAGCGGCTTGCTTTGCGCGACTAGCTCTGGGGAGAGAAGGAGATAGCGCCGGAAACCTCGCCTTTTGCCTTCTTCGGCGCTGGAACCTGGTTGCTGCGCCTTCTCTTTGTCCATGTGCACACACACGATTCCTCAGCGAAAACCATGCAGAAACCTTTCCACGAGCACCCAGGGATGTGCACCCAGCACCACGTGCACGCACACGCAGCTAGAGAAAAGCACCTACCTTTTCACACACTGATGCCTAAGCAAACGCGTGGCCACACACACGCACACATCCGCAAGCGCGCCTACTCCCATCTATTGAGGGAAAGACGGACGAGCTCTTTGGTTGCTCTTCACAGGCTTGTCCCTGATCTATAGCTGAGGGCAAACACTTGTGTGCTTGTGGGAGAGCCTGTGTCTTTCCTGGAAGCGTTTGGGAGTTTTGCTCAGACGCGTGTTTCCTCAAGTTCAAGAATCAAGATCTAGGATACCTGCAGACAGGTGCCTGTTTGTGTGGAGACAGTCTGTTTGAAACTGTGTTCCTCAGCGCCCGCTCTTTCTCCCCGTCGCTCCACACGCCTGGGAGTCCCTTTCTTTCTCTCCACAAGCACGTGTGTTGACTTCGTCGCACATGTGCATCTGCACAAGCGTTGAGCTCAGCAGAGCGTGTCTCTTGACACTTGATGTGCGTTGGCTGTGTCTGCCTGCTCCAGTGAAGAGAGAAACGGGAAATCATCTTGGTAGAGGCAACAAAGCAAAAGCGAGGCAGGATTGACATCTGCTCAACAGAGACGGATTCCCTGCGCTGACACAGTTCACAGTTACACGAGAAGCAATCTGAGCGGTCCGTCGACCGGAGACGTGTTTCCCAAGAGGTCGTTTAGCGAGTGAACAGCAGTGTGCGCGACTTTCAGGAGTGTGCCTGGAAAGTGCCAGAATCACCAGGAGCATCTGTGCAAAAGCTGCTGCCTCTGTGACCGCATTGAGGCACGTTCGCGTGTCTGCGAGTATATAGACGGCTCTTTCGCGTTCACTCCGAGGGAAACGGTCCGCTATTGCTTCTGTGCGCACAGACGCGATTCCCTTGTCTCTTGCGAACACAGGGAACTCTGTGCATCCAAATCTACAGGCTAAGGACGCGTCTGCATATGTTTTGGTGAACAATCGAGTGTGCGTGTTCTGACAGCTGCCTCTATGCAGACGTCTCCACAGAGCCACTTCTGAATGCCCCGCAGCCCAGGACTGAATGGATACACTAACAAGTGCACCGGTGTGAGCAACCACATATGCAGAAGGACGTCTTTCATCTCACAGAAGCGCGAACGTCTTGGCGTTCAAGCACATGGCAGAAACAAGGTGTGAACAGATGAGCTGCTGCTATTTTCTCCGTTCGGCATGCTTCGTTGTAGCTCTCTTGCCGGTCGCCGGCTTAGCGGCTTGCTTTGCGCGACTAGCTCTGGGGAGAGAAGGAGATAGCGCCGGAAACCTCGCCTTTTGCCTTCTTCGGCGCTGGAACCTGGTTGCTGCGCCTTCTCTTTGTCCATGTGCACACACACGATTCCTCAGCGAAAACCATGCAGAAACCTTTCCACGAGCACCCAGGGATGTGCACCCAGCACCACGTGCACGCACACGCAGCTAGAGAAAAGCACCTACCTTTTCACACACTGATGCCTAAGCAAACGCGTGGCCACACACACGCACACATCCGCAAGCGCGCCTACTCCCATCTATTGAGGGAAAGACGGACGAGCTCTTTGGTTGCTCTTCACAGGCTTGTCCCTGATCTATAGCTGAGGGCAAACACTTGTGTGCTTGTGGGAGAGCCTGTGTCTTTCCTGGAAGCGTTTGGGAGTTTTGCTCAGACGCGTGTTTCCTCAAGTTCAAGAATCAAGATCTAGGATACCTGCAGACAGGTGCCTGTTTGTGTGGAGACAGTCTGTTTGAAACTGTGTTCCTCAGCGCCCGCTCTTTCTCCCCGTCGCTCCACACGCCTGGGAGTCCCTTTCTTTCTCTCCACAAGCACGTGTGTTGACTTCGTCGCACATGTGCATCTGCACAAGCGTTGAGCTCAGCAGAGCGTGTCTCTTGACACTTGATGTGCGTTGGCTGTGTCTGCCTGCTCCAGTGAAGAGAGAAACGGGAAATCATCTTGGTAGAGGCAACAAAGCAAAAGCGAGGCAGGATTGACATCTGCTCAACAGAGACGGATTCCCTGCGCTGACACAGTTCACAGTTACACGAGAAGCAATCTGAGCGGTCCGTCGACCGGAGACGTGTTTCCCAAGAGGTCGTTTAGCGAGTGAACAGCAGTGTGCGCGACTTTCAGGAGTGTGCCTGGAAAGTGCCAGAATCACCAGGAGCATCTGTGCAAAAGCTGCTGCCTCTGTGACCGCATTGAGGCACGTTCGCGTGTCTGCGAGTATATAGACGGCTCTTTCGCGTTCACTCCGAGGGAAACGGTCCGCTATTGCTTCTGTGCGCACAGACGCGATTCCCTTGTCTCTTGCGAACACAGGGAACTCTGTGCATCCAAATCTACAGGCTAAGGACGCGTCTGCATATGTTTTGGTGAACAATCGAGTGTGCGTGTTCTGACAGCTGCCTCTATGCAGACGTCTCCACAGAGCCACTTCTGAATGCCCCGCAGCCCAGGACTGAATGGATACACTAACAAGTGCACCGGTGTGAGCAACCACATATGCAGAAGGACGTCTTTCATCTCACAGAAGCGCGAACGTCTTGGCGTTCAAGCACATGGCAGAAACAAGGTGTGAACAGATGAGCTGCTGCTATTTTCTCCGTTCGGCATGCTTCGTTGTAGCTCTCTTGCCGGTCGCCGGCTTAGCGGCTTGCTTTGCGCGACTAGCTCTGGGGAGAGAAGGAGATAGCGCCGGAAACCTCGCCTTTTGCCTTCTTCGGCGCTGGAACCTGGTTGCTGCGCCTTCTCTTTGTCCATGTGCACACACACGATTCCTCAGCGAAAACCATGCAGAAACCTTTCCACGAGCACCCAGGGATGTGCACCCAGCACCACGTGCACGCACACGCAGCTAGAGAAAAGCACCTACCTTTTCACACACTGATGCCTAAGCAAACGCGTGGCCACACACACGCACACATCCGCAAGCGCGCCTACTCCCATCTATTGAGGGAAAGACGGACGAGCTCTTTGGTTGCTCTTCACAGGCTTGTCCCTGATCTATAGCTGAGGGCAAACACTTGTGTGCTTGTGGGAGAGCCTGTGTCTTTCCTGGAAGCGTTTGGGAGTTTTGCTCAGACGCGTGTTTCCTCACGTTCAAGAATCAAGATCTAGGATACCTGCAGACAGGTGCCTGTTTGTGTGGAGACAGTCTGTTTGAAACTGTGTTCCTCAGCGCCCGCTCTTTCTCCCCGTCGCTCCACACGCCTGGGAGTCCCTTTCTTTCTCTCCACAAGCACGTGTGTTGACTTCGTCGCACATGTGCATCTGCACAAGCGTTGAGCTCAGCAGAGCGTGTCTCTTGACACTTGATGTGCGTTGGCTGTGTCTGCCTGCTCCAGTGAAGAGAGAAACGGGAAATCATCTTGGTAGAGGCAACAAAGCAAAAGCGAGGCAGGATTGACATCTGCTCAACAGAGACGGATTCCCTGCGCTGACACAGTTCACAGTTACACGAGAAGCAATCTGAGCGGTCCGTCGACCGGAGACGTGTTTCCCAAGAGGTCGTTTAGCGAGTGAACAGCAGTGTGCGCGACTTTCAGGAGTGTGCCTGGAAAGTGCCAGAATCACCAGGAGCATCTGTGCAAAAGCTGCTGCCTCTGTGACCGCATTGAGGCACGTTCGCGTGTCTGCGAGTATATAGACGGCTCTTTCGCGTTCACTCCGAGGGAAACGGTCCGCTATTGCTTCTGTGCGCACAGACGCGATTCCCTTGTCTCTTGCGAACACAGGGAACTCTGTGCATCCAAATCTACAGGCTAAGGACGCGTCTGCATATGTTTTGGTGAACAATCGAGTGTGCGTGTTCTGACAGCTGCCTCTATGCAGACGTCTCCACAGAGCCACTTCTGAATGCCCCGCAGCCCAGGACTGAATGGATACACTAACAAGTGCACCGGTGTGAGCAACCACATATGCAGAAGGACGTCTTTCATCTCACAGAAGCGCGAACGTCTTGGCGTTCAAGCACATGGCAGAAACAAGGTGTGAACAGATGAGCTGCTGCTATTTTCTCCGTTCGGCATGCTTCGTTGTAGCTCTCTTGCCGGTCGCCGGCTTAGCGGCTTGCTTTGCGCGACTAGCTCTGGGGAGAGAAGGAGATAGCGCCGGAAACCTCGCCTTTTGCCTTCTTCGGCGCTGGAACCTGGTTGCTGCGCCTTCTCTTTGTCCATGTGCACACACACGATTCCTCAGCGAAAACCATGCAGAAACCTTTCCACGAGCACCCAGGGATGTGCACCCAGCACCACGTGCACGCACACGCAGCTAGAGAAAAGCACCTACCTTTTCACACACTGATGCCTAAGCAAACGCGTGGCCACACACACGCACACATCCGCAAGCGCGCCTACTCCCATCTATTGAGGGAAAGACGGACGAGCTCTTTGGTTGCTCTTCACAGGCTTGTCCCTGATCTATAGCTGAGGGCAAACACTTGTGTGCTTGTGGGAGAGCCTGTGTCTTTCCTGGAAGCGTTTGGGAGTTTTGCTCAGACGCGTGTTTCCTCAAGTTCAAGAATCAAGATCTAGGATACCTGCAGACAGGTGCCTGTTTGTGTGGAGACAGTCTGTTTGAAACTGTGTTCCTCAGCGCCCGCTCTTTCTCCCCGTCGCTCCACACGCCTGGGAGTCCCTTTCTTTCTCTCCACAAGCACGTGTGTTGACTTCGTCGCACATGTGCATCTGCACAAGCGTTGAGCTCAGCAGAGCGTGTCTCTTGACACTTGATGTGCGTTGGCTGTGTCTGCCTGCTCCAGTGAAGAGAGAAACGGGAAATCATCTTGGTAGAGGCAACAAAGCAAAAGCGAGGCAGGATTGACATCTGCTCAACAGAGACGGATTCCCTGCGCTGACACAGTTCACAGTTACACGAGAAGCAATCTGAGCGGTCCGTCGACCGGAGACGTGTTTCCCAAGAGGTCGTTTAGCGAGTGAACAGCAGTGTGCGCGACTTTCAGGAGTGTGCCTGGAAAGTGCCAGAATCACCAGGAGCATCTGTGCAAAAGCTGCTGCCTCTGTGACCGCATTGAGGCACGTTCGCGTGTCTGCGAGTATATAGACGGCTCTTTCGCGTTCACTCCGAGGGAAACGGTCCGCTATTGCTTCTGTGCGCACAGACGCGATTCCCTTGTCTCTTGCGAACACAGGGAACTCTGTGCATCCAAATCTACAGGCTAAGGACGCGTCTGCATATGTTTTGGTGAACAATCGAGTGTGCGTGTTCTGACAGCTGCCTCTATGCAGACGTCTCCACAGAGCCACTTCTGAATGCCCCGCAGCCCAGGACTGAATGGATACACTAACAAGTGCACCGGTGTGAGCAACCACATATGCAGAAGGACGTCTTTCATCTCACAGAAGCGCGAACGTCTTGGCGTTCAAGCACATGGCAGAAACAAGGTGTGAACAGATGAGCTGCTGCTATTTTCTCCGTTCGGCATGCTTCGTTGTAGCTCTCTTGCCGGTCGCCGGCTTAGCGGCTTGCTTTGCGCGACTAGCTCTGGGGAGAGAAGGAGATAGCGCCGGAAACCTCGCCTTTTGCCTTCTTCGGCGCTGGAACCTGGTTGCTGCGCCTTCTCTTTGTCCATGTGCACACACACGATTCCTCAGCGAAAACCATGCAGAAACCTTTCCACGAGCACCCAGGGATGTGCACCCAGCACCACGTGCACGCACACGCAGCTAGAGAAAAGCACCTACCTTTTCACACACTGATGCCTAAGCAAACGCGTGGCCACACACACGCACACATCCGCAAGCGCGCCTACTCCCATCTATTGAGGGAAAGACGGACGAGCTCTTTGGTTGCTCTTCACAGGCTTGTCCCTGATCTATAGCTGAGGGCAAACACTTGTGTGCTTGTGGGAGAGCCTGTGTCTTTCCTGGAAGCGTTTGGGAGTTTTGCTCAGACGCGTGTTTCCTCACGTTCAAGAATCAAGATCTAGGATACCTGCAGACAGGTGCCTGTTTGTGTGGAGACAGTCTGTTTGAAACTGTGTTCCTCAGCGCCCGCTCTTTCTCCCCGTCGCTCCACACGCCTGGGAGTCCCTTTCTTTCTCTCCACAAGCACGTGTGTTGACTTCGTCGCACATGTGCATCTGCACAAGCGTTGAGCTCAGCAGAGCGTGTCTCTTGACACTTGATGTGCGTTGGCTGTGTCTGCCTGCTCCAGTGAAGAGAGAAACGGGAAATCATCTTGGTAGAGGCAACAAAGCAAAAGCGAGGCAGGATTGACATCTGCTCAACAGAGACGGATTCCCTGCGCTGACACAGTTCACAGTTACACGAGAAGCAATCTGAGCGGTCCGTCGACCGGAGACGTGTTTCCCAAGAGGTCGTTTAGCGAGTGAACAGCAGTGTGCGCGACTTTCAGGAGTGTGCCTGGAAAGTGCCAGAATCACCAGGAGCATCTGTGCAAAAGCTGCTGCCTCTGTGACCGCATTGAGGCACGTTCGCGTGTCTGCGAGTATATAGACGGCTCTTTCGCGTTCACTCCGAGGGAAACGGTCCGCTATTGCTTCTGTGCGCACAGACGCGATTCCCTTGTCTCTTGCGAACACAGGGAACTCTGTGCATCCAAATCTACAGGCTAAGGACGCGTCTGCATATGTTTTGGTGAACAATCGAGTGTGCGTGTTCTGACAGCTGCCTCTATGCAGACGTCTCCACAGAGCCACTTCTGAATGCCCCGCAGCCCAGGACTGAATGGATACACTAACAAGTGCACCGGTGTGAGCAACCACATATGCAGAAGGACGTCTTTCATCTCACAGAAGCGCGAACGTCTTGGCGTTCAAGCACATGGCAGAAACAAGGTGTGAACAGATGAGCTGCTGCTATTTTCTCCGTTCGGCATGCTTCGTTGTAGCTCTCTTGCCGGTCGCCGGCTTAGCGGCTTGCTTTGCGCGACTAGCTCTGGGGAGAGAAGGAGATAGCGCCGGAAACCTCGCCTTTTGCCTTCTTCGGCGCTGGAACCTGGTTGCTGCGCCTTCTCTTTGTCCATGTGCACACACACGATTCCTCAGCGAAAACCATGCAGAAACCTTTCCACGAGCACCCAGGGATGTGCACCCAGCACCACGTGCACGCACACGCAGCTAGAGAAAAGCACCTACCTTTTCACACACTGATGCCTAAGCAAACGCGTGGCCACACACACGCACACATCCGCAAGCGCGCCTACTCCCATCTATTGAGGGAAAGACGGACGAGCTCTTTGGTTGCTCTTCACAGGCTTGTCCCTGATCTATAGCTGAGGGCAAACACTTGTGTGCTTGTGGGAGAGCCTGTGTCTTTCCTGGAAGCGTTTGGGAGTTTTGCTCAGACGCGTGTTTCCTCAAGTTCAAGAATCAAGATCTAGGATACCTGCAGACAGGTGCCTGTTTGTGTGGAGACAGTCTGTTTGAAACTGTGTTCCTCAGCACCCGCTCTTTCTCCCCGTCGCTCCACACGCCTGGGAGTCCCTTTCTTTCTCTCCACAAGCACGTGTGTTGACTTCGTCGCACATGTGCATCTGCACAAGCGTTGAGCTCAGCAGAGCGTGTCTCTTGACACTTGATGTGCGTTGGCTGTGTCTGCCTGCTCCAGTGAAGAGAGAAACGGGAAATCATCTTGGTAGAGGCAACAAAGCAAAAGCGAGGCAGGATTGACATCTGCTCAACAGAGACGGATTCCCTGCGCTGACACAGTTCACAGTTACACGAGAAGCAATCTGAGCGGTCCGTCGACCGGAGACGTGTTTCCCAAGAGGTCGTTTAGCGAGTGAACAGCAGTGTGCGCGACTTTCAGGAGTGTGCCTGGAAAGTGCCAGAATCACCAGGAGCATCTGTGCAAAAGCTGCTGCCTCTGTGACCGCATTGAGGCACGTTCGCGTGTCTGCGAGTATATAGACGGCTCTTTCGCGTTCACTCCGAGGGAAACGGTCCGCTATTGCTTCTGTGCGCACAGACGCGATTCCCTTGTCTCTTGCGAACACAGGGAACTCTGTGCATCCAAATCTACAGGCTAAGGACGCGTCTGCATATGTTTTGGTGAACAATCGAGTGTGCGTGTTCTGACAGCTGCCTCTATGCAGACGTCTCCACAGAGCCACTTCTGAATGCCCCGCAGCCCAGGACTGAATGGATACACTAACAAGTGCACCGGTGTGAGCAACCACATATGCAGAAGGACGTCTTTCATCTCACAGAAGCGCGAACGTCTTGGCGTTCAAGCACATGGCAGAAACAAGGTGTGAACAGATGAGCTGCTGCTATTTTCTCCGTTCGGCATGCTTCGTTGTAGCTCTCTTGCCGGTCGCCGGCTTAGCGGCTTGCTTTGCGCGACTAGCTCTGGGGAGAGAAGGAGATAGCGCCGGAAACCTCGCCTTTTGCCTTCTTCGGCGCTGGAACCTGGTTGCTGCGCCTTCTCTTTGTCCATGTGCACACACACGATTCCTCAGCGAAAACCATGCAGAAACCTTTCCACGAGCACCCAGGGATGTGCACCCAGCACCACGTGCACGCACACGCAGCTAGAGAAAAGCACCTACCTTTTCACACACTGATGCCTAAGCAAACGCGTGGCCACACACACGCACACATCCGCAAGCGCGCCTACTCCCATCTATTGAGGGAAAGACGGACGAGCTCTTTGGTTGCTCTTCACAGGCTTGTCCCTGATCTATAGCTGAGGGCAAACACTTGTGTGCTTGTGGGAGAGCCTGTGTCTTTCCTGGAAGCGTTTGGGAGTTTTGCTCAGACGCGTGTTTCCTCAAGTTCAAGAATCAAGATCTAGGATACCTGCAGACAGGTGCCTGTTTGTGTGGAGACAGTCTGTTTGAAACTGTGTTCCTCAGCGCCCGCTCTTTCTCCCCGTCGCTCCACACGCCTGGGAGTCCCTTTCTTTCTCTCCACAAGCACGTGTGTTGACTTCGTCGCACATGTGCATCTGCACAAGCGTTGAGCTCAGCAGAGCGTGTCTCTTGACACTTGATGTGCGTTGGCTGTGTCTGCCTGCTCCAGTGAAGAGAGAAACGGGAAATCATCTTGGTAGAGGCAACAAAGCAAAAGCGAGGCAGGATTGACATCTGCTCAACAGAGACGGATTCCCTGCGCTGACACAGTTCACAGTTACACGAGAAGCAATCTGAGCGGTCCGTCGACCGGAGACGTGTTTCCCAAGAGGTCGTTTAGCGAGTGAACAGCAGTGTGCGCGACTTTCAGGAGTGTGCCTGGAAAGTGCCAGAATCACCAGGAGCATCTGTGCAAAAGCTGCTGCCTCTGTGACCGCATTGAGGCACGTTCGCGTGTCTGCGAGTATATAGACGGCTCTTTCGCGTTCACTCCGAGGGAAACGGTCCGCTATTGCTTCTGTGCGCACAGACGCGATTCCCTTGTCTCTTGCGAACACAGGGAACTCTGTGCATCCAAATCTACAGGCTAAGGACGCGTCTGCATATGTTTTGGTGAACAATCGAGTGTGCGTGTTCTGACAGCTGCCTCTATGCAGACGTCTCCACAGAGCCACTTCTGAATGCCCCGCAGCCCAGGACTGAATGGATACACTAACAAGTGCACCGGTGTGAGCAACCACATATGCAGAAGGACGTCTTTCATCTCACAGAAGCGCGAACGTCTTGGCGTTCAAGCACATGGCAGAAACAAGGTGTGAACAGATGAGCTGCTGCTATTTTCTCCGTTCGGCATGCTTCGTTGTAGCTCTCTTGCCGGTCGCCGGCTTAGCGGCTTGCTTTGCGCGACTAGCTCTGGGGAGAGAAGGAGATAGCGCCGGAAACCTCGCCTTTTGCCTTCTTCGGCGCTGGAACCTGGTTGCTGCGCCTTCTCTTTGTCCATGTGCACACACACGATTCCTCAGCGAAAACCATGCAGAAACCTTTCCACGAGCACCCAGGGATGTGCACCCAGCACCACGTGCACGCACACGCAGCTAGAGAAAAGCACCTACCTTTTCACACACTGATGCCTAAGCAAACGCGTGGCCACACACACGCACACATCCGCAAGCGCGCCTACTCCCATCTATTGAGGGAAAGACGGACGAGCTCTTTGGTTGCTCTTCACAGGCTTGTCCCTGATCTATAGCTGAGGGCAAACACTTGTGTGCTTGTGGGAGAGCCTGTGTCTTTCCTGGAAGCGTTTGGGAGTTTTGCTCAGACGCGTGTTTCCTCAAGTTCAAGAATCAAGATCTAGGATACCTGCAGACAGGTGCCTGTTTGTGTGGAGACAGTCTGTTTGAAACTGTGTTCCTCAGCGCCCGCTCTTTCTCCCCGTCGCTCCACACGCCTGGGAGTCCCTTTCTTTCTCTCCACAAGCACGTGTGTTGACTTCGTCGCACATGTGCATCTGCACAAGCGTTGAGCTCAGCAGAGCGTGTCTCTTGACACTTGATGTGCGTTGGCTGTGTCTGCCTGCTCCAGTGAAGAGAGAAACGGGAAATCATCTTGGTAGAGGCAACAAAGCAAAAGCGAGGCAGGATTGACATCTGCTCAACAGAGACGGATTCCCTGCGCTGACACAGTTCACAGTTACACGAGAAGCAATCTGAGCGGTCCGTCGACCAGAGACGTGTTTCCCAAGAGGTCGTTTAGCGAGTGAACAGCAGTGTGCGCGACTTTCAGGAGTGTGCCTGGAAAGTGCCAGAATCACCAGGAGCATCTGTGCAAAAGCTGCTGCCTCTGTGACCGCATTGAGGCACGTTCGCGTGTCTGCGAGTATATAGACGGCTCTTTCGCGTTCACTCCGAGGGAAACGGTCCGCTATTGCTTCTGTGCGCACAGACGCGATTCCCTTGTCTCTTGCGAACACAGGGAACTCTGTGCATCCAAATCTACAGGCTAAGGACGCGTCTGCATATGTTTTGGTGAACAATCGAGTGTGCGTGTTCTGACAGCTGCCTCTATGCAGACGTCTCCACAGAGCCACTTCTGAATGCCCCGCAGCCCAGGACTGAATGGATACACTAACAAGTGCACCGGTGTGAGCAACCACATATGCAGAAGGACGTCTTTCATCTCACAGAAGCGCGAACGTCTTGGCGTTCAAGCACATGGCAGAAACAAGGTGTGAACAGATGAGCTGCTGCTATTTTCTCCGTTCGGCATGCTTCGTTGTAGCTCTCTTGCCGGTCGCCGGCTTAGCGGCTTGCTTTGCGCGACTAGCTCTGGGGAGAGAAGGAGATAGCGCCGGAAACCTCGCCTTTTGCCTTCTTCGGCGCTGGAACCTGGTTGCTGCGCCTTCTCTTTGTCCATGTGCACACACACGATTCCTCAGCGAAAACCATGCAGAAACCTTTCCACGAGCACCCAGGGATGTGCACCCAGCACCACGTGCACGCACACGCAGCTAGAGAAAAGCACCTACCTTTTCACACACTGATGCCTAAGCAAACGCGTGGCCACACACACGCACACATCCGCAAGCGCGCCTACTCCCATCTATTGAGGGAAAGACGGACGAGCTCTTTGGTTGCTCTTCACAGGCTTGTCCCTGATCTATAGCTGAGGGCAAACACTTGTGTGCTTGTGGGAGAGCCTGTGTCTTTCCTGGAAGCGTTTGGGAGTTTTGCTCAGACGCGTGTTTCCTCAAGTTCAAGAATCAAGATCTAGGATACCTGCAGACAGGTGCCTGTTTGTGTGGAGACAGTCTGTTTGAAACTGTGTTCCTCAGCGCCCGCTCTTTCTCCCCGTCGCTCCACACGCCTGGGAGTCCCTTTCTTTCTCTCCACAAGCACGTGTGTTGACTTCGTCGCACATGTGCATCTGCACAAGCGTTGAGCTCAGCAGAGCGTGTCTCTTGACACTTGATGTGCGTTGGCTGTGTCTGCCTGCTCCAGTGAAGAGAGAAACGGGAAATCATCTTGGTAGAGGCAACAAAGCAAAAGCGAGGCAGGATTGACATCTGCTCAACAGAGACGGATTCCCTGCGCTGACACAGTTCACAGTTACACGAGAAGCAATCTGAGCGGTCCGTCGACCGGAGACGTGTTTCCCAAGAGGTCGTTTAGCGAGTGAACAGCAGTGTGCGCGACTTTCAGGAGTGTGCCTGGAAAGTGCCAGAATCACCAGGAGCATCTGTGCAAAAGCTGCTGCCTCTGTGACCGCATTGAGGCACGTTCGCGTGTCTGCGAGTATATAGACGGCTCTTTCGCGTTCACTCCGAGGGAAACGGTCCGCTATTGCTTCTGTGCGCACAGACGCGATTCCCTTGTCTCTTGCGAACACAGGGAACTCTGTGCATCCAAATCTACAGGCTAAGGACGCGTCTGCATATGTTTTGGTGAACAATCGAGTGTGCGTGTTCTGACAGCTGCCTCTATGCAGACGTCTCCACAGAGCCACTTCTGAATGCCCCGCAGCCCAGGACTGAATGGATACACTAACAAGTGCACCGGTGTGAGCAACCACATATGCAGAAGGACGTCTTTCATCTCACAGAAGCGCGAACGTCTTGGCGTTCAAGCACATGGCAGAAACAAGGTGTGAACAGATGAGCTGCTGCTATTTTCTCCGTTCGGCATGCTTCGTTGTAGCTCTCTTGCCGGTCGCCGGCTTAGCGGCTTGCTTTGCGCGACTAGCTCTGGGGAGAGAAGGAGATAGCGCCGGAAACCTCGCCTTTTGCCTTCTTCGGCGCTGGAACCTGGTTGCTGCGCCTTCTCTTTGTCCATGTGCACACACACGATTCCTCAGCGAAAACCATGCAGAAACCTTTCCACGAGCACCCAGGGATGTGCACCCAGCACCACGTGCACGCACACGCAGCTAGAGAAAAGCACCTACCTTTTCACACACTGATGCCTAAGCAAACGCGTGGCCACACACACGCACACATCCGCAAGCGCGCCTACTCCCATCTATTGAGGGAAAGACGGACGAGCTCTTTGGTTGCTCTTCACAGGCTTGTCCCTGATCTATAGCTGAGGGCAAACACTTGTGTGCTTGTGGGAGAGCCTGTGTCTTTCCTGGAAGCGTTTGGGAGTTTTGCTCAGACGCGTGTTTCCTCAAGTTCAAGAATCAAGATCTAGGATACCTGCAGACAGGTGCCTGTTTGTGTGGAGACAGTCTGTTTGAAACTGTGTTCCTCAGCGCCCGCTCTTTCTCCCCGTCGCTCCACACGCCTGGGAGTCCCTTTCTTTCTCTCCACAAGCACGTGTGTTGACTTCGTCGCACATGTGCATCTGCACAAGCGTTGAGCTCAGCAGAGCGTGTCTCTTGACACTTGATGTGCGTTGGCTGTGTCTGCCTGCTCCAGTGAAGAGAGAAACGGGAAATCATCTTGGTAGAGGCAACAAAGCAAAAGCGAGGCAGGATTGACATCTGCTCAACAGAGACGGATTCCCTGCGCTGACACAGTTCACAGTTACACGAGAAGCAATCTGAGCGGTCCGTCGACCGGAGACGTGTTTCCCAAGAGGTCGTTTAGCGAGTGAACAGCAGTGTGCGCGACTTTCAGGAGTGTGCCTGGAAAGTGCCAGAATCACCAGGAGCATCTGTGCAAAAGCTGCTGCCTCTGTGACCGCATTGAGGCACGTTCGCGTGTCTGCGAGTATATAGACGGCTCTTTCGCGTTCACTCCGAGGGAAACGGTCCGCTATTGCTTCTGTGCGCACAGACGCGATTCCCTTGTCTCTTGCGAACACAGGGAACTCTGTGCATCCAAATCTACAGGCTAAGGACGCGTCTGCATATGTTTTGGTGAACAATCGAGTGTGCGTGTTCTGACAGCTGCCTCTATGCAGACGTCTCCACAGAGCCACTTCTGAATGCCCCGCAGCCCAGGACTGAATGGATACACTAACAAGTGCACCGGTGTGAGCAACCACATATGCAGAAGGACGTCTTTCATCTCACAGAAGCGCGAACGTCTTGGCGTTCAAGCACATGGCAGAAACAAGGTGTGAACAGATGAGCTGCTGCTATTTTCTCCGTTCGGCATGCTTCGTTGTAGCTCTCTTGCCGGTCGCCGGCTTAGCGGCTTGCTTTGCGCGACTAGCTCTGGGGAGAGAAGGAGATAGCGCCGGAAACCTCGCCTTTTGCCTTCTTCGGCGCTGGAACCTGGTTGCTGCGCCTTCTCTTTGTCCATGTGCACACACACGATTCCTCAGCGAAAACCATGCAGAAACCTTTCCACGAGCACCCAGGGATGTGCACCCAGCACCACGTGCACGCACACGCAGCTAGAGAAAAGCACCTACCTTTTCACACACTGATGCCTAAGCAAACGCGTGGCCACACACACGCACACATCCGCAAGCGCGCCTACTCCCATCTATTGAGGGAAAGACGGACGAGCTCTTTGGTTGCTCTTCACAGGCTTGTCCCTGATCTATAGCTGAGGGCAAACACTTGTGTGCTTGTGGGAGAGCCTGTGTCTTTCCTGGAAGCGTTTGGGAGTTTTGCTCAGACGCGTGTTTCCTCAAGTTCAAGAATCAAGATCTAGGATACCTGCAGACAGGTGCCTGTTTGTGTGGAGACAGTCTGTTTGAAACTGTGTTCCTCAGCGCCCGCTCTTTCTCCCCGTCGCTCCACACGCCTGGGAGTCCCTTTCTTTCTCTCCACAAGCACGTGTGTTGACTTCGTCGCACATGTGCATCTGCACAAGCGTTGAGCTCAGCAGAGCGTGTCTCTTGACACTTGATGTGCGTTGGCTGTGTCTGCCTGCTCCAGTGAAGAGAGAAACGGGAAATCATCTTGGTAGAGGCAACAAAGCAAAAGCGAGGCAGGATTGACATCTGCTCAACAGAGACGGATTCCCTGCGCTGACACAGTTCACAGTTACACGAGAAGCAATCTGAGCGGTCCGTCGACCGGAGACGTGTTTCCCAAGAGGTCGTTTAGCGAGTGAACAGCAGTGTGCGCGACTTTCAGGAGTGTGCCTGGAAAGTGCCAGAATCACCAGGAGCATCTGTGCAAAAGCTGCTGCCTCTGTGACCGCATTGAGGCACGTTCGCGTGTCTGCGAGTATATAGACGGCTCTTTCGCGTTCACTCCGAGGGAAACGGTCCGCTATTGCTTCTGTGCGCACAGACGCGATTCCCTTGTCTCTTGCGAACACAGGGAACTCTGTGCATCCAAATCTACAGGCTAAGGACGCGTCTGCATATGTTTTGGTGAACAATCGAGTGTGCGTGTTCTGACAGCTGCCTCTATGCAGACGTCTCCACAGAGCCACTTCTGAATGCCCCGCAGCCCAGGACTGAATGGATACACTAACAAGTGCACCGGTGTGAGCAACCACATATGCAGAAGGACGTCTTTCATCTCACAGAAGCGCGAACGTCTTGGCGTTCAAGCACATGGCAGAAACAAGGTGTGAACAGATGAGCTGCTGCTATTTTCTCCGTTCGGCATGCTTCGTTGTAGCTCTCTTGCCGGTCGCCGGCTTAGCGGCTTGCTTTGCGCGACTAGCTCTGGGGAGAGAAGGAGATAGCGCCGGAAACCTCGCCTTTTGCCTTCTTCGGCGCTGGAACCTGGTTGCTGCGCCTTCTCTTTGTCCATGTGCACACACACGATTCCTCAGCGAAAACCATGCAGAAACCTTTCCACGAGCACCCAGGGATGTGCACCCAGCACCACGTGCACGCACACGCAGCTAGAGAAAAGCACCTACCTTTTCACACACTGATGCCTAAGCAAACGCGTGGCCACACACACGCACACATCCGCAAGCGCGCCTACTCCCATCTATTGAGGGAAAGACGGACGAGCTCTTTGGTTGCTCTTCACAGGCTTGTCCCTGATCTATAGCTGAGGGCAAACACTTGTGTGCTTGTGGGAGAGCCTGTGTCTTTCCTGGAAGCGTTTGGGAGTTTTGCTCAGACGCGTGTTTCCTCAAGTTCAAGAATCAAGATCTAGGATACCTGCAGACAGGTGCCTGTTTGTGTGGAGACAGTCTGTTTGAAACTGTGTTCCTCAGCGCCCGCTCTTTCTCCCCGTCGCTCCACACGCCTGGGAGTCCCTTTCTTTCTCTCCACAAGCACGTGTGTTGACTTCGTCGCACATGTGCATCTGCACAAGCGTTGAGCTCAGCAGAGCGTGTCTCTTGACACTTGATGTGCGTTGGCTGTGTCTGCCTGCTCCAGTGAAGAGAGAAACGGGAAATCATCTTGGTAGAGGCAACAAAGCAAAAGCGAGGCAGGATTGACATCTGCTCAACAGAGACGGATTCCCTGCGCTGACACAGTTCACAGTTACACGAGAAGCAATCTGAGCGGTCCGTCGACCGGAGACGTGTTTCCCAAGAGGTCGTTTAGCGAGTGAACAGCAGTGTGCGCGACTTTCAGGAGTGTGCCTGGAAAGTGCCAGAATCACCAGGAGCATCTGTGCAAAAGCTGCTGCCTCTGTGACCGCATTGAGGCACGTTCGCGTGTCTGCGAGTATATAGACGGCTCTTTCGCATTCACTCCGAGGGAAACGGTCCGCTATTGCTTCTGTGCGCACAGACGCGATTCCCTTGTCTCTTGCGAACACAGGGAACTCTGTGCATCCAAATCTACAGGCTAAGGACGCGTCTGCATATGTTTTGGTGAACAATCGAGTGTGCGTGTTCTGACAGCTGCCTCTATGCAGACGTCTCCACAGAGCCACTTCTGAATGCCCCGCAGCCCAGGACTGAATGGATACACTAACAAGTGCACCGGTGTGAGCAACCACATATGCAGAAGGATGTCTTTCATCTCACAGAAGCGCGAACGTCTTGGCGTTCAAGCACATGGCAGAAACAAGGTGTGAACAGATGAGCTGCTGCTATTTTCTCCGTTCGGCATGCTTCGTTGTAGCTCTCTTGCCGGTCGCCGGCTTAGCGGCTTGCTTTGCGCGACTAGCTCTGGGGAGAGAAGGAGATAGCGCCGGAAACCTCGCCTTTTGCCTTCTTCGGCGCTGGAACCTGGTTGCTGCGCCTTCTCTTTGTCCATGTGCACACACACGATTCCTCAGCGAAAACCATGCAGAAACCTTTCCACGAGCACCCAGGGATGTGCACCCAGCACCACGTGCACGCACACGCAGCTAGAGAAAAGCACCTACCTTTTCACACACTGATGCCTAAGCAAACGCGTGGCCACACACACGCACACATCCGCAAGCGCGCCTACTCCCATCTATTGAGGGAAAGACGGACGAGCTCTTTGGTTGCTCTTCACAGGCTTGTCCCTGATCTATAGCTGAGGGCAAACACTTGTGTGCTTGTGGGAGAGCCTGTGTCTTTCCTGGAAGCGTTTGGGAGTTTTGCTCAGACGCGTGTTTCCTCAAGTTCAAGAATCAAGATCTAGGATACCTGCAGACAGGTGCCTGTTTGTGTGGAGACAGTCTGTTTGAAACTGTGTTCCTCAGCGCCCGCTCTTTCTCCCCGTCGCTCCACACGCCTGGGAGTCCCTTTCTTTCTCTCCACAAGCACGTGTGTTGACTTCGTCGCACATGTGCATCTGCACAAGCGTTGAGCTCAGCAGAGCGTGTCTCTTGACACTTGATGTGCGTTGGCTGTGTCTGCCTGCTCCAGTGAAGAGAGAAACGGGAAATCATCTTGGTAGAGGCAACAAAGCAAAAGCGAGGCAGGATTGACATCTGCTCAACAGAGACGGATTCCCTGCGCTGACACAGTTCACAGTTACACGAGAAGCAATCTGAGCGGTCCGTCGACCGGAGACGTGTTTCCCAAGAGGTCGTTTAGCGAGTGAACAGCAGTGTGCGCGACTTTCAGGAGTGTGCCTGGAAAGTGCCAGAATCACCAGGAGCATCTGTGCAAAAGCTGCTGCCTCTGTGACCGCATTGAGGCACGTTCGCGTGTCTGCGAGTATATAGACGGCTCTTTCGCGTTCACTCCGAGGGAAACGGTCCGCTATTGCTTCTGTGCGCACAGACGCGATTCCCTTGTCTCTTGCGAACACAGGGAACTCTGTGCATCCAAATCTACAGGCTAAGGACGCGTCTGCATATGTTTTGGTGAACAATCGAGTGTGCGTGTTCTGACAGCTGCCTCTATGCAGACGTCTCCACAGAGCCACTTCTGAATGCCCCGCAGCCCAGGACTGAATGGATACACTAACAAGTGCACCGGTGTGAGCAACCACATATGCAGAAGGACGTCTTTCATCTCACAGAAGCGCGAACGTCTTGGCGTTCAAGCACATGGCAGAAACAAGGTGTGAACAGATGAGCTGCTGCTATTTTCTCCGTTCGGCATGCTTCGTTGTAGCTCTCTTGCCGGTCGCCGGCTTAGCGGCTTGCTTTGCGCGACTAGCTCTGGGGAGAGAAGGAGATAGCGCCGGAAACCTCGCCTTTTGCCTTCTTCGGCGCTGGAACCTGGTTGCTGCGCCTTCTCTTTGTCCATGTGCACACACACGATTCCTCAGCGAAAACCATGCAGAAACCTTTCCACGAGCACCCAGGGATGTGCACCCAGCACCACGTGCACGCACACGCAGCTAGAGAAAAGCACCTACCTTTTCACACACTGATGCCTAAGCAAACGCGTGGCCACACACACGCACACATCCGCAAGCGCGCCTACTCCCATCTATTGAGGGAAAGACGGACGAGCTCTTTGGTTGCTCTTCACAGGCTTGTCCCTGATCTATAGCTGAGGGCAAACACTTGTGTGCTTGTGGGAGAGCCTGTGTCTTTCCTGGAAGCGTTTGGGAGTTTTGCTCAGACGCGTGTTTCCTCAAGTTCAAGAATCAAGATCTAGGATACCTGCAGACAGGTGCCTGTTTGTGTGGAGACAGTCTGTTTGAAACTGTGTTCCTCAGCGCCCGCTCTTTCTCCCCGTCGCTCCACACGCCTGGGAGTCCCTTTCTTTCTCTCCACAAGCACGTGTGTTGACTTCGTCGCACATGTGCATCTGCACAAGCGTTGAGCTCAGCAGAGCGTGTCTCTTGACACTTGATGTGCGTTGGCTGTGTCTGCCTGCTCCAGTGAAGAGAGAAACGGGAAATCATCTTGGTAGAGGCAACAAAGCAAAAGCGAGGCAGGATTGACATCTGCTCAACAGAGACGGATTCCCTGCGCTGACACAGTTCACAGTTACACGAGAAGCAATCTGAGCGGTCCGTCGACCGGAGACGTGTTTCCCAAGAGGTCGTTTAGCGAGTGAACAGCAGTGTGCGCGACTTTCAGGAGTGTGCCTGGAAAGTGCCAGAATCACCAGGAGCATCTGTGCAAAAGCTGCTGCCTCTGTGACCGCATTGAGGCACGTTCGCGTGTCTGCGAGTATATAGACGGCTCTTTCGCGTTCACTCCGAGGGAAACGGTCCGCTATTGCTTCTGTGCGCACAGACGCGATTCCCTTGTCTCTTGCGAACACAGGGAACTCTGTGCATCCAAATCTACAGGCTAAGGACGCGTCTGCATATGTTTTGGTGAACAATCGAGTGTGCGTGTTCTGACAGCTGCCTCTATGCAGACGTCTCCACAGAGCCACTTCTGAATGCCCCGCAGCCCAGGACTGAATGGATACACTAACAAGTGCACCGGTGTGAGCAACCACATATGCAGAAGGACGTCTTTCATCTCACAGAAGCGCGAACGTCTTGGCGTTCAAGCACATGGCAGAAACAAGGTGTGAACAGATGAGCTGCTGCTATTTTCTCCGTTCGGCATGCTTCGTTGTAGCTCTCTTGCCGGTCGCCGGCTTAGCGGCTTGCTTTGCGCGACTAGCTCTGGGGAGAGAAGGAGATAGCGCCGGAAACCTCGCCTTTTGCCTTCTTCGGCGCTGGAACCTGGTTGCTGCGCCTTCTCTTTGTCCATGTGCACACACACGATTCCTCAGCGAAAACCATGCAGAAACCTTTCCACGAGCACCCAGGGATGTGCACCCAGCACCACGTGCACGCACACGCAGCTAGAGAAAAGCACCTACCTTTTCACACACTGATGCCTAAGCAAACGCGTGGCCACACACACGCACACATCCGCAAGCGCGCCTACTCCCATCTATTGAGGGAAAGACGGACGAGCTCTTTGGTTGCTCTTCACAGGCTTGTCCCTGATCTATAGCTGAGGGCAAACACTTGTGTGCTTGTGGGAGAGCCTGTGTCTTTCCTGGAAGCGTTTGGGAGTTTTGCTCAGACGCGTGTTTCCTCAAGTTCAAGAATCAAGATCTAGGATACCTGCAGACAGGTGCCTGTTTGTGTGGAGACAGTCTGTTTGAAACTGTGTTCCTCAGCGCCCGCTCTTTCTCCCCGTCGCTCCACACGCCTGGGAGTCCCTTTCTTTCTCTCCACAAGCACGTGTGTTGACTTCGTCGCACATGTGCATCTGCACAAGCGTTGAGCTCAGCAGAGCGTGTCTCTTGACACTTGATGTGCGTTGGCTGTGTCTGCCTGCTCCAGTGAAGAGAGAAACGGGAAATCATCTTGGTAGAGGCAACAAAGCAAAAGCGAGGCAGGATTGACATCTGCTCAACAGAGACGGATTCCCTGCGCTGACACAGTTCACAGTTACACGAGAAGCAATCTGAGCGGTCCGTCGACCGGAGACGTGTTTCCCAAGAGGTCGTTTAGCGAGTGAACAGCAGTGTGCGCGACTTTCAGGAGTGTGCCTGGAAAGTGCCAGAATCACCAGGAGCATCTGTGCAAAAGCTGCTGCCTCTGTGACCGCATTGAGGCACGTTCGCGTGTCTGCGAGTATATAGACGGCTCTTTCGCGTTCACTCCGAGGGAAACGGTCCGCTATTGCTTCTGTGCGCACAGACGCGATTCCCTTGTCTCTTGCGAACACAGGGAACTCTGTGCATCCAAATCTACAGGCTAAGGACGCGTCTGCATATGTTTTGGTGAACAATCGAGTGTGCGTGTTCTGACAGCTGCCTCTATGCAGACGTCTCCACAGAGCCACTTCTGAATGCCCCGCAGCCCAGGACTGAATGGATACACTAACAAGTGCACCGGTGTGAGCAACCACATATGCAGAAGGACGTCTTTCATCTCACAGAAGCGCGAACGTCTTGGCGTTCAAGCACATGGCAGAAACAAGGTGTGAACAGATGAGCTGCTGCTATTTTCTCCGTTCGGCATGCTTCGTTGTAGCTCTCTTGCCGGTCGCCGGCTTAGCGGCTTGCTTTGCGCGACTAGCTCTGGGGAGAGAAGGAGATAGCGCCGGAAACCTCGCCTTTTGCCTTCTTCGGCGCTGGAACCTGGTTGCTGCGCCTTCTCTTTGTCCATGTGCACACACACGATTCCTCAGCGAAAACCATGCAGAAACCTTTCCACGAGCACCCAGGGATGTGCACCCAGCACCACGTGCACGCACACGCAGCTAGAGAAAAGCACCTACCTTTTCACACACTGATGCCTAAGCAAACGCGTGGCCACACACACGCACACATCCGCAAGCGCG
The DNA here is from genome assembly GCF_037038585.1 of Patagioenas fasciata. Taxonomy (NCBI): domain Eukaryota; kingdom Metazoa; phylum Chordata; class Aves; order Columbiformes; family Columbidae; genus Patagioenas; species Patagioenas fasciata. The sequence goes on from NC_092542.1 coordinate 9,045,527, forward strand.
CCTACTCCCATCTATTGAGGGAAAGACGGACGAGCTCTTTGGTTGCTCTTCACAGGCTTGTCCCTGATCTATAGCTGAGGGCAAACACTTGTGTGCTTGTGGGAGAGCCTGTGTCTTTCCTGGAAGCGTTTGGGAGTTTTGCTCAGACGCGTGTTTCCTCAAGTTCAAGAATCAAGATCTAGGATACCTGCAGACAGGTGCCTGTTTGTGTGGAGACAGTCTGTTTGAAACTGTGTTCCTCAGCGCCCGCTCTTTCTCCCCGTCGCTCCACACGCCTGGGAGTCCCTTTCTTTCTCTCCACAAGCACGTGTGTTGACTTCGTCGCACATGTGCATCTGCACAAGCGTTGAGCTCAGCAGAGCGTGTCTCTTGACACTTGATGTGCGTTGGCTGTGTCTGCCTGCTCCAGTGAAGAGAGAAACGGGAAATCATCTTGGTAGAGGCAACAAAGCAAAAGCGAGGCAGGATTGACATCTGCTCAACAGAGACGGATTCCCTGCGCTGACACAGTTCACAGTTACACGAGAAGCAATCTGAGCGGTCCGTCGACCGGAGACGTGTTTCCCAAGAGGTCGTTTAGCGAGTGAACAGCAGTGTGCGCGACTTTCAGGAGTGTGCCTGGAAAGTGCCAGAATCACCAGGAGCATCTGTGCAAAAGCTGCTGCCTCTGTGACCGCATTGAGGCACGTTCGCGTGTCTGCGAGTATATAGACGGCTCTTTCGCGTTCACTCCGAGGGAAACGGTCCGCTATTGCTTCTGTGCGCACAGACGCGATTCCCTTGTCTCTTGCGAACACAGGGAACTCTGTGCATCCAAATCTACAGGCTAAGGACGCGTCTGCATATGTTTTGGTGAACAATCGAGTGTGCGTGTTCTGACAGCTGCCTCTATGCAGACGTCTCCACAGAGCCACTTCTGAATGCCCCGCAGCCCAGGACTGAATGGATACACTAACAAGTGCACCGGTGTGAGCAACCACATATGCAGAAGGACGTCTTTCATCTCACAGAAGCGCGAACGTCTTGGCGTTCAAGCACATGGCAGAAACAAGGTGTGAACAGATGAGCTGCTGCTATTTTCTCCGTTCGGCATGCTTCGTTGTAGCTCTCTTGCCGGTCGCCGGCTTAGCGGCTTGCTTTGCGCGACTAGCTCTGGGGAGAGAAGGAGATAGCGCCGGAAACCTCGCCTTTTGCCTTCTTCGGCGCTGGAACCTGGTTGCTGCGCCTTCTCTTTGTCCATGTGCACACACACGATTCCTCAGCGAAAACCATGCAGAAACCTTTCCACGAGCACCCAGGGATGTGCACCCAGCACCACGTGCACGCACACGCAGCTAGAGAAAAGCACCTACCTTTTCACACACTGAAGCCTAAGCAAACGCGTGGCCACACACACGCACACATCCGCAAGCGCGCCTACTCCCATCTATTGAGGGAAAGACGGACGAGCAACGTCCTGACAGGCTTGAGGGGAAAAACGTCCGTTGACGGTTGGCGTACTGCACGCCCGCCTACGGGGCTGCAGGGGAATCCACATTTGGAAGGTACCTGAAGATGTGTGCCTGTTCTTGGAGCTCCGCTAGTAGGGTAGCAAAGACACTCGTAGGCAGTACTGAATGCTGCTCCGTGCTACTTCTCCTCCGCTGGCAAATGCTTCACAGTCGCCCGAGGAAAGACGTTTAACAATCGATCTCCAAGAGGAACGAAACACATGATGCCATAAGGCGAAAGAATAGCAGGGCATCTCTTCACAGGCTTGTCCCTGATCTATAGCTGAGGGCAAACACTTGTGTGCTTGTGGGAGAGCCTGTGTCTTTCCTGGAAGCGTTTGGGAGTTTTGCTCAGACGCGTGTTTCCTCACGTTCAAGAATCAAGATCTAGGATACCTGCAGACAGGTGCCTGTTTGTGTGGAGACAGTCTGTTTGAAACTGTGTTCCTCAGCGCCCGCTCTTTCTCCCCGTCGCTCCACACGCCTGGGAGTCCCTTTCTTTCTCTCCACAAGCACGTGTGTTGACTTCGTCGCACATGTGCATCTGCACAAGCGTTGAGCTCAGCAGAGCGTGTCTCTTGACACTTGATGTGCGTTGGCTGTGTCTGCCTGCTCCAGTGAAGAGAGAAACGGGAAATCATCTTGGTAGAGGCAACAAAGCAAAAGCGAGGCAGGATTGACATCTGCTCAACAGAGACGGATTCCCTGCGCTGACACAGTTCACAGTTACACGAGAAGCAATCTGAGCGGTCCGTCGACCGGAGACGTGTTTCCCAAGAGGTCGTTTAGCGAGTGAACAGCAGTGTGCGCGACTTTCAGGAGTGTGCCTGGAAAGTGCCAGAATCACCAGGAGCATCTGTGCAAAAGCTGCTGCCTCTGTGACCGCATTGAGGCACGTTCGCGTGTCTGCGAGTATATAGACGGCTCTTTCGCGTTCACTCCGAGGGAAACGGTCCGCTATTGCTTCTGTGCGCACAGACGCGATTCCCTTGTCTCTTGCGAACACAGGGAACTCTGTGCATCCAAATCTACAGGCTAAGGACGCGTCTGCATATGTTTTGGTGAACAATCGAGTGTGCGTGTTCTGACAGCTGCCTCTATGCAGACGTCTCCACAGAGCCACTTCTGAATGCCCCGCAGCCCAGGACTGAATGGATACACTAACAAGTGCACCGGTGTGAGCAACCACATATGCAGAAGGACGTCTTTCATCTCACAGAAGCGCGAACGTCTTGGCGTTCAAGCACATGGCAGAAACAAGGTGTGAACAGATGAGCTGCTGCTATTTTCTCCGTTCGGCATGCTTCGTTGTAGCTCTCTTGCCGGTCGCCGGCTTAGCGGCTTGCTTTGCGCGACTAGCTCTGGGGAGAGAAGGAGATAGCGCCGGAAACCTCGCCTTTTGCCTTCTTCGGCGCTGGAACCTGGTTGCTGCGCCTTCTCTTTGTCCATGTGCACACACACGATTCCTCAGCGAAAACCATGCAGAAACCTTTCCACGAGCACCCAGGGATGTGCACCCAGCACCACGTGCACGCACACGCAGCTAGAGAAAAGCACCTACCTTTTCACACACTGAAGCCTAAGCAAACGCGTGGCCACACACACGCACACATCCGCAAGCGCGCCTACTCCCATCTATTGAGGGAAAGACGGACGAGCAACGTCCTGACAGGCTTGAGGGGAAAAACGTCCGTTGACGGTTGGCGTACTGCACGCCCGCCTACGGGGCTGCAGGGGAATCCACATTTGGAAGGTACCTGAAGATGTGTGCCTGTTCTTGGAGCTCCGCTAGTAGGGTAGCAAAGACACTCGTAGGCAGTACTGAATGCTGCTCCGTGCTACTTCTCCTCCGCTGGCAAATGCTTCACAGTCGCCCGAGGAAAGACGTTTAACAATCGATCTCCAAGAGGAACGAAACACATGATGCCATAAGGCGAAAGAATAGCAGGGCATCTCTTCACAGGCTTGTCCCTGATCTATAGCTGAGGGCAAACACTTGTGTGCTTGTGGGAGAGCCTGTGTCTTTCCTGGAAGCGTTTGGGAGTTTTGCTCAGACGCGTGTTTCCTCACGTTCAAGAATCAAGATCTAGGATACCTGCAGACAGGTGCCTGTTTGTGTGGAGACAGTCTGTTTGAAACTGTGTTCCTCAGCGCCCGCTCTTTCTCCCCGTCGCTCCACACGCCTGGGAGTCCCTTTCTTTCTCTCCACAAGCACGTGTGTTGACTTCGTCGCACATGTGCATCTGCACAAGCGTTGAGCTCAGCAGAGCGTGTCTCTTGACACTTGATGTGCGTTGGCTGTGTCTGCCTGCTCCAGTGAAGAGAGAAACGGGAAATCATCTTGGTAGAGGCAACAAAGCAAAAGCGAGGCAGGATTGACATCTGCTCAACAGAGACGGATTCCCTGCGCTGACACAGTTCACAGTTACACGAGAAGCAATCTGAGCGGTCCGTCGACCGGAGACGTGTTTCCCAAGAGGTCGTTTAGCGAGTGAACAGCAGTGTGCGCGACTTTCAGGAGTGTGCCTGGAAAGTGCCAGAATCACCAGGAGCATCTGTGCAAAAGCTGCTGCCTCTGTGACCGCATTGAGGCACGTTCGCGTGTCTGCGAGTATATAGACGGCTCTTTCGCGTTCACTCCGAGGGAAACGGTCCACTATTGCTTCTGTGCGCACAGACGCGATTCCCTTGTCTCTTGCGAACACAGGGAACTCTGTGCATCCAAATCTACAGGCTAAGGACGCGTCTGCATATGTTTTGGTGAACAATCGAGTGTGCGTGTTCTGACAGCTGCCTCTATGCAGACGTCTCCACAGAGCCACTTCTGAATGCCCCGCAGCCCAGGACTGAATGGATACACTAACAAGTGCACCGGTGTGAGCAACCACATATGCAGAAGGACGTCTTTCATCTCACAGAAGCGCGAACGTCTTGGCGTTCAAGCACATGGCAGAAACAAGGTGTGAACAGATGAGCTGCTGCTATTTTCTCCGTTCGGCATGCTTCGTTGTAGCTCTCTTGCCGGTCGCCGGCTTAGCGGCTTGCTTTGCGCGACTAGCTCTGGGGAGAGAAGGAGATAGCGCCGGAAACCTCGCCTTTTGCCTTCTTCGGCGCTGGAACCTGGTTGCTGCGCCTTCTCTTTGTCCATGTGCACACACACGATTCCTCAGCGAAAACCATGCAGAAACCTTTCCACGAGCACCCAGGGATGTGCACCCAGCACCACGTGCACGCACACGCAGCTAGAGAAAAGCACCTACCTTTTCACACACTGATGCCTAAGCAAACGCGTGGCCACACACACGCACACATCCGCAAGCGCGCCTACTCCCATCTATTGAGGGAAAGACGGACGAGCTCTTTGGTTGCTCTTCACAGGCTTGTCCCTGATCTATAGCTGAGGGCAAACACTTGTGTGCTTGTGGGAGAGCCTGTGTCTTTCCTGGAAGCGTTTGGGAGTTTTGCTCAGACGCGTGTTTCCTCAAGTTCAAGAATCAAGATCTAGGATACCTGCAGACAGGTGCCTGTTTGTGTGGAGACAGTCTGTTTGAAACTGTGTTCCTCAGCGCCCGCTCTTTCTCCCCGTCGCTCCACACGCCTGGGAGTCCCTTTCTTTCTCTCCACAAGCACGTGTGTTGACTTCGTCGCACATGTGCATCTGCACAAGCGTTGAGCTCAGCAGAGCGTGTCTCTTGACACTTGATGTGCGTTGGCTGTGTCTGCCTGCTCCAGTGAAGAGAGAAACGGGAAATCATCTTGGTAGAGGCAACAAAGCAAAAGCGAGGCAGGATTGACATCTGCTCAACAGAGACGGATTCCCTGCGCTGACACAGTTCACAGTTACACGAGAAGCAATCTGAGCGGTCCGTCGACCGGAGACGTGTTTCCCAAGAGGTCGTTTAGCGAGTGAACAGCAGTGTGCGCGACTTTCAGGAGTGTGCCTGGAAAGTGCCAGAATCACCAGGAGCATCTGTGCAAAAGCTGCTGCCTCTGTGACCGCATTGAGGCACGTTCGCGTGTCTGCGAGTATATAGACGGCTCTTTCGCGTTCACTCCGAGGGAAACGGTCCGCTATTGCTTCTGTGCGCACAGACGCGATTCCCTTGTCTCTTGCGAACACAGGGAACTCTGTGCATCCAAATCTACAGGCTAAGGACGCGTCTGCATATGTTTTGGTGAACAATCGAGTGTGCGTGTTCTGACAGCTGCCTCTATGCAGACGTCTCCACAGAGCCACTTCTGAATGCCCCGCAGCCCAGGACTGAATGGATACACTAACAAGTGCACCGGTGTGAGCAACCACATATGCAGAAGGACGTCTTTCATCTCACAGAAGCGCGAACGTCTTGGCGTTCAAGCACATGGCAGAAACAAGGTGTGAACAGATGAGCTGCTGCTATTTTCTCCGTTCGGCATGCTTCGTTGTAGCTCTCTTGCCGGTCGCCGGCTTAGCGGCTTGCTTTGCGCGACTAGCTCTGGGGAGAGAAGGAGATAGCGCCGGAAACCTCGCCTTTTGCCTTCTTCGGCGCTGGAACCTGGTTGCTGCGCCTTCTCTTTGTCCATGTGCACACACACGATTCCTCAGCGAAAACCATGCAGAAACCTTTCCACGAGCACCCAGGGATGTGCACCCAGCACCACGTGCACGCACACGCAGCTAGAGAAAAGCACCTACCTTTTCACACACTGATGCCTAAGCAAACGCGTGGCCACACACACGCACACATCCGCAAGCGCGCCTACTCCCATCTATTGAGGGAAAGACGGACGAGCTCTTTGGTTGCTCTTCACAGGCTTGTCCCTGATCTATAGCTGAGGGCAAACACTTGTGTGCTTGTGGGAGAGCCTGTGTCTTTCCTGGAAGCGTTTGGGAGTTTTGCTCAGACGCGTGTTTCCTCAAGTTCAAGAATCAAGATCTAGGATACCTGCAGACAGGTGCCTGTTTGTGTGGAGACAGTCTGTTTGAAACTGTGTTCCTCAGCGCCCGCTCTTTCTCCCCGTCGCTCCACACGCCTGGGAGTCCCTTTCTTTCTCTCCACAAGCACGTGTGTTGACTTCGTCGCACATGTGCATCTGCACAAGCGTTGAGCTCAGCAGAGCGTGTCTCTTGACACTTGATGTGCGTTGGCTGTGTCTGCCTGCTCCAGTGAAGAGAGAAACGGGAAATCATCTTGGTAGAGGCAACAAAGCAAAAGCGAGGCAGGATTGACATCTGCTCAACAGAGACGGATTCCCTGCGCTGACACAGTTCACAGTTACACGAGAAGCAATCTGAGCGGTCCGTCGACCGGAGACGTGTTTCCCAAGAGGTCGTTTAGCGAGTGAACAGCAGTGTGCGCGACTTTCAGGAGTGTGCCTGGAAAGTGCCAGAATCACCAGGAGCATCTGTGCAAAAGCTGCTGCCTCTGTGACCGCATTGAGGCACGTTCGCGTGTCTGCGAGTATATAGACGGCTCTTTCGCGTTCACTCCGAGGGAAACGGTCCGCTATTGCTTCTGTGCGCACAGACGCGATTCCCTTGTCTCTTGCGAACACAGGGAACTCTGTGCATCCAAATCTACAGGCTAAGGACGCGTCTGCATATGTTTTGGTGAACAATCGAGTGTGCGTGTTCTGACAGCTGCCTCTATGCAGACGTCTCCACAGAGCCACTTCTGAATGCCCCGCAGCCCAGGACTGAATGGATACACTAACAAGTGCACCGGTGTGAGCAACCACATATGCAGAAGGACGTCTTTCATCTCACAGAAGCGCGAACGTCTTGGCGTTCAAGCACATGGCAGAAACAAGGTGTGAACAGATGAGCTGCTGCTATTTTCTCCGTTCGGCATGCTTCGTTGTAGCTCTCTTGCCGGTCGCCGGCTTAGCGGCTTGCTTTGCGCGACTAGCTCTGGGGAGAGAAGGAGATAGCGCCGGAAACCTCGCCTTTTGCCTTCTTCGGCGCTGGAACCTGGTTGCTGCGCCTTCTCTTTGTCCATGTGCACACACACGATTCCTCAGCGAAAACCATGCAGAAACCTTTCCACGAGCACCCAGGGATGTGCACCCAGCACCACGTGCACGCACACGCAGCTAGAGAAAAGCACCTACCTTTTCACACACTGATGCCTAAGCAAACGCGTGGCCACACACACGCACACATCCGCAAGCGCGCCTACTCCCATCTATTGAGGGAAAGACGGACGAGCTCTTTGGTTGCTCTTCACAGGCTTGTCCCTGATCTATAGCTGAGGGCAAACACTTGTGTGCTTGTGGGAGAGCCTGTGTCTTTCCTGGAAGCGTTTGGGAGTTTTGCTCAGACGCGTGTTTCCTCAAGTTCAAGAATCAAGATCTAGGATACCTGCAGACAGGTGCCTGTTTGTGTGGAGACAGTCTGTTTGAAACTGTGTTCCTCAGCGCCCGCTCTTTCTCCCCGTCGCTCCACACGCCTGGGAGTCCCTTTCTTTCTCTCCACAAGCACGTGTGTTGACTTCGTCGCACATGTGCATCTGCACAAGCGTTGAGCTCAGCAGAGCGTGTCTCTTGACACTTGATGTGCGTTGGCTGTGTCTGCCTGCTCCAGTGAAGAGAGAAACGGGAAATCATCTTGGTAGAGGCAACAAAGCAAAAGCGAGGCAGGATTGACATCTGCTCAACAGAGACGGATTCCCTGCGCTGACACAGTTCACAGTTACACGAGAAGCAATCTGAGCGGTCCGTCGACCGGAGACGTGTTTCCCAAGAGGTCGTTTAGCGAGTGAACAGCAGTGTGCGCGACTTTCAGGAGTGTGCCTGGAAAGTGCCAGAATCACCAGGAGCATCTGTGCAAAAGCTGCTGCCTCTGTGACCGCATTGAGGCACGTTCGCGTGTCTGCGAGTATATAGACGGCTCTTTCGCGTTCACTCCGAGGGAAACGGTCCGCTATTGCTTCTGTGCGCACAGACGCGATTCCCTTGTCTCTTGCGAACACAGGGAACTCTGTGCATCCAAATCTACAGGCTAAGGACGCGTCTGCATATGTTTTGGTGAACAATCGAGTGTGCGTGTTCTGACAGCTGCCTCTATGCAGACGTCTCCACAGAGCCACTTCTGAATGCCCCGCAGCCCAGGACTGAATGGATACACTAACAAGTGCACCGGTGTGAGCAACCACATATGCAGAAGGACGTCTTTCATCTCACAGAAGCGCGAACGTCTTGGCGTTCAAGCACATGGCAGAAACAAGGTGTGAACAGATGAGCTGCTGCTATTTTCTCCGTTCGGCATGCTTCGTTGTAGCTCTCTTGCCGGTCGCCGGCTTAGCGGCTTGCTTTGCGCGACTAGCTCTGGGGAGAGAAGGAGATAGCGCCGGAAACCTCGCCTTTTGCCTTCTTCGGCGCTGGAACCTGGTTGCTGCGCCTTCTCTTTGTCCATGTGCACACACACGATTCCTCAGCGAAAACCATGCAGAAACCTTTCCACGAGCACCCAGGGATGTGCACCCAGCACCACGTGCACGCACACGCAGCTAGAGAAAAGCACCTACCTTTTCACACACTGATGCCTAAGCAAACGCGTGGCCACACACACGCACACATCCGCAAGCGCGCCTACTCCCATCTATTGAGGGAAAGACGGACGAGCTCTTTGGTTGCTCTTCACAGGCTTGTCCCTGATCTATAGCTGAGGGCAAACACTTGTGTGCTTGTGGGAGAGCCTGTGTCTTTCCTGGAAGCGTTTGGGAGTTTTGCTCAGACGCGTGTTTCCTCAAGTTCAAGAATCAAGATCTAGGATACCTGCAGACAGGTGCCTGTTTGTGTGGAGACAGTCTGTTTGAAACTGTGTTCCTCAGCGCCCGCTCTTTCTCCCCGTCGCTCCACACGCCTGGGAGTCCCTTTCTTTCTCTCCACAAGCACGTGTGTTGACTTCGTCGCACATGTGCATCTGCACAAGCGTTGAGCTCAGCAGAGCGTGTCTCTTGACACTTGATGTGCGTTGGCTGTGTCTGCCTGCTCCAGTGAAGAGAGAAACGGGAAATCATCTTGGTAGAGGCAACAAAGCAAAAGCGAGGCAGGATTGACATCTGCTCAACAGAGACGGATTCCCTGCGCTGACACAGTTCACAGTTACACGAGAAGCAATCTGAGCGGTCCGTCGACCGGAGACGTGTTTCCCAAGAGGTCGTTTAGCGAGTGAACAGCAGTGTGCGCGACTTTCAGGAGTGTGCCTGGAAAGTGCCAGAATCACCAGGAGCATCTGTGCAAAAGCTGCTGCCTCTGTGACCGCATTGAGGCACGTTCGCGTGTCTGCGAGTATATAGACGGCTCTTTCGCGTTCACTCCGAGGGAAACGGTCCGCTATTGCTTCTGTGCGCACAGACGCGATTCCCTTGTCTCTTGCGAACACAGGGAACTCTGTGCATCCAAATCTACAGGCTAAGGACGCGTCTGCATATGTTTTGGTGAACAATCGAGTGTGCGTGTTCTGACAGCTGCCTCTATGCAGACGTCTCCACAGAGCCACTTCTGAATGCCCCGCAGCCCAGGACTGAATGGATACACTAACAAGTGCACCGGTGTGAGCAACCACATATGCAGAAGGACGTCTTTCATCTCACAGAAGCGCGAACGTCTTGGCGTTCAAGCACATGGCAGAAACAAGGTGTGAACAGATGAGCTGCTGCTATTTTCTCCGTTCGGCATGCTTCGTTGTAGCTCTCTTGCCGGTCGCCGGCTTAGCGGCTTGCTTTGCGCGACTAGCTCTGGGGAGAGAAGGAGATAGCGCCGGAAACCTCGCCTTTTGCCTTCTTCGGCGCTGGAACCTGGTTGCTGCGCCTTCTCTTTGTCCATGTGCACACACACGATTCCTCAGCGAAAACCATGCAGAAACCTTTCCACGAGCACCCAGGGATGTGCACCCAGCACCACGTGCACGCACACGCAGCTAGAGAAAAGCACCTACCTTTTCACACACTGATGCCTAAGCAAACGCGTGGCCACACACACGCACACATCCGCAAGCGCGCCTACTCCCATCTATTGAGGGAAAGACGGACGAGCTCTTTGGTTGCTCTTCACAGGCTTGTCCCTGATCTATAGCTGAGGGCAAACACTTGTGTGCTTGTGGGAGAGCCTGTGTCTTTCCTGGAAGCGTTTGGGAGTTTTGCTCAGACGCGTGTTTCCTCAAGTTCAAGAATCAAGATCTAGGATACCTGCAGACAGGTGCCTGTTTGTGTGGAGACAGTCTGTTTGAAACTGTGTTCCTCAGCGCCCGCTCTTTCTCCCCGTCGCTCCACACGCCTGGGAGTCCCTTTCTTTCTCTCCACAAGCACGTGTGTTGACTTCGTCGCACATGTGCATCTGCACAAGCGTTGAGCTCAGCAGAGCGTGTCTCTTGACACTTGATGTGCGTTGGCTGTGTCTGCCTGCTCCAGTGAAGAGAGAAACGGGAAATCATCTTGGTAGAGGCAACAAAGCAAAAGCGAGGCAGGATTGACATCTGCTCAACAGAGACGGATTCCCTGCGCTGACACAGTTCACAGTTACACGAGAAGCAATCTGAGCGGTCCGTCGACCGGAGACGTGTTTCCCAAGAGGTCGTTTAGCGAGTGAACAGCAGTGTGCGCGACTTTCAGGAGTGTGCCTGGAAAGTGCCAGAATCACCAGGAGCATCTGTGCAAAAGCTGCTGCCTCTGTGACCGCATTGAGGCACGTTCGCGTGTCTGCGAGTATATAGACGGCTCTTTCGCGTTCACTCCGAGGGAAACGGTCCGCTATTGCTTCTGTGCGCACAGACGCGATTCCCTTGTCTCTTGCGAACACAGGGAACTCTGTGCATCCAAATCTACAGGCTAAGGACGCGTCTGCATATGTTTTGGTGAACAATCGAGTGTGCGTGTTCTGACAGCTGCCTCTATGCAGACGTCTCCACAGAGCCACTTCTGAATGCCCCGCAGCCCAGGACTGAATGGATACACTAACAAGTGCACCGGTGTGAGCAACCACATATGCAGAAGGACGTCTTTCATCTCACAGAAGCGCGAACGTCTTGGCGTTCAAGCACATGGCAGAAACAAGGTGTGAACAGATGAGCTGCTGCTATTTTCTCCGTTCGGCATGCTTCGTTGTAGCTCTCTTGCCGGTCGCCGGCTTAGCGGCTTGCTTTGCGCGACTAGCTCTGGGGAGAGAAGGAGATAGCGCCGGAAACCTCGCCTTTTGCCTTCTTCGGCGCTGGAACCTGGTTGCTGCGCCTTCTCTTTGTCCATGTGCACACACACGATTCCTCAGCGAAAACCATGCAGAAACCTTTCCACGAGCACCCAGGGATGTGCACCCAGCACCACGTGCACGCACACGCAGCTAGAGAAAAGCACCTACCTTTTCACACACTGATGCCTAAGCAAACGCGTGGCCACACACACGCACACATCCGCAAGCGCGCCTACTCCCATCTATTGAGGGAAAGACGGACGAGCTCTTTGGTTGCTCTTCACAGGCTTGTCCCTGATCTATAGCTGAGGGCAAACACTTGTGTGCTTGTGGGAGAGCCTGTGTCTTTCCTGGAAGCGTTTGGGAGTTTTGCTCAGACGCGTGTTTCCTCAAGTTCAAGAATCAAGATCTAGGATACCTGCAGACAGGTGCCTGTTTGTGTGGAGACAGTCTGTTTGAAACTGTGTTCCTCAGCGCCCGCTCTTTCTCCCCGTCGCTCCACACGCCTGGGAGTCCCTTTCTTTCTCTCCACAAGCACGTGTGTTGACTTCGTCGCACATGTGCATCTGCACAAGCGTTGAGCTCAGCAGAGCGTGTCTCTTGACACTTGATGTGCGTTGGCTGTGTCTGCCTGCTCCAGTGAAGAGAGAAACGGGAAATCATCTTGGTAGAGGCAACAAAGCAAAAGCGAGGCAGGATTGACATCTGCTCAACAGAGACGGATTCCCTGCGCTGACACAGTTCACAGTTACACGAGAAGCAATCTGAGCGGTCCGTCGACCGGAGACGTGTTTCCCAAGAGGTCGTTTAGCGAGTGAACAGCAGTGTGCGCGACTTTCAGGAGTGTGCCTGGAAAGTGCCAGAATCACCAGGAGCATCTGTGCAAAAGCTGCTGCCTCTGTGACCGCATTGAGGCACGTTCGCGTGTCTGCGAGTATATAGACGGCTCTTTCGCGTTCACTCCGAGGGAAACGGTCCGCTATTGCTTCTGTGCGCACAGACGCGATTCCCTTGTCTCTTGCGAACACAGGGAACTCTGTGCATCCAAATCTACAGGCTAAGGACGCGTCTGCATATGTTTTGGTGAACAATCGAGTGTGCGTGTTCTGACAGCTGCCTCTATGCAGACGTCTCCACAGAGCCACTTCTGAATGCCCCGCAGCCCAGGACTGAATGGATACACTAACAAGTGCACCGGTGTGAGCAACCACATATGCAGAAGGACGTCTTTCATCTCACAGAAGCGCGAACGTCTTGGCGTTCAAGCACATGGCAGAAACAAGGTGTGAACAGATGAGCTGCTGCTATTTTCTCCGTTCGGCATGCTTCGTTGTAGCTCTCTTGCCGGTCGCCGGCTTAGCGGCTTGCTTTGCGCGACTAGCTCTGGGGAGAGAAGGAGATAGCGCCGGAAACCTCGCCTTTTGCCTTCTTCGGCGCTGGAACCTGGTTGCTGCGCCTTCTCTTTGTCCATGTGCACACACACGATTCCTCAGCGAAAACCATGCAGAAACCTTTCCACGAGCACCCAGGGATGTGCACCCAGCACCACGTGCACGCACACGCAGCTAGAGAAAAGCACCTACCTTTTCACACACTGATGCCTAAGCAAACGCGTGGCCACACACACGCACACATCCGCAAGCGCGCCTACTCCCATCTATTGAGGGAAAGACGGACGAGCTCTTTGGTTGCTCTTCACAGGCTTGTCCCTGATCTATAGCTGAGGGCAAACACTTGTGTGCTTGTGGGAGAGCCTGTGTCTTTCCTGGAAGCGTTTGGGAGTTTTGCTCAGACGCGTGTTTCCTCAAGTTCAAGAATCAAGATCTAGGATACCTGCAGACAGGTGCCTGTTTGTGTGGAGACAGTCTGTTTGAAACTGTGTTCCTCAGCGCCCGCTCTTTCTCCCCGTCGCTCCACACGCCTGGGAGTCCCTTTCTTTCTCTCCACAAGCACGTGTGTTGACTTCGTCGCACATGTGCATCTGCACAAGCGTTGAGCTCAGCAGAGCGTGTCTCTTGACACTTGATGTGCGTTGGCTGTGTCTGCCTGCTCCAGTGAAGAGAGAAACGGGAAATCATCTTGGTAGAGGCAACAAAGCAAAAGCGAGGCAGGATTGACATCTGCTCAACAGAGACGGATTCCCTGCGCTGACACAGTTCACAGTTACACGAGAAGCAATCTGAGCGGTCCGTCGACCGGAGACGTGTTTCCCAAGAGGTCGTTTAGCGAGTGAACAGCAGTGTGCGCGACTTTCAGGAGTGTGCCTGGAAAGTGCCAGAATCACCAGGAGCATCTGTGCAAAAGCTGCTGCCTCTGTGACCGCATTGAGGCACGTTCGCGTGTCTGCGAGTATATAGACGGCTCTTTCGCGTTCACTCCGAGGGAAACGGTCCGCTATTGCTTCTGTGCGCACAGACGCGATTCCCTTGTCTCTTGCGAACACAGGGAACTCTGTGCATCCAAATCTACAGGCTAAGGACGCGTCTGCATATGTTTTGGTGAACAATCGAGTGTGCGTGTTCTGACAGCTGCCTCTATGCAGACGTCTCCACAGAGCCACTTCTGAATGCCCCGCAGCCCAGGACTGAATGGATACACTAACAAGTGCACCGGTGTGAGCAACCACATATGCAGAAGGACGTCTTTCATCTCACAGAAGCGCGAACGTCTTGGCGTTCAAGCACATGGCAGAAACAAGGTGTGAACAGATGAGCTGCTGCTATTTTCTCCGTTCGGCATGCTTCGTTGTAGCTCTCTTGCCGGTCGCCGGCTTAGCGGCTTGCTTTGCGCGACTAGCTCTGGGGAGAGAAGGAGATAGCGCCGGAAACCTCGCCTTTTGCCTTCTTCGGCGCTGGAACCTGGTTGCTGCGCCTTCTCTTTGTCCATGTGCACACACACGATTCCTCAGCGAAAACCATGCAGAAACCTTTCCACGAGCACCCAGGGATGTGCACCCAGCACCACGTGCACGCACACGCAGCTAGAGAAAAGCACCTACCTTTTCACACACTGATGCCTAAGCAAACGCGTGGCCACACACACGCACACATCCGCAAGCGCGCCTACTCCCATCTATTGAGGGAAAGACGGACGAGCTCTTTGGTTGCTCTTCACAGGCTTGTCCCTGATCTATAGCTGAGGGCAAACACTTGTGTGCTTGTGGGAGAGCCTGTGTCTTTCCTGGAAGCGTTTGGGAGTTTTGCTCAGACGCGTGTTTCCTCAAGTTCAAGAATCAAGATCTAGGATACCTGCAGACAGGTGCCTGTTTGTGTGGAGACAGTCTGTTTGAAACTGTGTTCCTCAGCGCCCGCTCTTTCTCCCCGTCGCTCCACACGCCTGGGAGTCCCTTTCTTTCTCTCCACAAGCACGTGTGTTGACTTCGTCGCACATGTGCATCTGCACAAGCGTTGAGCTCAGCAGAGCGTGTCTCTTGACACTTGATGTGCGTTGGCTGTGTCTGCCTGCTCCAGTGAAGAGAGAAACGGGAAATCATCTTGGTAGAGGCAACAAAGCAAAAGCGAGGCAGGATTGACATCTGCTCAACAGAGACGGATTCCCTGCGCTGACACAGTTCACAGTTACACGAGAAGCAATCTGAGCGGTCCGTCGACCGGAGACGTGTTTCCCAAGAGGTCGTTTAGCGAGTGAACAGCAGTGTGCGCGACTTTCAGGAGTGTGCCTGGAAAGTGCCAGAATCACCAGGAGCATCTGTGCAAAAGCTGCTGCCTCTGTGACCGCATTGAGGCACGTTCGCGTGTCTGCGAGTATATAGACGGCTCTTTCGCGTTCACTCCGAGGGAAACGGTCCGCTATTGCTTCTGTGCGCACAGACGCGATTCCCTTGTCTCTTGCGAACACAGGGAACTCTGTGCATCCAAATCTACAGGCTAAGGACGCGTCTGCATATGTTTTGGTGAACAATCGAGTGTGCGTGTTCTGACAGCTGCCTCTATGCAGACGTCTCCACAGAGCCACTTCTGAATGCCCCGCAGCCCAGGACTGAATGGATACACTAACAAGTGCACCGGTGTGAGCAACCACATATGCAGAAGGACGTCTTTCATCTCACAGAAGCGCGAACGTCTTGGCGTTCAAGCACATGGCAGAAACAAGGTGTGAACAGATGAGCTGCTGCTATTTTCTCCGTTCGGCATGCTTCGTTGTAGCTCTCTTGCCGGTCGCCGGCTTAGCGGCTTGCTTTGCGCGACTAGCTCTGGGGAGAGAAGGAGATAGCGCCGGAAACCTCGCCTTTTGCCTTCTTCGGCGCTGGAACCTGGTTGCTGCGCCTTCTCTTTGTCCATGTGCACACACACGATTCCTCAGCGAAAACCATGCAGAAACCTTTCCACGAGCACCCAGGGATGTGCACCCAGCACCACGTGCACGCACACGCAGCTAGAGAAAAGCACCTACCTTTTCACACACTGATGCCTAAGCAAACGCGTGGCCACACACACGCACACATCCGCAAGCGCGCCTACTCCCATCTATTGAGGGAAAGACGGACGAGCTCTTTGGTTGCTCTTCACAGGCTTGTCCCTGATCTATAGCTGAGGGCAAACACTTGTGTGCTTGTGGGAGAGCCTGTGTCTTTCCTGGAAGCGTTTGGGAGTTTTGCTCAGACGCGTGTTTCCTCAAGTTCAAGAATCAAGATCTAGGATACCTGCAGACAGGTGCCTGTTTGTGTGGAGACAGTCTGTTTGAAACTGTGTTCCTCAGCGCCCGCTCTTTCTCCCCGTCGCTCCACACGCCTGGGAGTCCCTTTCTTTCTCTCCACAAGCACGTGTGTTGACTTCGTCGCACATGTGCATCTGCACAAGCGTTGAGCTCAGCAGAGCGTGTCTCTTGACACTTGATGTGCGTTGGCTGTGTCTGCCTGCTCCAGTGAAGAGAGAAACGGGAAATCATCTTGGTAGAGGCAACAAAGCAAAAGCGAGGCAGGATTGACATCTGCTCAACAGAGACGGATTCCCTGCGCTGACACAGTTCACAGTTACACGAGAAGCAATCTGAGCGGTCCGTCGACCGGAGACGTGTTTCCCAAGAGGTCGTTTAGCGAGTGAACAGCAGTGTGCGCGACTTTCAGGAGTGTGCCTGGAAAGTGCCAGAATCACCAGGAGCATCTGTGCAAAAGCTGCTGCCTCTGTGACCGCATTGAGGCACGTTCGCGTGTCTGCGAGTATATAGACGGCTCTTTCGCGTTCACTCCGAGGGAAACGGTCCGCTATTGCTTCTGTGCGCACAGACGCGATTCCCTTGTCTCTTGCGAACACAGGGAACTCTGTGCATCCAAATCTACAGGCTAAGGACGCGTCTGCATATGTTTTGGTGAACAATCGAGTGTGCGTGTTCTGACAGCTGCCTCTATGCAGACGTCTCCACAGAGCCACTTCTGAATGCCCCGCAGCCCAGGACTGAATGGATACACTAACAAGTGCACCGGTGTGAGCAACCACATATGCAGAAGGACGTCTTTCATCTCACAGAAGCGCGAACGTCTTGGCGTTCAAGCACATGGCAGAAACAAGGTGTGAACAGATGAGCTGCTGCTATTTTCTCCGTTCGGCATGCTTCGTTGTAGCTCTCTTGCCGGTCGCCGGCTTAGCGGCTTGCTTTGCGCGACTAGCTCTGGGGAGAGAAGGAGATAGCGCCGGAAACCTCGCCTTTTGCCTTCTTCGGCGCTGGAACCTGGTTGCTGCGCCTTCTCTTTGTCCATGTGCACACACACGATTCCTCAGCGAAAACCATGCAGAAACCTTTCCACGAGCACCCAGGGATGTGCACCCAGCACCACGTGCACGCACACGCAGCTAGAGAAAAGCACCTACCTTTTCACACACTGATGCCTAAGCAAACGCGTGGCCACACACACGCACACATCCGCAAGCGCGCCTACTCCCATCTATTGAGGGAAAGACGGACGAGCTCTTTGGTTGCTCTTCACAGGCTTGTCCCTGATCTATAGCTGAGGGCAAACACTTGTGTGCTTGTGGGAGAGCCTGTGTCTTTCCTGGAAGCGTTTGGGAGTTTTGCTCAGACGCGTGTTTCCTCAAGTTCAAGAATCAAGATCTAGGATACCTGCAGACAGGTGCCTGTTTGTGTGGAGACAGTCTGTTTGAAACTGTGTTCCTCAGCGCCCGCTCTTTCTCCCCGTCGCTCCACACGCCTGGGAGTCCCTTTCTTTCTCTCCACAAGCACGTGTGTTGACTTCGTCGCACATGTGCATCTGCACAAGCGTTGAGCTCAGCAGAGCGTGTCTCTTGACACTTGATGTGCGTTGGCTGTGTCTGCCTGCTCCAGTGAAGAGAGAAACGGGAAATCATCTTGGTAGAGGCAACAAAGCAAAAGCGAGGCAGGATTGACATCTGCTCAACAGAGACGGATTCCCTGCGCTGACACAGTTCACAGTTACACGAGAAGCAATCTGAGCGGTCCGTCGACCGGAGACGTGTTTCCCAAGAGGTCGTTTAGCGAGTGAACAGCAGTGTGCGCGACTTTCAGGAGTGTGCCTGGAAAGTGCCAGAATCACCAGGAGCATCTGTGCAAAAGCTGCTGCCTCTGTGACCGCATTGAGGCACGTTCGCGTGTCTGCGAGTATATAGACGGCTCTTTCGCGTTCACTCCGAGGGAAACGGTCCGCTATTGCTTCTGTGCGCACAGACGCGATTCCCTTGTCTCTTGCGAACACAGGGAACTCTGTGCATCCAAATCTACAGGCTAAGGACGCGTCTGCATATGTTTTGGTGAACAATCGAGTGTGCGTGTTCTGACAGCTGCCTCTATGCAGACGTCTCCACAGAGCCACTTCTGAATGCCCCGCAGCCCAGGACTGAATGGATACACTAACAAGTGCACCGGTGTGAGCAACCACATATGCAGAAGGACGTCTTTCATCTCACAGAAGCGCGAACGTCTTGGCGTTCAAGCACATGGCAGAAACAAGGTGTGAACAGATGAGCTGCTGCTATTTTCTCCGTTCGGCATGCTTCGTTGTAGCTCTCTTGCCGGTCGCCGGCTTAGCGGCTTGCTTTGCGCGACTAGCTCTGGGGAGAGAAGGAGATAGCGCCGGAAACCTCGCCTTTTGCCTTCTTCGGCGCTGGAACCTGGTTGCTGCGCCTTCTCTTTGTCCATGTGCACACACACGATTCCTCAGCGAAAACCATGCAGAAACCTTTCCACGAGCACCCAGGGATGTGCACCCAGCACCACGTGCACGCACACGCAGCTAGAGAAAAGCACCTACCTTTTCACACACTGATGCCTAAGCAAACGCGTGGCCACACACACGCACACATCCGCAAGCGCGCCTACTCCCATCTATTGAGGGAAAGACGGACGAGCTCTTTGGTTGCTCTTCACAGGCTTGTCCCTGATCTATAGCTGAGGGCAAACACTTGTGTGCTTGTGGGAGAGCCTGTGTCTTTCCTGGAAGCGTTTGGGAGTTTTGCTCAGACGCGTGTTTCCTCAAGTTCAAGAATCAAGATCTAGGATACCTGCAGACAGGTGCCTGTTTGTGTGGAGACAGTCTGTTTGAAACTGTGTTCCTCAGCGCCCGCTCTTTCTCCCCGTCGCTCCACACGCCTGGGAGTCCCTTTCTTTCTCTCCACAAGCACGTGTGTTGACTTCGTCGCACATGTGCATCTGCACAAGCGTTGAGCTCAGCAGAGCGTGTCTCTTGACACTTGATGTGCGTTGGCTGTGTCTGCCTGCTCCAGTGAAGAGAGAAACGGGAAATCATCTTGGTAGAGGCAACAAAGCAAAAGCGAGGCAGGATTGACATCTGCTCAACAGAGACGGATTCCCTGCGCTGACACAGTTCACAGTTACACGAGAAGCAATCTGAGCGGTCCGTCGACCGGAGACGTGTTTCCCAAGAGGTCGTTTAGCGAGTGAACAGCAGTGTGCGCGACTTTCAGCAGTGTGCCTGGAAAGTGCCAGAATCACCAGGAGCATCTGTGCAAAAGCTGCTGCCTCTGTGACCGCATTGAGGCACGTTCGCGTGTCTGCGAGTATATAGACGGCTCTTTCGCGTTCACTCCGAGGGAAACGGTCCGCTATTGCTTCTGTGCGCACAGACGCGATTCCCTTGTCTCTTGCGAACACAGGGAACTCTGTGCATCCAAATCTACAGGCTAAGGACGCGTCTGCATATGTTTTGGTGAACAATCGAGTGTGCGTGTTCTGACAGCTGCCTCTATGCAGACGTCTCCACAGAGCCACTTCTGAATGCCCCGCAGCCCAGGACTGAATGGATACACTAACAAGTGCACCGGTGTGAGCAACCACATATGCAGAAGGACGTCTTTCATCTCACAGAAGCGCGAACGTCTTGGCGTTCAAGCACATGGCAGAAACAAGGTGTGAACAGATGAGCTGCTGCTATTTTCTCCGTTCGGCATGCTTCGTTGTAGCTCTCTTGCCGGTCGCCGGCTTAGCGGCTTGCTTTGCGCGACTAGCTCTGGGGAGAGAAGGAGATAGCGCCGGAAACCTCGCCTTTTGCCTTCTTCGGCGCTGGAACCTGGTTGCTGCGCCTTCTCTTTGTCCATGTGCACACACACGATTCCTCAGCGAAAACCATGCAGAAACCTTTCCACGAGCACCCAGGGATGTGCACCCAGCACCACGTGCACGCACACGCAGCTAGAGAAAAGCACCTACCTTTTCACACACTGATGCCTAAGCAAACGCGTGGCCACACACACGCACACATCCGCAAGCGCGCCTACTCCCATCTATTGAGGGAAAGACGGACGAGCTCTTTGGTTGCTCTTCACAGGCTTGTCCCTGATCTATAGCTGAGGGCAAACACTTGTGTGCTTGTGGGAGAGCCTGTGTCTTTCCTGGAAGCGTTTGGGAGTTTTGCTCAGACGCGTGTTTCCTCAAGTTCAAGAATCAAGATCTAGGATACCTGCAGACAGGTGCCTGTTTGTGTGGAGACAGTCTGTTTGAAACTGTGTTCCTCAGCGCCCGCTCTTTCTCCCCGTCGCTCCACACGCCTGGGAGTCCCTTTCTTTCTCTCCACAAGCACGTGTGTTGACTTCGTCGCACATGTGCATCTGCACAAGCGTTGAGCTCAGCAGAGCGTGTCTCTTGACACTTGATGTGCGTTGGCTGTGTCTGCCTGCTCCACTGAAGAGAGAAACGGGAAATCATCTTGGTAGAGGCAACAAAGCAAAAGCGAGGCAGGATTGACATCTGCTCAACAGAGACGGATTCCCTGCGCTGACACAGTTCACAGTTACACGAGAAGCAATCTGAGCGGTCCGTCGACCGGAGACGTGTTTCCCAAGAGGTCGTTTAGCGAGTGAACAGCAGTGTGCGCGACTTTCAGGAGTGTGCCTGGAAAGTGCCAGAATCACCAGGAGCATCTGTGCAAAAGCTGCTGCCTCTGTGACCGCATTGAGGCACGTTCGCGTGTCTGCGAGTATATAGACGGCTCTTTCGCGTTCACTCCGAGGGAAACGGTCCGCTATTGCTTCTGTGCGCACAGACGCGATTCCCTTGTCTCTTGCGAACACAGGGAACTCTGTGCATCCAAATCTACAGGCTAAGGACGCGTCTGCATATGTTTTGGTGAACAATCGAGTGTGCGTGTTCTGACAGCTGCCTCTATGCAGACGTCTCCACAGAGCCACTTCTGAATGCCCCGCAGCCCAGGACTGAATGGATACACTAACAAGTGCACCGGTGTGAGCAACCACATATGCAGAAGGACGTCTTTCATCTCACAGAAGCGCGAACGTCTTGGCGTTCAAGCACATGGCAGAAACAAGGTGTGAACAGATGAGCTGCTGCTATTTTCTCCGTTCGGCATGCTTCGTTGTAGCTCTCTTGCCGGTCGCCGGCTTAGCGGCTTGCTTTGCGCGACTAGCTCTGGGGAGAGAAGGAGATAGCGCCGGAAACCTCGCCTTTTGCCTTCTTCGGCGCTGGAACCTGGTTGCTGCGCCTTCTCTTTGTCCATGTGCACACACACGATTCCTCAGCGAAAACCATGCAGAAACCTTTCCACGAGCACCCAGGGATGTGCACCCAGCACCACGTGCACGCACACGCAGCTAGAGAAAAGCACCTACCTTTTCACACACTGATGCCTAAGCAAACGCGTGGCCACACACACGCACACATCCGCAAGCGCGCCTACTCCCATCTATTGAGGGAAAGACGGACGAGCTCTTTGGTTGCTCTTCACAGGCTTGTCCCTGATCTATAGCTGAGGGCAAACACTTGTGTGCTTGTGGGAGAGCCTGTGTCTTTCCTGGAAGCGTTTGGGAGTTTTGCTCAGACGCGTGTTTCCTCACGTTCAAGAATCAAGATCTAGGATACCTGCAGACAGGTGCCTGTTTGTGTGGAGACAGTCTGTTTGAAACTGTGTTCCTCAGCGCCCGCTCTTTCTCCCCGTCGCTCCACACGCCTGGGAGTCCCTTTCTTTCTCTCCACAAGCACGTGTGTTGACTTCGTCGCACATGTGCATCTGCACAAGCGTTGAGCTCAGCAGAGCGTGTCTCTTGACACTTGATGTGCGTTGGCTGTGTCTGCCTGCTCCAGTGAAGAGAGAAACGGGAAATCATCTTGGTAGAGGCAACAAAGCAAAAGCGAGGCAGGATTGACATCTGCTCAACAGAGACGGATTCCCTGCGCTGACACAGTTCACAGTTACACGAGAAGCAATCTGAGCGGTCCGTCGACCGGAGACGTGTTTCCCAAGAGGTCGTTTAGCGAGTGAACAGCAGTGTGCGCGACTTTCAGGAGTGTGCCTGGAAAGTGCCAGAATCACCAGGAGCATCTGTGCAAAAGCTGCTGCCTCTGTGACCGCATTGAGGCACGTTCGCGTGTCTGCGAGTATATAGACGGCTCTTTCGCGTTCACTCCGAGGGAAACGGTCCGCTATTGCTTCTGTGCGCACAGACGCGATTCCCTTGTCTCTTGCGAACACAGGGAACTCTGTGCATCCAAATCTACAGGCTAAGGACGCGTCTGCATATGTTTTGGTGAACAATCGAGTGTGCGTGTTCTGACAGCTGCCTCTATGCAGACGTCTCCACAGAGCCACTTCTGAATGCCCCGCAGCCCAGGACTGAATGGATACACTAACAAGTGCACCGGTGTGAGCAACCACATATGCAGAAGGACGTCTTTCATCTCACAGAAGCGCGAACGTCTTGGCGTTCAAGCACATGGCAGAAACAAGGTGTGAACAGATGAGCTGCTGCTATTTTCTCCGTTCGGCATGCTTCGTTGTAGCTCTCTTGCCGGTCGCCGGCTTAGCGGCTTGCTTTGCGCGACTAGCTCTGGGGAGAGAAGGAGATAGCGCCGGAAACCTCGCCTTTTGCCTTCTTCGGCGCTGGAACCTGGTTGCTGCGCCTTCTCTTTGTCCATGTGCACACACACGATTCCTCAGCGAAAACCATGCAGAAACCTTTCCACGAGCACCCAGGGATGTGCACCCAGCACCACGTGCACGCACACGCAGCTAGAGAAAAGCACCTACCTTTTCACACACTGATGCCTAAGCAAACGCGTGGCCACACACACGCACACATCCGCAAGCGCGCCTACTCCCATCTATTGAGGGAAAGACGGACGAGCTCTTTGGTTGCTCTTCACAGGCTTGTCCCTGATCTATAGCTGAGGGCAAACACTTGTGTGCTTGTGGGAGAGCCTGTGTCTTTCCTGGAAGCGTTTGGGAGTTTTGCTCAGACGCGTGTTTCCTCACGTTCAAGAATCAAGATCTAGGATACCTGCAGACAGGTGCCTGTTTGTGTGGAGACAGTCTGTTTGAAACTGTGTTCCTCAGCGCCCGCTCTTTCTCCCCGTCGCTCCACACGCCTGGGAGTCCCTTTCTTTCTCTCCACAAGCACGTGTGTTGACTTCGTCGCACATGTGCATCTGCACAAGCGTTGAGCTCAGCAGAGCGTGTCTCTTGACACTTGATGTGCGTTGGCTGTGTCTGCCTGCTCCAGTGAAGAGAGAAACGGGAAATCATCTTGGTAGAGGCAACAAAGCAAAAGCGAGGCAGGATTGACATCTGCTCAACAGAGACGGATTCCCTGCGCTGACACAGTTCACAGTTACACGAGAAGCAATCTGAGCGGTCCGTCGACCGGAGACGTGTTTCCCAAGAGGTCGTTTAGCGAGTGAACAGCAGTGTGCGCGACTTTCAGGAGTGTGCCTGGAAAGTGCCAGAATCACCAGGAGCATCTGTGCAAAAGCTGCTGCCTCTGTGACCGCATTGAGGCACGTTCGCGTGTCTGCGAGTATATAGACGGCTCTTTCGCGTTCACTCCGAGGGAAACGGTCCGCTATTGCTTCTGTGCGCACAGACGCGATTCCCTTGTCTCTTGCGAACACAGGGAACTCTGTGCATCCAAATCTACAGGCTAAGGACGCGTCTGCATATGTTTTGGTGAACAATCGAGTGTGCGTGTTCTGACAGCTGCCTCTATGCAGACGTCTCCACAGAGCCACTTCTGAATGCCCCGCAGCCCAGGACTGAATGGATACACTAACAAGTGCACCGGTGTGAGCAACCACATATGCAGAAGGACGTCTTTCATCTCACAGAAGCGCGAACGTCTTGGCGTTCAAGCACATGGCAGAAACAAGGTGTGAACAGATGAGCTGCTGCTATTTTCTCCGTTCGGCATGCTTCGTTGTAGCTCTCTTGCCGGTCGCCGGCTTAGCGGCTTGCTTTGCGCGACTAGCTCTGGGGAGAGAAGGAGATAGCGCCGGAAACCTCGCCTTTTGCCTTCTTCGGCGCTGGAACCTGGTTGCTGCGCCTTCTCTTTGTCCATGTGCACACACACGATTCCTCAGCGAAAACCATGCAGAAACCTTTCCACGAGCACCCAGGGATGTGCACCCAGCACCACGTGCACGCACACGCAGCTAGAGAAAAGCACCTACCTTTTCACACACTGATGCCTAAGCAAACGCGTGGCCACACACACGCACACATCCGCAAGCGCGCCTACTCCCATCTATTGAGGGAAAGACGGACGAGCTCTTTGGTTGCTCTTCACAGGCTTGTCCCTGATCTATAGCTGAGGGCAAACACTTGTGTGCTTGTGGGAGAGCCTGTGTCTTTCCTGGAAGCGTTTGGGAGTTTTGCTCAGACGCGTGTTTCCTCAAGTTCAAGAATCAAGATCTAGGATACCTGCAGACAGGTGCCTGTTTGTGTGGAGACAGTCTGTTTGAAACTGTGTTCCTCAGCGCCCGCTCTTTCTCCCCGTCGCTCCACACGCCTGGGAGTCCCTTTCTTTCTCTCCACAAGCACGTGTGTTGACTTCGTCGCACATGTGCATCTGCACAAGCGTTGAGCTCAGCAGAGCGTGTCTCTTGACACTTGATGTGCGTTGGCTGTGTCTGCCTGCTCCAGTGAAGAGAGAAACGGGAAATCATCTTGGTAGAGGCAACAAAGCAAAAGCGAGGCAGGATTGACATCTGCTCAACAGAGACGGATTCCCTGCGCTGACACAGTTCACAGTTACACGAGAAGCAATCTGAGCGGTCCGTCGACCGGAGACGTGTTTCCCAAGAGGTCGTTTAGCGAGTGAACAGCAGTGTGCGCGACTTTCAGGAGTGTGCCTGGAAAGTGCCAGAATCACCAGGAGCATCTGTGCAAAAGCTGCTGCCTCTGTGACCGCATTGAGGCACGTTCGCGTGTCTGCGAGTATATAGACGGCTCTTTCGCGTTCACTCCGAGGGAAACGGTCCGCTATTGCTTCTGTGCGCACAGACGCGATTCCCTTGTCTCTTGCGAACACAGGGAACTCTGTGCATCCAAATCTACAGGCTAAGGACGCGTCTGCATATGTTTTGGTGAACAATCGAGTGTGCGTGTTCTGACAGCTGCCTCTATGCAGACGTCTCCACAGAGCCACTTCTGAATGCCCCGCAGCCCAGGACTGAATGGATACACTAACAAGTGCACCGGTGTGAGCAACCACATATGCAGAAGGACGTCTTTCATCTCACAGAAGCGCGAACGTCTTGGCGTTCAAGCACATGGCAGAAACAAGGTGTGAACAGATGAGCTGCTGCTATTTTCTCCGTTCGGCATGCTTCGTTGTAGCTCTCTTGCCGGTCGCCGGCTTAGCGGCTTGCTTTGCGCGACTAGCTCTGGGGAGAGAAGGAGATAGCGCCGGAAACCTCGCCTTTTGCCTTCTTCGGCGCTGGAACCTGGTTGCTGCGCCTTCTCTTTGTCCATGTGCACACACACGATTCCTCAGCGAAAACCATGCAGAAACCTTTCCACGAGCACCCAGGGATGTGCACCCAGCACCACGTGCACGCACACGCAGCTAGAGAAAAGCACCTACCTTTTCACACACTGATGCCTAAGCAAACGCGTGGCCACACACACGCACACATCTGCAAGCGCGCCTACTCCCATCTATTGAGGGAAAGACGGACGAGCTCTTTGGTTGCTCTTCACAGGCTTGTCCCTGATCTATAGCTGAGGGCAAACACTTGTGTGCTTGTGGGAGAGCCTGTGTCTTTCCTGGAAGCGTTTGGGAGTTTTGCTCAGACGCGTGTTTCCTCAAGTTCAAGAATCAAGATCTAGGATACCTGCAGACAGGTGCCTGTTTGTGTGGAGACAGTCTGTTTGAAACTGTGTTCCTCAGCGCCCGCTCTTTCTCCCCGTCGCTCCACACGCCTGGGAGTCCCTTTCTTTCTCTCCACAAGCACGTGTGTTGACTTCGTCGCACATGTGCATCTGCACAAGCGTTGAGCTCAGCAGAGCGTGTCTCTTGACACTTGATGTGCGTTGGCTGTGTCTGCCTGCTCCAGTGAAGAGAGAAACGGGAAATCATCTTGGTAGAGGCAACAAAGCAAAAGCGAGGCAGGATTGACATCTGCTCAACAGAGACGGATTCCCTGCGCTGACACAGTTCACAGTTACACGAGAAGCAATCTGAGCGGTCCGTCGACCGGAGACGTGTTTCCCAAGAGGTCGTTTAGCGAGTGAACAGCAGTGTGCGCGACTTTCAGGAGTGTGCCTGGAAAGTGCCAGAATCACCAGGAGCATCTGTGCAAAAGCTGCTGCCTCTGTGACCGCATTGAGGCACGTTCGCGTGTCTGCGAGTATATAGACGGCTCTTTCGCGTTCACTCCGAGGGAAACGGTCCGCTATTGCTTCTGTGCGCACAGACGCGATTCCCTTGTCTCTTGCGAACACAGGGAACTCTGTGCATCCAAATCTACAGGCTAAGGACGCGTCTGCATATGTTTTGGTGAACAATCGAGTGTGCGTGTTCTGACAGCTGCCTCTATGCAGACGTCTCCACAGAGCCACTTCTGAATGCCCCGCAGCCCAGGACTGAATGGATACACTAACAAGTGCACCGGTGTGAGCAACCACATATGCAGAAGGACGTCTTTCATCTCACAGAAGCGCGAACGTCTTGGCGTTCAAGCACATGGCAGAAACAAGGTGTGAACAGATGAGCTGCTGCTATTTTCTCCGTTCGGCATGCTTCGTTGTAGCTCTCTTGCCGGTCGCCGGCTTAGCGGCTTGCTTTGCGCGACTAGCTCTGGGGAGAGAAGGAGATAGCGCCGGAAACCTCGCCTTTTGCCTTCTTCGGCGCTGGAACCTGGTTGCTGCGCCTTCTCTTTGTCCATGTGCACACACACGATTCCTCAGCGAAAACCATGCAGAAACCTTTCCACGAGCACCCAGGGATGTGCACCCAGCACCACGTGCACGCACACGCAGCTAGAGAAAAGCACCTACCTTTTCACACACTGATGCCTAAGCAAACGCGTGGCCACACACACGCACACATCCGCAAGCGCGCCTACTCCCATCTATTGAGGGAAAGACGGACGAGCTCTTTGGTTGCTCTTCACAGGCTTGTCCCTGATCTATAGCTGAGGGCAAACACTTGTGTGCTTGTGGGAGAGCCTGTGTCTTTCCTGGAAGCGTTTGGGAGTTTTGCTCAGACGCGTGTTTCCTCACGTTCAAGAATCAAGATCTAGGATACCTGCAGACAGGTGCCTGTTTGTGTGGAGACAGTCTGTTTGAAACTGTGTTCCTCAGCGCCCGCTCTTTCTCCCCGTCGCTCCACACGCCTGGGAGTCCCTTTCTTTCTCTCCACAAGCACGTGTGTTGACTTCGTCGCACATGTGCATCTGCACAAGCGTTGAGCTCAGCAGAGCGTGTCTCTTGACACTTGATGTGCGTTGGCTGTGTCTGCCTGCTCCAGTGAAGAGAGAAACGGGAAATCATCTTGGTAGAGGCAACAAAGCAAAAGCGAGGCAGGATTGACATCTGCTCAACAGAGACGGATTCCCTGCGCTGACACAGTTCACAGTTACACGAGAAGCAATCTGAGCGGTCCGTCGACCGGAGACGTGTTTCCCAAGAGGTCGTTTAGCGAGTGAACAGCAGTGTGCGCGACTTTCAGGAGTGTGCCTGGAAAGTGCCAGAATCACCAGGAGCATCTGTGCAAAAGCTGCTGCCTCTGTGACCGCATTGAGGCACGTTCGCGTGTCTGCGAGTATATAGACGGCTCTTTCGCGTTCACTCCGAGGGAAACGGTCCGCTATTGCTTCTGTGCGCACAGACGCGATTCCCTTGTCTCTTGCGAACACAGGGAACTCTGTGCATCCAAATCTACAGGCTAAGGACGCGTCTGCATATGTTTTGGTGAACAATCGAGTGTGCGTGTTCTGACAGCTGCCTCTATGCAGACGTCTCCACAGAGCCACTTCTGAATGCCCCGCAGCCCAGGACTGAATGGATACACTAACAAGTGCACCGGTGTGAGCAACCACATATGCAGAAGGACGTCTTTCATCTCACAGAAGCGCGAACGTCTTGGCGTTCAAGCACATGGCAGAAACAAGGTGTGAACAGATGAGCTGCTGCTATTTTCTCCGTTCGGCATGCTTCGTTGTAGCTCTCTTGCCGGTCGCCGGCTTAGCGGCTTGCTTTGCGCGACTAGCTCTGGGGAGAGAAGGAGATAGCGCCGGAAACCTCGCCTTTTGCCTTCTTCGGCGCTGGAACCTGGTTGCTGCGCCTTCTCTTTGTCCATGTGCACACACACGATTCCTCAGCGAAAACCATGCAGAAACCTTTCCACGAGCACCCAGGGATGTGCACCCAGCACCACGTGCACGCACACGCAGCTAGAGAAAAGCACCTACCTTTTCACACACTGATGCCTAAGCAAACGCGTGGCCACACACACGCACACATCCGCAAGCGCGCCTACTCCCATCTATTGAGGGAAAGACGGACGAGCTCTTTGGTTGCTCTTCACAGGCTTGTCCCTGATCTATAGCTGAGGGCAAACACTTGTGTGCTTGTGGGAGAGCCTGTGTCTTTCCTGGAAGCGTTTGGGAGTTTTGCTCAGACGCGTGTTTCCTCACGTTCAAGAATCAAGATCTAGGATACCTGCAGACAGGTGCCTGTTTGTGTGGAGACAGTCTGTTTGAAACTGTGTTCCTCAGCGCCCGCTCTTTCTCCCCGTCGCTCCACACGCCTGGGAGTCCCTTTCTTTCTCTCCACAAGCACGTGTGTTGACTTCGTCGCACATGTGCATCTGCACAAGCGTTGAGCTCAGCAGAGCGTGTCTCTTGACACTTGATGTGCGTTGGCTGTGTCTGCCTGCTCCAGTGAAGAGAGAAACGGGAAATCATCTTGGTAGAGGCAACAAAGCAAAAGCGAGGCAGGATTGACATCTGCTCAACAGAGACGGATTCCCTGCGCTGACACAGTTCACAGTTACACGAGAAGCAATCTGAGCGGTCCGTCGACCGGAGACGTGTTTCCCAAGAGGTCGTTTAGCGAGTGAACAGCAGTGTGCGCGACTTTCAGGAGTGTGCCTGGAAAGTGCCAGAATCACCAGGAGCATCTGTGCAAAAGCTGCTGCCTCTGTGACCGCATTGAGGCACGTTCGCGTGTCTGCGAGTATATAGACGGCTCTTTCGCGTTCACTCCGAGGGAAACGGTCCGCTATTGCTTCTGTGCGCACAGACGCGATTCCCTTGTCTCTTGCGAACACAGGGAACTCTGTGCATCCAAATCTACAGGCTAAGGACGCGTCTGCATATGTTTTGGTGAACAATCGAGTGTGCGTGTTCTGACAGCTGCCTCTATGCAGACGTCTCCACAGAGCCACTTCTGAATGCCCCGCAGCCCAGGACTGAATGGATACACTAACAAGTGCACCGGTGTGAGCAACCACATATGCAGAAGGACGTCTTTCATCTCACAGAAGCGCGAACGTCTTGGCGTTCAAGCACATGGCAGAAACAAGGTGTGAACAGATGAGCTGCTGCTATTTTCTCCGTTCGGCATGCTTCGTTGTAGCTCTCTTGCCGGTCGCCGGCTTAGCGGCTTGCTTTGCGCGACTAGCTCTGGGGAGAGAAGGAGATAGCGCCGGAAACCTCGCCTTTTGCCTTCTTCGGCGCTGGAACCTGGTTGCTGCGCCTTCTCTTTGTCCATGTGCACACACACGATTCCTCAGCGAAAACCATGCAGAAACCTTTCCACGAGCACCCAGGGATGTGCACCCAGCACCACGTGCACGCACACGCAGCTAGAGAAAAGCACCTACCTTTTCACACACTGATGCCTAAGCAAACGCGTGGCCACACACACGCACACATCCGCAAGCGCGCCTACTCCCATCTATTGAGGGAAAGACGGACGAGCTCTTTGGTTGCTCTTCACAGGCTTGTCCCTGATCTATAGCTGAGGGCAAACACTTGTGTGCTTGTGGGAGAGCCTGTGTCTTTCCTGGAAGCGTTTGGGAGTTTTGCTCAGACGCGTGTTTCCTCACGTTCAAGAATCAAGATCTAGGATACCTGCAGACAGGTGCCTGTTTGTGTGGAGACAGTCTGTTTGAAACTGTGTTCCTCAGCGCCCGCTCTTTCTCCCCGTCGCTCCACACGCCTGGGAGTCCCTTTCTTTCTCTCCACAAGCACGTGTGTTGACTTCGTCGCACATGTGCATCTGCACAAGCGTTGAGCTCAGCAGAGCGTGTCTCTTGACACTTGATGTGCGTTGGCTGTGTCTGCCTGCTCCAGTGAAGAGAGAAACGGGAAATCATCTTGGTAGAGGCAACAAAGCAAAAGCGAGGCAGGATTGACATCTGCTCAACAGAGACGGATTCCCTGCGCTGACACAGTTCACAGTTACACGAGAAGCAATCTGAGCGGTCCGTCGACCGGAGACGTGTTTCCCAAGAGGTCGTTTAGCGAGTGAACAGCAGTGTGCGCGACTTTCAGGAGTGTGCCTGGAAAGTGCCAGAATCACCAGGAGCATCTGTGCAAAAGCTGCTGCCTCTGTGACCGCATTGAGGCACGTTCGCGTGTCTGCGAGTATATAGACGGCTCTTTCGCGTTCACTCCGAGGGAAACGGTCCGCTATTGCTTCTGTGCGCACAGACGCGATTCCCTTGTCTCTTGCGAACACAGGGAACTCTGTGCATCCAAATCTACAGGCTAAGGACGCGTCTGCATATGTTTTGGTGAACAATCGAGTGTGCGTGTTCTGACAGCTGCCTCTATGCAGACGTCTCCACAGAGCCACTTCTGAATGCCCCGCAGCCCAGGACTGAATGGATACACTAACAAGTGCACCGGTGTGAGCAACCACATATGCAGAAGGACGTCTTTCATCTCACAGAAGCGCGAACGTCTTGGCGTTCAAGCACATGGCAGAAACAAGGTGTGAACAGATGAGCTGCTGCTATTTTCTCCGTTCGGCATGCTTCGTTGTAGCTCTCTTGCCGGTCGCCGGCTTAGCGGCTTGCTTTGCGCGACTAGCTCTGGGGAGAGAAGGAGATAGCGCCGGAAACCTCGCCTTTTGCCTTCTTCGGCGCTGGAACCTGGTTGCTGCGCCTTCTCTTTGTCCATGTGCACACACACGATTCCTCAGCGAAAACCATGCAGAAACCTTTCCACGAGCACCCAGGGATGTGCACCCAGCACCACGTGCACGCACACGCAGCTAGAGAAAAGCACCTACCTTTTCACACACTGATGCCTAAGCAAACGCGTGGCCACACACACGCACACATCCGCAAGCGCGCCTACTCCCATCTATTGAGGGAAAGACGGACGAGCTCTTTGGTTGCTCTTCACAGGCTTGTCCCTGATCTATAGCTGAGGGCAAACACTTGTGTGCTTGTGGGAGAGCCTGTGTCTTTCCTGGAAGCGTTTGGGAGTTTTGCTCAGACGCGTGTTTCCTCAAGTTCAAGAATCAAGATCTAGGATACCTGCAGACAGGTGCCTGTTTGTGTGGAGACAGTCTGTTTGAAACTGTGTTCCTCAGCGCCCGCTCTTTCTCCCCGTCGCTCCACACGCCTGGGAGTCCCTTTCTTTCTCTCCACAAGCACGTGTGTTGACTTCGTCGCACATGTGCATCTGCACAAGCGTTGAGCTCAGCAGAGCGTGTCTCTTGACACTTGATGTGCGTTGGCTGTGTCTGCCTGCTCCAGTGAAGAGAGAAACGGGAAATCATCTTGGTAGAGGCAACAAAGCAAAAGCGAGGCAGGATTGACATCTGCTCAACAGAGACGGATTCCCTGCGCTGACACAGTTCACAGTTACACGAGAAGCAATCTGAGCGGTCCGTCGACCGGAGACGTGTTTCCCAAGAGGTCGTTTAGCGAGTGAACAGCAGTGTGCGCGACTTTCAGGAGTGTGCCTGGAAAGTGCCAGAATCACCAGGAGCATCTGTGCAAAAGCTGCTGCCTCTGTGACCGCATTGAGGCACGTTCGCGTGTCTGCGAGTATATAGACGGCTCTTTCGCGTTCACTCCGAGGGAAACGGTCCGCTATTGCTTCTGTGCGCACAGACGCGATTCCCTTGTCTCTTGCGAACACAGGGAACTCTGTGCATCCAAATCTACAGGCTAAGGACGCGTCTGCATATGTTTTGGTGAACAATCGAGTGTGCGTGTTCTGACAGCTGCCTCTATGCAGACGTCTCCACAGAGCCACTTCTGAATGCCCCGCAGCCCAGGACTGAATGGATACACTAACAAGTGCACCGGTGTGAGCAACCACATATGCAGAAGGACGTCTTTCATCTCACAGAAGCGCGAACGTCTTGGCGTTCAAGCACATGGCAGAAACAAGGTGTGAACAGATGAGCTGCTGCTATTTTCTCCGTTCGGCATGCTTCGTTGTAGCTCTCTTGCCGGTCGCCGGCTTAGCGGCTTGCTTTGCGCGACTAGCTCTGGGGAGAGAAGGAGATAGCGCCGGAAACCTCGCCTTTTGCCTTCTTCGGCGCTGGAACCTGGTTGCTGCGCCTTCTCTTTGTCCATGTGCACACACACGATTCCTCAGCGAAAACCATGCAGAAACCTTTCCACGAGCACCCAGGGATGTGCACCCAGCACCACGTGCACGCACACGCAGCTAGAGAAAAGCACCTACCTTTTCACACACTGATGCCTAAGCAAACGCGTGGCCACACACACGCACACATCCGCAAGCGCGCCTACTCCCATCTATTGAGGGAAAGACGGACGAGCTCTTTGGTTGCTCTTCACAGGCTTGTCCCTGATCTATAGCTGAGGGCAAACACTTGTGTGCTTGTGGGAGAGCCTGTGTCTTTCCTGGAAGCGTTTGGGAGTTTTGCTCAGACGCGTGTTTCCTCACGTTCAAGAATCAAGATCTAGGATACCTGCAGACAGGTGCCTGTTTGTGTGGAGACAGTCTGTTTGAAACTGTGTTCCTCAGCGCCCGCTCTTTCTCCCCGTCGCTCCACACGCCTGGGAGTCCCTTTCTTTCTCTCCACAAGCACGTGTGTTGACTTCGTCGCACATGTGCATCTGCACAAGCGTTGAGCTCAGCAGAGCGTGTCTCTTGACACTTGATGTGCGTTGGCTGTGTCTGCCTGCTCCAGTGAAGAGAGAAACGGGAAATCATCTTGGTAGAGGCAACAAAGCAAAAGCGAGGCAGGATTGACATCTGCTCAACAGAGACGGATTCCCTGCGCTGACACAGTTCACAGTTACACGAGAAGCAATCTGAGCGGTCCGTCGACCGGAGACGTGTTTCCCAAGAGGTCGTTTAGCGAGTGAACAGCAGTGTGCGCGACTTTCAGGAGTGTGCCTGGAAAGTGCCAGAATCACCAGGAGCATCTGTGCAAAAGCTGCTGCCTCTGTGACCGCATTGAGGCACGTTCGCGTGTCTGCGAGTATATAGACGGCTCTTTCGCGTTCACTCCGAGGGAAACGGTCCGCTATTGCTTCTGTGCGCACAGACGCGATTCCCTTGTCTCTTGCGAACACAGGGAACTCTGTGCATCCAAATCTACAGGCTAAGGACGCGTCTGCATATGTTTTGGTGAACAATCGAGTGTGCGTGTTCTGACAGCTGCCTCTATGCAGACGTCTCCACAGAGCCACTTCTGAATGCCCCGCAGCCCAGGACTGAATGGATACACTAACAAGTGCACCGGTGTGAGCAACCACATATGCAGAAGGACGTCTTTCATCTCACAGAAGCGCGAACGTCTTGGCGTTCAAGCACATGGCAGAAACAAGGTGTGAACAGATGAGCTGCTGCTATTTTCTCCGTTCGGCATGCTTCGTTGTAGCTCTCTTGCCGGTCGCCGGCTTAGCGGCTTGCTTTGCGCGACTAGCTCTGGGGAGAGAAGGAGATAGCGCCGGAAACCTCGCCTTTTGCCTTCTTCGGCGCTGGAACCTGGTTGCTGCGCCTTCTCTTTGTCCATGTGCACACACACGATTCCTCAGCGAAAACCATGCAGAAACCTTTCCACGAGCACCCAGGGATGTGCACCCAGCACCACGTGCACGCACACGCAGCTAGAGAAAAGCACCTACCTTTTCACACACTGATGCCTAAGCAAACGCGTGGCCACACACACGCACACATCCGCAAGCGCGCCTACTCCCATCTATTGAGGGAAAGACGGACGAGCTCTTTGGTTGCTCTTCACAGGCTTGTCCCTGATCTATAGCTGAGGGCAAACACTTGTGTGCTTGTGGGAGAGCCTGTGTCTTTCCTGGAAGCGTTTGGGAGTTTTGCTCAGACGCGTGTTTCCTCAAGTTCAAGAATCAAGATCTAGGATACCTGCAGACAGGTGCCTGTTTGTGTGGAGACAGTCTGTTTGAAACTGTGTTCCTCAGCGCCCGCTCTTTCTCCCCGTCGCTCCACACGCCTGGGAGTCCCTTTCTTTCTCTCCACAAGCACGTGTGTTGACTTCGTCGCACATGTGCATCTGCACAAGCGTTGAGCTCAGCAGAGCGTGTCTCTTGACACTTGATGTGCGTTGGCTGTGTCTGCCTGCTCCAGTGAAGAGAGAAACGGGAAATCATCTTGGTAGAGGCAACAAAGCAAAAGCGAGGCAGGATTGACATCTGCTCAACAGAGACGGATTCCCTGCGCTGACACAGTTCACAGTTACACGAGAAGCAATCTGAGCGGTCCGTCGACCGGAGACGTGTTTCCCAAGAGGTCGTTTAGCGAGTGAACAGCAGTGTGCGCGACTTTCAGGAGTGTGCCTGGAAAGTGCCAGAATCACCAGGAGCATCTGTGCAAAAGCTGCTGCCTCTGTGACCGCATTGAGGCACGTTCGCGTGTCTGCGAGTATATAGACGGCTCTTTCGCGTTCACTCCGAGGGAAACGGTCCGCTATTGCTTCTGTGCGCACAGACGCGATTCCCTTGTCTCTTGCGAACACAGGGAACTCTGTGCATCCAAATCTACAGGCTAAGGACGCGTCTGCATATGTTTTGGTGAACAATCGAGTGTGCGTGTTCTGACAGCTGCCTCTATGCAGACGTCTCCACAGAGCCACTTCTGAATGCCCCGCAGCCCAGGACTGAATGGATACACTAACAAGTGCACCGGTGTGAGCAACCACATATGCAGAAGGACGTCTTTCATCTCACAGAAGCGCGAACGTCTTGGCGTTCAAGCACATGGCAGAAACAAGGTGTGAACAGATGAGCTGCTGCTATTTTCTCCGTTCGGCATGCTTCGTTGTAGCTCTCTTGCCGGTCGCCGGCTTAGCGGCTTGCTTTGCGCGACTAGCTCTGGGGAGAGAAGGAGATAGCGCCGGAAACCTCGCCTTTTGCCTTCTTCGGCGCTGGAACCTGGTTGCTGCGCCTTCTCTTTGTCCATGTGCACACACACGATTCCTCAGCGAAAACCATGCAGAAACCTTTCCACGAGCACCCAGGGATGTGCACCCAGCACCACGTGCACGCACACGCAGCTAGAGAAAAGCACCTACCTTTTCACACACTGATGCCTAAGCAAACGCGTGGCCACACACACGCACACATCCGCAAGCGCGCCTACTCCCATCTATTGAGGGAAAGACGGACGAGCTCTTTGGTTGCTCTTCACAGGCTTGTCCCTGATCTATAGCTGAGGGCAAACACTTGTGTGCTTGTGGGAGAGCCTGTGTCTTTCCTGGAAGCGTTTGGGAGTTTTGCTCAGACGCGTGTTTCCTCAAGTTCAAGAATCAAGATCTAGGATACCTGCAGACAGGTGCCTGTTTGTGTGGAGACAGTCTGTTTGAAACTGTGTTCCTCAGCGCCCGCTCTTTCTCCCCGTCGCTCCACACGCCTGGGAGTCCCTTTCTTTCTCTCCACAAGCACGTGTGTTGACTTCGTCGCACATGTGCATCTGCACAAGCGTTGAGCTCAGCAGAGCGTGTCTCTTGACACTTGATGTGCGTTGGCTGTGTCTGCCTGCTCCAGTGAAGAGAGAAACGGGAAATCATCTTGGTAGAGGCAACAAAGCAAAAGCGAGGCAGGATTGACATCTGCTCAACAGAGACGGATTCCCTGCGCTGACACAGTTCACAGTTACACGAGAAGCAATCTGAGCGGTCCGTCGACCGGAGACGTGTTTCCCAAGAGGTCGTTTAGCGAGTGAACAGCAGTGTGCGCGACTTTCAGGAGTGTGCCTGGAAAGTGCCAGAATCACCAGGAGCATCTGTGCAAAAGCTGCTGCCTCTGTGACCGCATTGAGGCACGTTCGCGTGTCTGCGAGTATATAGACGGCTCTTTCGCGTTCACTCCGAGGGAAACGGTCCGCTATTGCTTCTGTGCGCACAGACGCGATTCCCTTGTCTCTTGCGAACACAGGGAACTCTGTGCATCCAAATCTACAGGCTAAGGACGCGTCTGCATATGTTTTGGTGAACAATCGAGTGTGCGTGTTCTGACAGCTGCCTCTATGCAGACGTCTCCACAGAGCCACTTCTGAATGCCCCGCAGCCCAGGACTGAATGGATACACTAACAAGTGCACCGGTGTGAGCAACCACATATGCAGAAGGACGTCTTTCATCTCACAGAAGCGCGAACGTCTTGGCGTTCAAGCACATGGCAGAAACAAGGTGTGAACAGATGAGCTGCTGCTATTTTCTCCGTTCGGCATGCTTCGTTGTAGCTCTCTTGCCGGTCGCCGGCTTAGCGGCTTGCTTTGCGCGACTAGCTCTGGGGAGAGAAGGAGATAGCGCCGGAAACCTCGCCTTTTGCCTTCTTCGGCGCTGGAACCTGGTTGCTGCGCCTTCTCTTTGTCCATGTGCACACACACGATTCCTCAGCGAAAACCATGCAGAAACCTTTCCACGAGCACCCAGGGATGTGCACCCAGCACCACGTGCACGCACACGCAGCTAGAGAAAAGCACCTACCTTTTCACACACTGATGCCTAAGCAAACGCGTGGCCACACACACGCACACATCCGCAAGCGCGCCTACTCCCATCTATTGAGGGAAAGACGGACGAGCTCTTTGGTTGCTCTTCACAGGCTTGTCCCTGATCTATAGCTGAGGGCAAACACTTGTGTGCTTGTGGGAGAGCCTGTGTCTTTCCTGGAAGCGTTTGGGAGTTTTGCTCAGACGCGTGTTTCCTCAAGTTCAAGAATCAAGATCTAGGATACCTGCAGACAGGTGCCTGTTTGTGTGGAGACAGTCTGTTTGAAACTGTGTTCCTCAGCGCCCGCTCTTTCTCCCCGTCGCTCCACACGCCTGGGAGTCCCTTTCTTTCTCTCCACAAGCACGTGTGTTGACTTCGTCGCACATGTGCATCTGCACAAGCGTTGAGCTCAGCAGAGCGTGTCTCTTGACACTTGATGTGCGTTGGCTGTGTCTGCCTGCTCCAGTGAAGAGAGAAACGGGAAATCATCTTGGTAGAGGCAACAAAGCAAAAGCGAGGCAGGATTGACATCTGCTCAACAGAGACGGATTCCCTGCGCTGACACAGTTCACAGTTACACGAGAAGCAATCTGAGCGGTCCGTCGACCGGAGACGTGTTTCCCAAGAGGTCGTTTAGCGAGTGAACAGCAGTGTGCGCGACTTTCAGGAGTGTGCCTGGAAAGTGCCAGAATCACCAGGAGCATCTGTGCAAAAGCTGCTGCCTCTGTGACCGCATTGAGGCACGTTCGCGTGTCTGCGAGTATATAGACGGCTCTTTCGCGTTCACTCCGAGGGAAACGGTCCGCTATTGCTTCTGTGCGCACAGACGCGATTCCCTTGTCTCTTGCGAACACAGGGAACTCTGTGCATCCAAATCTACAGGCTAAGGACGCGTCTGCATATGTTTTGGTGAACAATCGAGTGTGCGTGTTCTGACAGCTGCCTCTATGCAGACGTCTCCACAGAGCCACTTCTGAATGCCCCGCAGCCCAGGACTGAATGGATACACTAACAAGTGCACCGGTGTGAGCAACCACATATGCAGAAGGACGTCTTTCATCTCACAGAAGCGCGAACGTCTTGGCGTTCAAGCACATGGCAGAAACAAGGTGTGAACAGATGAGCTGCTGCTATTTTCTCCGTTCGGCATGCTTCGTTGTAGCTCTCTTGCCGGTCGCCGGCTTAGCGGCTTGCTTTGCGCGACTAGCTCTGGGGAGAGAAGGAGATAGCGCCGGAAACCTCGCCTTTTGCCTTCTTCGGCGCTGGAACCTGGTTGCTGCGCCTTCTCTTTGTCCATGTGCACACACACGATTCCTCAGCGAAAACCATGCAGAAACCTTTCCACGAGCACCCAGGGATGTGCACCCAGCACCACGTGCACGCACACGCAGCTAGAGAAAAGCACCTACCTTTTCACACACTGATGCCTAAGCAAACGCGTGGCCACACACACGCACACATCCGCAAGCGCGCCTACTCCCATCTATTGAGGGAAAGACGGACGAGCTCTTTGGTTGCTCTTCACAGGCTTGTCCCTGATCTATAGCTGAGGGCAAACACTTGTGTGCTTGTGGGAGAGCCTGTGTCTTTCCTGGAAGCGTTTGGGAGTTTTGCTCAGACGCGTGTTTCCTCAAGTTCAAGAATCAAGATCTAGGATACCTGCAGACAGGTGCCTGTTTGTGTGGAGACAGTCTGTTTGAAACTGTGTTCCTCAGCGCCCGCTCTTTCTCCCCGTCGCTCCACACGCCTGGGAGTCCCTTTCTTTCTCTCCACAAGCACGTGTGTTGACTTCGTCGCACATGTGCATCTGCACAAGCGTTGAGCTCAGCAGAGCGTGTCTCTTGACACTTGATGTGCGTTGGCTGTGTCTGCCTGCTCCAGTGAAGAGAGAAACGGGAAATCATCTTGGTAGAGGCAACAAAGCAAAAGCGAGGCAGGATTGACATCTGCTCAACAGAGACGGATTCCCTGCGCTGACACAGTTCACAGTTACACGAGAAGCAATCTGAGCGGTCCGTCGACCGGAGACGTGTTTCCCAAGAGGTCGTTTAGCGAGTGAACAGCAGTGTGCGCGACTTTCAGGAGTGTGCCTGGAAAGTGCCAGAATCACCAGGAGCATCTGTGCAAAAGCTGCTGCCTCTGTGACCGCATTGAGGCACGTTCGCGTGTCTGCGAGTATATAGACGGCTCTTTCGCGTTCACTCCGAGGGAAACGGTCCGCTATTGCTTCTGTGCGCACAGACGCGATTCCCTTGTCTCTTGCGAACACAGGGAACTCTGTGCATCCAAATCTACAGGCTAAGGACGCGTCTGCATATGTTTTGGTGAACAATCGAGTGTGCGTGTTCTGACAGCTGCCTCTATGCAGACGTCTCCACAGAGCCACTTCTGAATGCCCCGCAGCCCAGGACTGAATGGATACACTAACAAGTGCACCGGTGTGAGCAACCACATATGCAGAAGGACGTCTTTCATCTCACAGAAGCGCGAACGTCTTGGCGTTCAAGCACATGGCAGAAACAAGGTGTGAACAGATGAGCTGCTGCTATTTTCTCCGTTCGGCATGCTTCGTTGTAGCTCTCTTGCCGGTCGCCGGCTTAGCGGCTTGCTTTGCGCGACTAGCTCTGGGGAGAGAAGGAGATAGCGCCGGAAACCTCGCCTTTTGCCTTCTTCGGCGCTGGAACCTGGTTGCTGCGCCTTCTCTTTGTCCATGTGCACACACACGATTCCTCAGCGAAAACCATGCAGAAACCTTTCCACGAGCACCCAGGGATGTGCACCCAGCACCACGTGCACGCACACGCAGCTAGAGAAAAGCACCTACCTTTTCACACACTGATGCCTAAGCAAACGCGTGGCCACACACACGCACACATCCGCAAGCGCGCCTACTCCCATCTATTGAGGGAAAGACGGACGAGCTCTTTGGTTGCTCTTCACAGGCTTGTCCCTGATCTATAGCTGAGGGCAAACACTTGTGTGCTTGTGGGAGAGCCTGTGTCTTTCCTGGAAGCGTTTGGGAGTTTTGCTCAGACGCGTGTTTCCTCAAGTTCAAGAATCAAGATCTAGGATACCTGCAGACAGGTGCCTGTTTGTGTGGAGACAGTCTGTTTGAAACTGTGTTCCTCAGCGCCCGCTCTTTCTCCCCGTCGCTCCACACGCCTGGGAGTCCCTTTCTTTCTCTCCACAAGCACGTGTGTTGACTTCGTCGCACATGTGCATCTGCACAAGCGTTGAGCTCAGCAGAGCGTGTCTCTTGACACTTGATGTGCGTTGGCTGTGTCTGCCTGCTCCAGTGAAGAGAGAAACGGGAAATCATCTTGGTAGAGGCAACAAAGCAAAAGCGAGGCAGGATTGACATCTGCTCAACAGAGACGGATTCCCTGCGCTGACACAGTTCACAGTTACACGAGAAGCAATCTGAGCGGTCCGTCGACCGGAGACGTGTTTCCCAAGAGGTCGTTTAGCGAGTGAACAGCAGTGTGCGCGACTTTCAGGAGTGTGCCTGGAAAGTGCCAGAATCACCAGGAGCATCTGTGCAAAAGCTGCTGCCTCTGTGACCGCATTGAGGCACGTTCGCGTGTCTGCGAGTATATAGACGGCTCTTTCGCGTTCACTCCGAGGGAAACGGTCCGCTATTGCTTCTGTGCGCACAGACGCGATTCCCTTGTCTCTTGCGAACACAGGGAACTCTGTGCATCCAAATCTACAGGCTAAGGACGCGTCTGCATATGTTTTGGTGAACAATCGAGTGTGCGTGTTCTGACAGCTGCCTCTATGCAGACGTCTCCACAGAGCCACTTCTGAATGCCCCGCAGCCCAGGACTGAATGGATACACTAACAAGTGCACCGGTGTGAGCAACCACATATGCAGAAGGACGTCTTTCATCTCACAGAAGCGCGAACGTCTTGGCGTTCAAGCACATGGCAGAAACAAGGTGTGAACAGATGAGCTGCTGCTATTTTCTCCGTTCGGCATGCTTCGTTGTAGCTCTCTTGCCGGTCGCCGGCTTAGCGGCTTGCTTTGCGCGACTAGCTCTGGGGAGAGAAGGAGATAGCGCCGGAAACCTCGCCTTTTGCCTTCTTCGGCGCTGGAACCTGGTTGCTGCGCCTTCTCTTTGTCCATGTGCACACACACGATTCCTCAGCGAAAACCATGCAGAAACCTTTCCACGAGCACCCAGGGATGTGCACCCAGCACCACGTGCACGCACACGCAGCTAGAGAAAAGCACCTACCTTTTCACACACTGATGCCTAAGCAAACGCGTGGCCACACACACGCACACATCCGCAAGCGCGCCTACTCCCATCTATTGAGGGAAAGACGGACGAGCTCTTTGGTTGCTCTTCACAGGCTTGTCCCTGATCTATAGCTG
Organism: Patagioenas fasciata; assembly: GCF_037038585.1. Classification (NCBI taxonomy): domain Eukaryota; kingdom Metazoa; phylum Chordata; class Aves; order Columbiformes; family Columbidae; genus Patagioenas; species Patagioenas fasciata. The sequence goes on from NC_092542.1 coordinate 9,087,207, forward strand.
AGGGCAAACACTTGTGTGCTTGTGGGAGAGCCTGTGTCTTTCCTGGAAGCGTTTGGGAGTTTTGCTCAGACGCGTGTTTCCTCAAGTTCAAGAATCAAGATCTAGGATACCTGCAGACAGGTGCCTGTTTGTGTGGAGACAGTCTGTTTGAAACTGTGTTCCTCAGCGCCCGCTCTTTCTCCCCGTCGCTCCACACGCCTGGGAGTCCCTTTCTTTCTCTCCACAAGCACGTGTGTTGACTTCGTCGCACATGTGCATCTGCACAAGCGTTGAGCTCAGCAGAGCGTGTCTCTTGACACTTGATGTGCGTTGGCTGTGTCTGCCTGCTCCAGTGAAGAGAGAAACGGGAAATCATCTTGGTAGAGGCAACAAAGCAAAAGCGAGGCAGGATTGACATCTGCTCAACAGAGACGGATTCCCTGCGCTGACACAGTTCACAGTTACACGAGAAGCAATCTGAGCGGTCCGTCGACCGGAGACGTGTTTCCCAAGAGGTCGTTTAGCGAGTGAACAGCAGTGTGCGCGACTTTCAGGAGTGTGCCTGGAAAGTGCCAGAATCACCAGGAGCATCTGTGCAAAAGCTGCTGCCTCTGTGACCGCATTGAGGCACGTTCGCGTGTCTGCGAGTATATAGACGGCTCTTTCGCGTTCACTCCGAGGGAAACGGTCCGCTATTGCTTCTGTGCGCACAGACGCGATTCCCTTGTCTCTTGCGAACACAGGGAACTCTGTGCATCCAAATCTACAGGCTAAGGACGCGTCTGCATATGTTTTGGTGAACAATCGAGTGTGCGTGTTCTGACAGCTGCCTCTATGCAGACGTCTCCACAGAGCCACTTCTGAATGCCCCGCAGCCCAGGACTGAATGGATACACTAACAAGTGCACCGGTGTGAGCAACCACATATGCAGAAGGACGTCTTTCATCTCACAGAAGCGCGAACGTCTTGGCGTTCAAGCACATGGCAGAAACAAGGTGTGAACAGATGAGCTGCTGCTATTTTCTCCGTTCGGCATGCTTCGTTGTAGCTCTCTTGCCGGTCGCCGGCTTAGCGGCTTGCTTTGCGCGACTAGCTCTGGGGAGAGAAGGAGATAGCGCCGGAAACCTCGCCTTTTGCCTTCTTCGGCGCTGGAACCTGGTTGCTGCGCCTTCTCTTTGTCCATGTGCACACACACGATTCCTCAGCGAAAACCATGCAGAAACCTTTCCACGAGCACCCAGGGATGTGCACCCAGCACCACGTGCACGCACACGCAGCTAGAGAAAAGCACCTACCTTTTCACACACTGATGCCTAAGCAAACGCGTGGCCACACACACGCACACATCCGCAAGCGCGCCTACTCCCATCTATTGAGGGAAAGACGGACGAGCTCTTTGGTTGCTCTTCACAGGCTTGTCCCTGATCTATAGCTGAGGGCAAACACTTGTGTGCTTGTGGGAGAGCCTGTGTCTTTCCTGGAAGCGTTTGGGAGTTTTGCTCAGACGCGTGTTTCCTCAAGTTCAAGAATCAAGATCTAGGATACCTGCAGACAGGTGCCTGTTTGTGTGGAGACAGTCTGTTTGAAACTGTGTTCCTCAGCGCCCGCTCTTTCTCCCCGTCGCTCCACACGCCTGGGAGTCCCTTTCTTTCTCTCCACAAGCACGTGTGTTGACTTCGTCGCACATGTGCATCTGCACAAGCGTTGAGCTCAGCAGAGCGTGTCTCTTGACACTTGATGTGCGTTGGCTGTGTCTGCCTGCTCCAGTGAAGAGAGAAACGGGAAATCATCTTGGTAGAGGCAACAAAGCAAAAGCGAGGCAGGATTGACATCTGCTCAACAGAGACGGATTCCCTGCGCTGACACAGTTCACAGTTACACGAGAAGCAATCTGAGCGGTCCGTCGACCGGAGACGTGTTTCCCAAGAGGTCGTTTAGCGAGTGAACAGCAGTGTGCGCGACTTTCAGGAGTGTGCCTGGAAAGTGCCAGAATCACCAGGAGCATCTGTGCAAAAGCTGCTGCCTCTGTGACCGCATTGAGGCACGTTCGCGTGTCTGCGAGTATATAGACGGCTCTTTCGCGTTCACTCCGAGGGAAACGGTCCGCTATTGCTTCTGTGCGCACAGACGCGATTCCCTTGTCTCTTGCGAACACAGGGAACTCTGTGCATCCAAATCTACAGGCTAAGGACGCGTCTGCATATGTTTTGGTGAACAATCGAGTGTGCGTGTTCTGACAGCTGCCTCTATGCAGACGTCTCCACAGAGCCACTTCTGAATGCCCCGCAGCCCAGGACTGAATGGATACACTAACAAGTGCACCGGTGTGAGCAACCACATATGCAGAAGGACGTCTTTCATCTCACAGAAGCGCGAACGTCTTGGCGTTCAAGCACATGGCAGAAACAAGGTGTGAACAGATGAGCTGCTGCTATTTTCTCCGTTCGGCATGCTTCGTTGTAGCTCTCTTGCCGGTCGCCGGCTTAGCGGCTTGCTTTGCGCGACTAGCTCTGGGGAGAGAAGGAGATAGCGCCGGAAACCTCGCCTTTTGCCTTCTTCGGCGCTGGAACCTGGTTGCTGCGCCTTCTCTTTGTCCATGTGCACACACACGATTCCTCAGCGAAAACCATGCAGAAACCTTTCCACGAGCACCCAGGGATGTGCACCCAGCACCACGTGCACGCACACGCAGCTAGAGAAAAGCACCTACCTTTTCACACACTGATGCCTAAGCAAACGCGTGGCCACACACACGCACACATCCGCAAGCGCGCCTACTCCCATCTATTGAGGGAAAGACGGACGAGCTCTTTGGTTGCTCTTCACAGGCTTGTCCCTGATCTATAGCTGAGGGCAAACACTTGTGTGCTTGTGGGAGAGCCTGTGTCTTTCCTGGAAGCGTTTGGGAGTTTTGCTCAGACGCGTGTTTCCTCAAGTTCAAGAATCAAGATCTAGGATACCTGCAGACAGGTGCCTGTTTGTGTGGAGACAGTCTGTTTGAAACTGTGTTCCTCAGCGCCCGCTCTTTCTCCCCGTCGCTCCACACGCCTGGGAGTCCCTTTCTTTCTCTCCACAAGCACGTGTGTTGACTTCGTCGCACATGTGCATCTGCACAAGCGTTGAGCTCAGCAGAGCGTGTCTCTTGACACTTGATGTGCGTTGGCTGTGTCTGCCTGCTCCAGTGAAGAGAGAAACGGGAAATCATCTTGGTAGAGGCAACAAAGCAAAAGCGAGGCAGGATTGACATCTGCTCAACAGAGACGGATTCCCTGCGCTGACACAGTTCACAGTTACACGAGAAGCAATCTGAGCGGTCCGTCGACCGGAGACGTGTTTCCCAAGAGGTCGTTTAGCGAGTGAACAGCAGTGTGCGCGACTTTCAGGAGTGTGCCTGGAAAGTGCCAGAATCACCAGGAGCATCTGTGCAAAAGCTGCTGCCTCTGTGACCGCATTGAGGCACGTTCGCGTGTCTGCGAGTATATAGACGGCTCTTTCGCGTTCACTCCGAGGGAAACGGTCCGCTATTGCTTCTGTGCGCACAGACGCGATTCCCTTGTCTCTTGCGAACACAGGGAACTCTGTGCATCCAAATCTACAGGCTAAGGACGCGTCTGCATATGTTTTGGTGAACAATCGAGTGTGCGTGTTCTGACAGCTGCCTCTATGCAGACGTCTCCACAGAGCCACTTCTGAATGCCCCGCAGCCCAGGACTGAATGGATACACTAACAAGTGCACCGGTGTGAGCAACCACATATGCAGAAGGACGTCTTTCATCTCACAGAAGCGCGAACGTCTTGGCGTTCAAGCACATGGCAGAAACAAGGTGTGAACAGATGAGCTGCTGCTATTTTCTCCGTTCGGCATGCTTCGTTGTAGCTCTCTTGCCGGTCGCCGGCTTAGCGGCTTGCTTTGCGCGACTAGCTCTGGGGAGAGAAGGAGATAGCGCCGGAAACCTCGCCTTTTGCCTTCTTCGGCGCTGGAACCTGGTTGCTGCGCCTTCTCTTTGTCCATGTGCACACACACGATTCCTCAGCGAAAACCATGCAGAAACCTTTCCACGAGCACCCAGGGATGTGCACCCAGCACCACGTGCACGCACACGCAGCTAGAGAAAAGCACCTACCTTTTCACACACTGATGCCTAAGCAAACGCGTGGCCACACACACGCACACATCCGCAAGCGCGCCTACTCCCATCTATTGAGGGAAAGACGGACGAGCTCTTTGGTTGCTCTTCACAGGCTTGTCCCTGATCTATAGCTGAGGGCAAACACTTGTGTGCTTGTGGGAGAGCCTGTGTCTTTCCTGGAAGCGTTTGGGAGTTTTGCTCAGACGCGTGTTTCCTCAAGTTCAAGAATCAAGATCTAGGATACCTGCAGACAGGTGCCTGTTTGTGTGGAGACAGTCTGTTTGAAACTGTGTTCCTCAGCGCCCGCTCTTTCTCCCCGTCGCTCCACACGCCTGGGAGTCCCTTTCTTTCTCTCCACAAGCACGTGTGTTGACTTCGTCGCACATGTGCATCTGCACAAGCGTTGAGCTCAGCAGAGCGTGTCTCTTGACACTTGATGTGCGTTGGCTGTGTCTGCCTGCTCCAGTGAAGAGAGAAACGGGAAATCATCTTGGTAGAGGCAACAAAGCAAAAGCGAGGCAGGATTGACATCTGCTCAACAGAGACGGATTCCCTGCGCTGACACAGTTCACAGTTACACGAGAAGCAATCTGAGCGGTCCGTCGACCGGAGACGTGTTTCCCAAGAGGTCGTTTAGCGAGTGAACAGCAGTGTGCGCGACTTTCAGGAGTGTGCCTGGAAAGTGCCAGAATCACCAGGAGCATCTGTGCAAAAGCTGCTGCCTCTGTGACCGCATTGAGGCACGTTCGCGTGTCTGCGAGTATATAGACGGCTCTTTCGCGTTCACTCCGAGGGAAACGGTCCGCTATTGCTTCTGTGCGCACAGACGCGATTCCCTTGTCTCTTGCGAACACAGGGAACTCTGTGCATCCAAATCTACAGGCTAAGGACGCGTCTGCATATGTTTTGGTGAACAATCGAGTGTGCGTGTTCTGACAGCTGCCTCTATGCAGACGTCTCCACAGAGCCACTTCTGAATGCCCCGCAGCCCAGGACTGAATGGATACACTAACAAGTGCACCGGTGTGAGCAACCACATATGCAGAAGGACGTCTTTCATCTCACAGAAGCGCGAACGTCTTGGCGTTCAAGCACATGGCAGAAACAAGGTGTGAACAGATGAGCTGCTGCTATTTTCTCCGTTCGGCATGCTTCGTTGTAGCTCTCTTGCCGGTCGCCGGCTTAGCGGCTTGCTTTGCGCGACTAGCTCTGGGGAGAGAAGGAGATAGCGCCGGAAACCTCGCCTTTTGCCTTCTTCGGCGCTGGAACCTGGTTGCTGCGCCTTCTCTTTGTCCATGTGCACACACACGATTCCTCAGCGAAAACCATGCAGAAACCTTTCCACGAGCACCCAGGGATGTGCACCCAGCACCACGTGCACGCACACGCAGCTAGAGAAAAGCACCTACCTTTTCACACACTGATGCCTAAGCAAACGCGTGGCCACACACACGCACACATCCGCAAGCGCGCCTACTCCCATCTATTGAGGGAAAGACGGACGAGCTCTTTGGTTGCTCTTCACAGGCTTGTCCCTGATCTATAGCTGAGGGCAAACACTTGTGTGCTTGTGGGAGAGCCTGTGTCTTTCCTGGAAGCGTTTGGGAGTTTTGCTCAGACGCGTGTTTCCTCAAGTTCAAGAATCAAGATCTAGGATACCTGCAGACAGGTGCCTGTTTGTGTGGAGACAGTCTGTTTGAAACTGTGTTCCTCAGCGCCCGCTCTTTCTCCCCGTCGCTCCACACGCCTGGGAGTCCCTTTCTTTCTCTCCACAAGCACGTGTGTTGACTTCGTCGCACATGTGCATCTGCACAAGCGTTGAGCTCAGCAGAGCGTGTCTCTTGACACTTGATGTGCGTTGGCTGTGTCTGCCTGCTCCAGTGAAGAGAGAAACGGGAAATCATCTTGGTAGAGGCAACAAAGCAAAAGCGAGGCAGGATTGACATCTGCTCAACAGAGACGGATTCCCTGCGCTGACACAGTTCACAGTTACACGAGAAGCAATCTGAGCGGTCCGTCGACCGGAGACGTGTTTCCCAAGAGGTCGTTTAGCGAGTGAACAGCAGTGTGCGCGACTTTCAGGAGTGTGCCTGGAAAGTGCCAGAATCACCAGGAGCATCTGTGCAAAAGCTGCTGCCTCTGTGACCGCATTGAGGCACGTTCGCGTGTCTGCGAGTATATAGACGGCTCTTTCGCGTTCACTCCGAGGGAAACGGTCCGCTATTGCTTCTGTGCGCACAGACGCGATTCCCTTGTCTCTTGCGAACACAGGGAACTCTGTGCATCCAAATCTACAGGCTAAGGACGCGTCTGCATATGTTTTGGTGAACAATCGAGTGTGCGTGTTCTGACAGCTGCCTCTATGCAGACGTCTCCACAGAGCCACTTCTGAATGCCCCGCAGCCCAGGACTGAATGGATACACTAACAAGTGCACCGGTGTGAGCAACCACATATGCAGAAGGACGTCTTTCATCTCACAGAAGCGCGAACGTCTTGGCGTTCAAGCACATGGCAGAAACAAGGTGTGAACAGATGAGCTGCTGCTATTTTCTCCGTTCGGCATGCTTCGTTGTAGCTCTCTTGCCGGTCGCCGGCTTAGCGGCTTGCTTTGCGCGACTAGCTCTGGGGAGAGAAGGAGATAGCGCCGGAAACCTCGCCTTTTGCCTTCTTCGGCGCTGGAACCTGGTTGCTGCGCCTTCTCTTTGTCCATGTGCACACACACGATTCCTCAGCGAAAACCATGCAGAAACCTTTCCACGAGCACCCAGGGATGTGCACCCAGCACCACGTGCACGCACACGCAGCTAGAGAAAAGCACCTACCTTTTCACACACTGATGCCTAAGCAAACGCGTGGCCACACACACGCACACATCCGCAAGCGCGCCTACTCCCATCTATTGAGGGAAAGACGGACGAGCTCTTTGGTTGCTCTTCACAGGCTTGTCCCTGATCTATAGCTGAGGGCAAACACTTGTGTGCTTGTGGGAGAGCCTGTGTCTTTCCTGGAAGCGTTTGGGAGTTTTGCTCAGACGCGTGTTTCCTCAAGTTCAAGAATCAAGATCTAGGATACCTGCAGACAGGTGCCTGTTTGTGTGGAGACAGTCTGTTTGAAACTGTGTTCCTCAGCGCCCGCTCTTTCTCCCCGTCGCTCCACACGCCTGGGAGTCCCTTTCTTTCTCTCCACAAGCACGTGTGTTGACTTCGTCGCACATGTGCATCTGCACAAGCGTTGAGCTCAGCAGAGCGTGTCTCTTGACACTTGATGTGCGTTGGCTGTGTCTGCCTGCTCCAGTGAAGAGAGAAACGGGAAATCATCTTGGTAGAGGCAACAAAGCAAAAGCGAGGCAGGATTGACATCTGCTCAACAGAGACGGATTCCCTGCGCTGACACAGTTCACAGTTACACGAGAAGCAATCTGAGCGGTCCGTCGACCGGAGACGTGTTTCCCAAGAGGTCGTTTAGCGAGTGAACAGCAGTGTGCGCGACTTTCAGGAGTGTGCCTGGAAAGTGCCAGAATCACCAGGAGCATCTGTGCAAAAGCTGCTGCCTCTGTGACCGCATTGAGGCACGTTCGCGTGTCTGCGAGTATATAGACGGCTCTTTCGCGTTCACTCCGAGGGAAACGGTCCGCTATTGCTTCTGTGCGCACAGACGCGATTCCCTTGTCTCTTGCGAACACAGGGAACTCTGTGCATCCAAATCTACAGGCTAAGGACGCGTCTGCATATGTTTTGGTGAACAATCGAGTGTGCGTGTTCTGACAGCTGCCTCTATGCAGACGTCTCCACAGAGCCACTTCTGAATGCCCCGCAGCCCAGGACTGAATGGATACACTAACAAGTGCACCGGTGTGAGCAACCACATATGCAGAAGGACGTCTTTCATCTCACAGAAGCGCGAACGTCTTGGCGTTCAAGCACATGGCAGAAACAAGGTGTGAACAGATGAGCTGCTGCTATTTTCTCCGTTCGGCATGCTTCGTTGTAGCTCTCTTGCCGGTCGCCGGCTTAGCGGCTTGCTTTGCGCGACTAGCTCTGGGGAGAGAAGGAGATAGCGCCGGAAACCTCGCCTTTTGCCTTCTTCGGCGCTGGAACCTGGTTGCTGCGCCTTCTCTTTGTCCATGTGCACACACACGATTCCTCAGCGAAAACCATGCAGAAACCTTTCCACGAGCACCCAGGGATGTGCACCCAGCACCACGTGCACGCACACGCAGCTAGAGAAAAGCACCTACCTTTTCACACACTGATGCCTAAGCAAACGCGTGGCCACACACAGCACACACATCCGCAAGCGCGCCTACTCCCATCTATTGAGGGAAAGACGGACGAGCTCTTTGGTTGCTCTTCACAGGCTTGTCCCTGATCTATAGCTGAGGGCAAACACTTGTGTGCTTGTGGGAGAGCCTGTGTCTTTCCTGGAAGCGTTTGGGAGTTTTGCTCAGACGCGTGTTTCCTCAAGTTCAAGAATCAAGATCTAGGATACCTGCAGACAGGTGCCTGTTTGTGTGGAGACAGTCTGTTTGAAACTGTGTTCCTCAGCGCCCGCTCTTTCTCCCCGTCGCTCCACACGCCTGGGAGTCCCTTTCTTTCTCTCCACAAGCACGTGTGTTGACTTCGTCGCACATGTGCATCTGCACAAGCGTTGAGCTCAGCAGAGCGTGTCTCTTGACACTTGATGTGCGTTGGCTGTGTCTGCCTGCTCCAGTGAAGAGAGAAACGGGAAATCATCTTGGTAGAGGCAACAAAGCAAAAGCGAGGCAGGATTGACATCTGCTCAACAGAGACGGATTCCCTGCGCTGACACAGTTCACAGTTACACGAGAAGCAATCTGAGCGGTCCGTCGACCGGAGACGTGTTTCCCAAGAGGTCGTTTAGCGAGTGAACAGCAGTGTGCGCGACTTTCAGGAGTGTGCCTGGAAAGTGCCAGAATCACCAGGAGCATCTGTGCAAAAGCTGCTGCCTCTGTGACCGCATTGAGGCACGTTCGCGTGTCTGCGAGTATATAGACGGCTCTTTCGCGTTCACTCCGAGGGAAACGGTCCGCTATTGCTTCTGTGCGCACAGACGCGATTCCCTTGTCTCTTGCGAACACAGGGAACTCTGTGCATCCAAATCTACAGGCTAAGGACGCGTCTGCATATGTTTTGGTGAACAATCGAGTGTGCGTGTTCTGACAGCTGCCTCTATGCAGACGTCTCCACAGAGCCACTTCTGAATGCCCCGCAGCCCAGGACTGAATGGATACACTAACAAGTGCACCGGTGTGAGCAACCACATATGCAGAAGGACGTCTTTCATCTCACAGAAGCGCGAACGTCTTGGCGTTCAAGCACATGGCAGAAACAAGGTGTGAACAGATGAGCTGCTGCTATTTTCTCCGTTCGGCATGCTTCGTTGTAGCTCTCTTGCCGGTCGCCGGCTTAGCGGCTTGCTTTGCGCGACTAGCTCTGGGGAGAGAAGGAGATAGCGCCGGAAACCTCGCCTTTTGCCTTCTTCGGCGCTGGAACCTGGTTGCTGCGCCTTCTCTTTGTCCATGTGCACACACACGATTCCTCAGCGAAAACCATGCAGAAACCTTTCCACGAGCACCCAGGGATGTGCACCCAGCACCACGTGCACGCACACGCAGCTAGAGAAAAGCACCTACCTTTTCACACACTGATGCCTAAGCAAACGCGTGGCCACACACACGCACACATCCGCAAGCGCGCCTACTCCCATCTATTGAGGGAAAGACGGACGAGCTCTTTGGTTGCTCTTCACAGGCTTGTCCCTGATCTATAGCTGAGGGCAAACACTTGTGTGCTTGTGGGAGAGCCTGTGTCTTTCCTGGAAGCGTTTGGGAGTTTTGCTCAGACGCGTGTTTCCTCAAGTTCAAGAATCAAGATCTAGGATACCTGCAGACAGGTGCCTGTTTGTGTGGAGACAGTCTGTTTGAAACTGTGTTCCTCAGCGCCCGCTCTTTCTCCCCGTCGCTCCACACGCCTGGGAGTCCCTTTCTTTCTCTCCACAAGCACGTGTGTTGACTTCGTCGCACATGTGCATCTGCACAAGCGTTGAGCTCAGCAGAGCGTGTCTCTTGACACTTGATGTGCGTTGGCTGTGTCTGCCTGCTCCAGTGAAGAGAGAAACGGGAAATCATCTTGGTAGAGGCAACAAAGCAAAAGCGAGGCAGGATTGACATCTGCTCAACAGAGACGGATTCCCTGCGCTGACACAGTTCACAGTTACACGAGAAGCAATCTGAGCGGTCCGTCGACCGGAGACGTGTTTCCCAAGAGGTCGTTTAGCGAGTGAACAGCAGTGTGCGCGACTTTCAGGAGTGTGCCTGGAAAGTGCCAGAATCACCAGGAGCATCTGTGCAAAAGCTGCTGCCTCTGTGACCGCATTGAGGCACGTTCGCGTGTCTGCGAGTATATAGACGGCTCTTTCGC